>NC_068279.1:54620946-55220946 GCF_025860055.1 Xyrauchen texanus | reverse complement strand
AGCCGTAATGTTGAATGTTTTAGTTTAAAGCCAAGTTCAAGATATGTCCTAGCTTTAATAGTATAGTAGTAATACGAGCGATCATGAAGTGCTGTTGAATGTGAACAATAACTAACGGATTCACTTCACATCACTTAACTGGCTCATATTACACACAAAAATTGACTTTTGCCTCCAGCTGCTGGCTAAAATATTTTAAATACTGTCTAGGTCGGCTGAGCAGCATCTCAGCATTTAAAATAATGATGATTCACTGGTGCTCGTGTTTTCTGAGACAGAAGAAAAGATTTTAGGATGCAACACGGCCCTCATCAGTCACTTCCTGGCCTGCCACACAGAGGCAAGCTGCAACTGGCAATATCATTAAAGGCATAGCTCATCATTTACTCCCTTGATAAAATGAGAAGTTTTAAAGAATGTTCTCGCTGCTTTTTTTCTTTCTTCTCCATACTAGTGACTAAGGGCTGTCAAGATCTAACCCCCCCCCCCCAAAAAAAAACATGAAAATATCCACAATAATCCCTATGATTTGTGTGCTATATTACAAGTCATAGCCCTGCTGAATAAAACAGATTCAAACAGCCTTAGCTGGTTTGCGGTCCAAATGTTTTCCAAGCATGACCAAGGTGTTTATCTGGTCAGCCGATGGTCTACCAGCATGCTGAAGAGTGTGCAAAACATTGGGTCATAAAAAAAAAAACAAAGATAGTCCAAGGTGATAAAAATTAGAAGGCTTTAAAAATCTAGTTATCTAAAAAAAAATCATATATTCAAATCATCAAGTATTTCAAATATATTATTATATTTTTTTTTTATAATTGATTATTATTATTATTATTATTAAAGGTTTTTTTTTAGTCATTAATATCAAGATGATTTCTTAGGGTTACTTCATTTGACCTGATTTTTTTTTTTAAGAAATAGTAATATAAGATTATTCCAAACTGACATTACCAATTCCAACATTTCTCTTTTTTTCCCTTGAATTTCAACTATTAAAATGTAAATTTCCTTCATTCATTAATGAATGAATGAATTTTTAATTGTCAGTGCGATGACACCATTTTGACATTTTTTACTTTAAGCTCCAGATATATAAATAAAAAATTACTTTGAACTCAAATGCATGTGTTCAAAATGTTCAGCATTGTAAAGATGTGTTCAAGTGATTGTCACTGATAATGTGAAAATTATCAATGGCAAATTTGCTTAGTTTGAAGCAAATTTGCCATGAACTCTCGATTTTCCCCTTATTGTATGCCATTGCGTTGGCTTGCAGTCAATACGTTACTTAAAGCGGATTTATAACCCTGTGACCGTGCTCTGCAAAGTGACTGATGCCCTCAATATTGTCATTCATGAAGTAGCTGCTGGACACACACACTTGCTCGTTATTGGTTGAGTGGAAAAGAAAGATGCTCCGGTCTTGACCGCCTGAGATACATTATCTTGACAGATTTCTCATGAAACACCAAGGTGTTGCTTTAGATACACACAGATGGAACACAATGTTTTTCACTGGAATGGCGTGTTTTGCAGTGTTTACAGGATATGTGGGAGAGAAACACTGAAGAGTATGCTGAGTGTGAATTACTCTCTTATTCAGGGTGTTCACATACACACATATGCTGCTCTATGAAATATTGAGATGAAATAAACACTGTTTCTCAACTGAACTTGATCAAAAATGGATCACGGCCCTGTGAGCCTCCGGGCCACCAGCCTCTTTGGAGCCCTTTTTGTTTCAGCAGATGTCTAAATAGTGAGAAATTATGTCAAAAATAAGAAGTAAATCATGCTGAATCGTTTCAAGCTTCACGCATTGACTGTCCATGGCAAATGGCACTCATTCATGTGGATGCACTTCAGGGTAGTTAGAGTTGCCATGGGGCTGGCTCAAAGGTGGGGGTGGGGTCGGTCGGTGGTTACAAGAAAGGAATAAGGTCATGCGGCCAGAGGAGCAACTCCAGTAAGAGAGCGGAGTCAGGAGGCTGGGGCTGTGGCTCTTGGAAAGGGGCAGGATCAGGCAGTCAGGGAGGCGGTTCCAGGAAGGCAGAGGAGTCAAGCGGTCAGGGAGGTTGCTACAGGAATGGGGTGGGGTCTAGCGCCCAAGGAGGAGGCTTCAGGAAGTGGGCAGGGTCAGACAGTTCTGGAGAAGGGATGAGGTCAGTAGACCTCAGAGCGGGAAGACATGATCGACCACCTCCCAGTATGTCCAATTGTTCAGGTCACCCAGCTCCTTCCAATCAATGGACTCATCGAGCCCAACGAGAAAGAGATTTATGAGGAGGTTCTCACCAAAACACGTAATGCTGCCAATCAAGAATGATATGCCGATCATTTTCACAAATTCGGGTTTTTGTATGTTTACACAGAGATGATAACTGCATCGTTTTCAAAAACTTGCACTTTGAAACCCGTTTTCAAAAGTTTCCATTTTCAGGCCACAAAACGCCATTGTCGAGTAAATGAACATCCAAAATGCATACAAAGTTTCCAGTTTTTAGTTGAAAATGTTGTCGTGTAAACAACGGCCCCTTAGTGTGTATTATTTAAAATAGTTCAGTCTGATAAAAATTTACAATTTAACCCAATATTTGTGCACACAATGTATTTTTATGCTTATACTGTAATAGTAGTGCATCATTATCCTAGCAACACAGATTTGCAGACAGCAAGGCAGCTCACAAGGTTTCACTAGGAGCAGAGCTGATATTCTCTCTCTCTCTCTCTCTCTCTCTCTCTCCCATTACCTCCCTCGACCCCTCTTTCTTTTTCCATCTATTCATCCCCTCCACCCCCCTCAGTTTTCCCGGCAGTATTCCGCACGGGCTGAGATCCAGACAATGCAGGAAAGGCAGTGATGTTCAGTGACTGTAATTGAGCAGAGACAAATTTACATTCAACCATCTGCCTCTTTATATCCATTATTTTAAAAAGTTCCCCAACAAGGTAATTGATTGATTACACTAGTTTATGCAAGAACAAATACCATTTTATGCAACGCTTGTATTTAGCAAAAATGTTTTTGTTTGTTTGTTGTTCTTTTGCGTGGGCAAATTGTTTGAGTTTTTTAGCAAAATGCATTCAATAGCAGACACTACAAGGTTGAATGCAGAAGTTATTGCAAGGCCCACGAGACTGCTCTTGCAGCGTTTGTTTTTGCGCTGATTTGCATTTGTTTATTGTAAATCTTTATCATTTTCAGTTATAAGTGTGGCTCTTTTGAAAAGCACATTCATCATTGAAGCACACAGATAAATTCTAATATCCTCCCAGCAACACAGCAGCAGCTACAAAATATTAACAGATATTTGAAGACAAGGTGCTCAAATGAAGGCACAATCCCCTCAGCCATGGTGTCCGGAGAGAAATGTCTAGGTTACGGATGTAACCTCCGTTCCCTGATGGAGGGAACGAGACGTTGTGTAAAAGAAGCGACATTAGGGGTCTCTCTTGAGTGCTGAATATGCCTCTGATCTATGAAAAAACGCCAATGGGAATTAGGCAGACAGTATTTGCATACCCCACCCCCGGACATACGGGTATAAAAGCAGGCAAATACGTCGAGTTCATTCAGGAATTTTCTGAAGAGCCGGAATGGTCTGGCCACTACAGTGGCTTGGCTCAGCAACGTGGCCGGGAGGACACAACATCTCGTTCCCTCCATCAGGGAACAGAGGTTACATCCATAACCTAGACATTTGTCTAGTCTGTCGTTCATTTCGACGTTATGTTAAGAAGCCATACTAGGGGTCCAATTCAAATTACGCCATGCGCTGAGCCATGTACGTGTACTGCTGATACAAGAGCGGTACACAAGGTATATTTACGTGCAAAGGTGACCAGTTGTGTCAGACTGCACGTACCCTTCCCCAATGCCCCATAAAAAGAGGTCGGAACCCTTTTGGTTACCCTAAGCAGGGGAACAAGGCGACGCTTGCCAATCTGGGAACGGGCCGAGCCTAGCCGGGCCTCTTTTCTCTCTATGTTTCCCGCATAGAGCCAAAGTGGCTGGGGCCCTTACATGCATCGTGGGAAGGGGATCTTACCCAGTTTCCTATACTTTCAGGGGGAAAAGACCCTGCGGAGACCACACAGAGTCATCCAGGGATCCGAATATACGGGATCTCCTGGGAGAGAAAGCGCACATTTTTACCTCGGCCGTGGGAAAGGGCGCTAGGTGCAAGCGATCCACCCAGCCAGTCTGTCAGCGTGTTACCAAGTTCTACCGACTCAGACCTGAGAAAACACAGGACGAGACTGACTCTACCCTGAAATTGTAGAATCTCACAAAGGAATTAGGTGTTGCCCAACCCGCTGCTCTACATATGTCTGCCAGGGAGGTGCCCCTGGCCAGTGCCCACGAGGACGCAACACTCCTTGTTGAGTGTGCTCAGACCCGCAAGGGGGGGACACGGCCTGGGTGTGGTTGGCCAATGAAATGGCATTCACCACCTAGTGGGAGAGCCTCTTTTTGGAGACAGCGTTCCCTTTCTGCTGTCCGCCAAAGCAGACAAAGAGCTGCTCAGAACGTCTAAAGCTCTGCGTACGGTCCAAGTAGGTACGCGGTAGCACGTACCGGACACAGCAACGAAGGGGCTGAGTCTGCCTCCTCCCGGGGCAGCGCTTGCAGGTTCACTACCTGGTCTCTGAAGGGCGTGGTAGGAACCTTGGGCACATAGCCTGATGATTAAGTCGTGCTTACCCAAAGACTTGCCGTCTACTGCGTCGTGGTGGGCCACAATAGCAGCAACATACACCTTCAAGGTGGACGGGGACAATGAAATAGCTTACCTTGCTCCGCACTCCTGGCAGGGGGCGTGTTCATGATTGAGGAGGAGGTCCTGTAGCAGCGTCCTCTAGACTTGTCAGAACCGGCCGGCCAGGGAACAGTCGTGGGGCGGAGGGTCCACGTCCAGCGTGCCGGGACTGTTGAGGTGTGGTGGCAGAGTGCCGTGAGAATGGCATTTGCGGGCCAGGTGACCCAGAGACAAAGGAAATAGCTCTTTTATTAAGAATGTGGGTACCGGCAAATTAAATAAATCCAACAAAAGATTCTCCTCCCGGCCCTCCTCCGGGGGACGGAGCAGTCTGCTTACCTGCTCCGGAGCTAACGTCTTGGTCCCTGGGTCGATCGCCTCAGGAGCACCTGGGAGCCTTACGGGTGGCGGGGGGCATCGATTTTCTGCGGGGTGCTCGAAGCGTGGGCTGAGAGCTGGGCCCGGGTTGAGGCGGATCAGGGCATTTGTTCGCCGCATGAGGACGCCCTCGGCGAGCAGACGGGGCATGGCCCATGGCGGCAGAATATGTGAGATAGCCTCCATCTGTTTCCTCACCGCGGAGAACTGCTGGGTGAAGTCTTTGACGGTGTCGCCCGAAGAGGCTGAACTGGGGGACAAGGGGTGTTGAGGAAGCGCACTTTGTGGACAGAAAATGCTGATTTGAGTTTAAATGGTTTTATTATGTGAGAAGAGAGCGTGTAGTGATACAAGACACATGGAACTAGCACAGCTATGTAGGAAATCACTTGCATTGGACAATGGTTATTATACATTATTAAATATTATACTTTATAAAATATTGACTGCTGCCTGGTGTCAGAATCTGTTTCCATCCAAGTGGGGAATTTAATTGATGCAAAAATTCTGAATATCGCATAAGTAATTTATGAAAAAATTGATCAGCAGAACAAAATCTGCACTTTGGGGGAAATTGGCACAAAACAAAAATGAAAATAGATGTTGAAGGCATTGTGGCTCTTTTATTAAAAGTAATAAATTGTGTGGGTTTTATAGCACACAGACAAAATGCTCTGATGAATTTCATGTTTGTTAGCGTTCAGTGGCAGATACCTTACGTCTGGGGGCAAAAACATGTTGCATAGTTCTGGGAGGCAATAGCAGACAATCATTTTGATTTCTCATAACCAGAGCAACATTTGTGTTATGATGATATTATGTGATGATTTGTGGTTGATCAACATACTTTATTTTGCCAAGGCCAATAAATTGGCCTATATTTGGAAGTTTAATCAATTTCATTATAATTTTGATTTCGATAAATTTTCCAATTCTGCTGATCAGTTTCTCAAGCCACGAGGGCGCTGAAAATAACCTGCTTGTATGTGAAGGAGCCAGTTGAGACATTTAAATGACCAATCACAACATTTTGTTGTTACATGCCACAGTGTTACTACAGTAAAATTTCGGAGGCTCCTGGGGCATATGGCATCCTCGGCGGCAGTACTCAATGCATTTCTCCACTCCAGCACTGCTAAAGACTTGAGTCCCGAGGTGGGCATGGCACCACGGCACCCATTGCGTGACTATCATGCCACGGTGCCACCATACTTTCAGCCCATGGTCAGATCTGGCATTTCTACGGGCAGGGGATCCCTTAGAGTAGGTCTCAATGTACGTTGTGGTCACGACAGATGCCTTGAATTCGGCTGGTGTGCCATGTGTAACGGGCGGGCATTATCAGGGCTCTGGTCAGGGTCCCGCCTGCAATGGCACATCATCTGCCTAGAGTTGCTGGCAGTATCACTGGCCCTGCGGAGGCTTCGTCTGTTGATTCAGGGCAAGCACGCGTTGGTCTGGATGGACAACACAGCAACCATGGCATAAATAAACCGCCAGGGCGGTGTACGCTCATGTTGCATGTCACAACTCGCCTGCCGCCTCCTCCTTTGGAGTCAGCCGACGTTGAAGTCTCTGCGAGCCACTCACCTCCCAGGCATCCTCAACTGAGCAGGAGAAGCGCTCTCATGATAGGTAACGCTCCATGAATAGTGGAGACTCCACCCCCACGCAGTCCAGCTGATTTGGGAGGGATTTGGTGAGGCGCGGGTGGACCAGTTCACCTCCTGAGAGTCTTCTCAGTGTCCCCTTTGGTACTCCCTGTCCGAGGCTCCCATCAGCGTGGATGCCTTGGCGCACAGCTGGCCTCGGGGGCTGAGCAAGTACACGTTTTCCCCAGTGAGCCTCTGTAAAGGGATCGATGGAAGGAGGAGGCGAGAACCGGCTTTTCAATATAAATAATGGTTTAATATAAAACTGTGTGACAAACACACACACAACGGACATGTCCGTAAACTATCTCTCTCTCGTCGCACCACCATCTGTCATCGCCATTTATCCCTCTCGGAGGCTTAAACGTACATCCCCCCGCTCTTTCCCTGGGTGAGGGCATGCTTTAAGCCTAGTCTGCCGGGAGGGAAAAGGCCAACGCAGAGCAGCAGTGAGAGAGAGAGAGAGGAGAGAGAGATGAAAGAAAGAATAAACCTACTCGCCGGTTCTCCGATACACCGTCGCATGGTCCTCGATCACCCTCTCAGGCGGACGACAGCTGCTTCTCCCCGGGCGGACCGGAGTCAGACTCATGACCCCCTGCAGTCAGAACGCCCCTCTGCGGTCTCGGCTATTCGTGGGGACACTTCTCCGCCCCTGGCTGAGGCTTAATGGGATGCGGATAGCTTCCCTAGCAGAGCCCTCTACAAGGCAGATGTATGCCCTGAAGTTGCGTCTCTTCGCAAATTGGTGTTCAGGGAAGTTCCACAGAGATGTGCGGTCAGGTCTGTGCTGTCCTTTTTTTCCACAACAGTTCCCCACAACTGGTGAACATCGGATGCCTCTTTAATTTCTTAAGCACTATTCGATGACGAACTTGGTGGAGGAGTAATGCTGCCAGGCTCAGTACTTGTGGTATGCCCATTTACAGGTGAGCCTACGTACTTAGGCTCAGTGCTCCATACGTGGTGTTTCCCCCCCATACGGGTAATCCCGTATGATGCATTTCCACTGTTCGGTTCCCCTCAGGTGAACCCTGTGTTTCCCCTTGACAGAGCTTCACTCTGCATCAGCCATTGTTGCTGTGTAACCTCTCCATAGATAGAGTCCTCCCAGTGGGTTCATTCCATATGTGAACTTCCCCATCGGTAAGTCCAAGTGAGGTATTCTCAACATGCAACCTCCCTCCACTAGGATGAGGTCTCCATAGTGCTCTCCCTCCTGGAGAGGGAAGGGCACTTTCCCAGCACTATTCTAGCAGGTGCTCGGTGGCAAATTGCTTAATTAAAAAATCAGGGATCTCTCTGTTGTCCTACCTGCCTTACAGAGAGCCCCCTTTGAGCCCCTGGAGCAGGCTGATCTCAGCACTTTGTCTCTGAAGATGGCCCTCCTGGTGGCGCTGTCTTCTGTCAAGAGGGTTGGGGACCTGCAGGCCACTGCCTGTAGCCTCCTCGGGTAAGTGCCTCCTCCCACCTTTAACGGGACATTTTTACATTTACATTTATGCATTTGGCAGATGCTTTTATCCAAAGCGACTTACAGGGCACATATTAAAGGGACAATCCCCCTGGAGCAACCTGGAGTTAAGTGCCATGCTTAAGGACACAATGGTGGTGGCTGTGGGGATCGAACCAGCAACCTTCTGCTTACCAGTTATGTGCTTTAGCCCACTATGCCACCACCACCAGGGAGATGCCTTACCTTACTTGCTGGAAGGTCACGACGTGGTCGAGTGCTCATTACGAGGCATGCAGCAGCTTGCCCGTGTCCGCTCCTCCATAATTCATAACACTGTTCAGCACCTGCTGCATTTCGTATAGGATCCCCAAGTGTCACTACATCGACACAACGTCTTGGTTTCAGATGTAACCTCTGTTCCCTGATGGAGGGAACAAGACTTTGTGTCCCTCCTGCTGACCACTGACATGGCTGGGACTCTCTCTCGGCTCCTCAACACAAATCTGAATGAGTGATCTGATCTCCTTATATACCCCTATGTCCAGGGCAGAGAGCAGCATGCAAATTCCACTCACCAATTTTCATTGGCCTTTTCTGAATAAAGCAAAGGTGATTGGGGCTCTCAGGATCGAACCCCTAGTGTTACTACCTCAACACAACATCTAAATCCCTTCATCAGGGAACAGAGGTTACATCTGTAACCAAGATGTTTACACTTCATATTTAATACATTGCAGTGGTGACAACAATGTAGACTATTCAACATTAAAGTTGCAACAATGCGTTCAGACTTTTAGTGCTGATTGAGAAAATGCACGAGACAACATTTATAATTTCTTTGTTTATTTCACATTGTGCTAACAGTCAGCTTGTTTTTGGGTATTGAGCCACTGCGGGCTTCTCAGTTCGAGGCCCCTGGCACTGGATCCATTAGCCTGGCCCTTAATCCATTCTTGCATACACCTCACACAGAAATCTTCATGAGCTACATTGACCACTGGCTCCTTCCTGGACCTCCTGGTCACACATTAATTGGTTGATCAGGCAGAACTCACCCCTCTGAAGCACGAATAAATGGAAAGAACTCTGTCTGTGGCTCTCAGGTGGATTCTGTGCTTGTTAGTTGTGCAAATTGTCTGGCAGAGCCTCCAGGGAGTTTTGTAGGAAACAGGTGTTTACTTAACCCAAGTCTGCAAATTGGCTTAGAGGGGAAAATTTCAATGCAGAGAGACAGAGAGAGAGATGGTAGTGACGAGGAATATTTGCTTCGACAGGTAAGTCGATTAAGCAAAAGTCCTTATAAAACAGGTTTGGGGATATGCCACTATGCCAATATTCATAGTTGTGTCGCGTTTCTATGCTGCCATGAAAGTATATTTAAATCACATTTAGCCAAACCATAATCACTTACAAATCATGGACATGCTTATTGCTCCAGTGCTATAGATTGACATGTTAATGCATTAAGCCCTTTTCACAAGATAACTGCAATGTGGGTTATGATGAACATCTCTGCTCGACATAAGGGTCTATCCTCCTGAAGAGCTTCTCTCTAGTGTATTTATTTATTTATATATTTTTTTTTCTAGAAGTACAGCACATCAAATATAGGTTTTTCTTTGGGCACTTATAACATTTCTGAAATAAATCCTTTGTGTTGTTAAGGCTGATTTCATATAATTTTATATAAAATCTTATCTCATATAATTGTATATTTCCTAACTGCACATCATTATTATTATTATTATTATAATATTACATTTATTTTCCCCTTCTCATCATTTCATCTCAAGCATGCTCTTCACTAATACTTTTGTTACCTTGGTTAGAAGTACACTAACTTTAGAAAAAATTGTATGGTAGTGGCAAAACAGATGGTGCAGCAGTCTTTTTTGTTTGTTTGTTATTAACAATTTGATTGATTCCATATAACAAATAATAATAATATAAAAAACATAACAGAATATTTGGAATCAAATTATATACATTTACAACCCCTCCCCGATCATTACATATGTATATATATATATATATATATATATATATATATATATATATATATATATATATATATAAACATAAAAGTATACATTCAAAAACAAAAAACAAAAAGGTTACAACAAACACATTTAAACCAAAATGTCTCCATCCACTGCCCCTACCCGAGAGCCTTAACTAAATAGTTGCCCCATTTCTTGTTGAACAGATCTATGTTGCCTAGACTTCTATGTGACAAATCTTCAAATGTTGCTACCCTGTCCATCTCCATGTACTACTCACGAAATGAGGGTGCTCCAGCCAACATCCATCCCCTAAGGATAACCTGTCTGCCTATCATAACACCGGCCAGGACCCAATTCTTCATGCACTTATCCACTACATGTTTAGACCCAGCCTATACAATCTAGAGAGGGTCCAATAGAATTTATGTAAAATCTTATTTGCATAAGGCGCGTCCTTGCATCTCTAGGTGTAGACTTGATGTTTTTTAGAATCCTAGCCAACACTCCCTCCTCCAATACCAAGTTTAAATCTTTCTCCCATACTCTCTTGAGAGAAGTTGAAGCTCCATTCCCCAGACTCTGAATCAGCAGGGAGTAATAAAATGATGCCTCATTTCCTTTTCCAAAAGTATCTGCCACTTTAAGGGGGTGTATGCTACTCCCAAAAATAGTACAAGGCAGGTGGCTCAGCTGTTAATACCTAAAAAATTGAGAACTGGGGATCCCAAAATGTTACCAAATACTTATTGCCCTGTTTGGCCACTGGAAGGTGCCCGGCTGAAAAGGCATTACTGGGTAGTACGCTGTCAGAGCCAAAGCTTCGGATTTAGACCAATTGACTCTGTATCCTGATAACTTAGAAAAGGAATTAATAATTCTGTGGAGGCAAAGCATAGATCTAGTTGGGTAAGAGATGAATAATAAAATATAATCTGCATAAAACAAAAGCTTATGCTCCATACCTCCCACCACCACCCCTGTAAAATCTTTCTTTCTTATTGCAGCTTCTAATGGTTCCAGGGCAAGACAGAACAATAATGGGGAAAAAGGGGACAGAAAAAGGGTGCCCCTATCCAGTGTAAAATAATGTGAAATTAATACATTTGTTTTTACAGCCACTGCTGGGTGTCTATAAAGTAACTTTATCCATCCAATAAAAGTATTCCCGAACCCATATATTTCCAAAATCTTAAAAAGATTATCCCATTCTACCACATCAAATGCCTTTTAGGCATCAAGTGAGATGGCCCCAAGTAAACCCCACCTGATCTATATGCAAGAGATGTCATAACTTAATTGGTTATCCAACATTTTTGACAATATTTTTACGTCTAGCTGGATCAGAGAAATTGGATGGTAGCACTTACACTCGCTTGGATCTTTGTCCTTTTTAAGAATCAGATTGATTCAGGCCATGGTTGGTAGAAGCTTTCTATTCTTTAATGATTCCATATAAATGTAGCATCTGGACCAATAAGACACACATTTATTCATTATTAAATGAATAAGTCAACAGATGTCTCAAGATTGTAGCAAGCAGAGGCCCACACAGGCTCTGTTATGTCTGCTCCGCTACTCATCATTATCAAGCCTTTCCACTGTCATTGCTGCCACTGGAACAGCAAAGAGTAGACCCCCAGTGACATTACAGGTTAACTGCATTCCAGAGCAATCTTTCCCCATAAAAAATAGACTCAACGCCCAGAATAACAGACTTTTCTTCATCAAATTATAAGAAAACTACAAATGGACATGTATATCCCCAGGACATTGTGTATAGGATCATTACTGTCTTTTAAAGTGTTTTTGTACTGTATACTGTTTTATGCATGCCTTATGACAGAATTACCAGATAATGTACAATTAGTTCTGCCATGTTTCCTATCAAATGAATCCTTGTGTGACACACTGCAAAGTGGTATATATATATATATATATATATATATATATATATATATATATATATATATATATATATATAATTCTGATAGCATGCATTGTATGCTTGCTATATTAATCAGAGCATAAAGGGGCACACATTAACAACTTATCCCCCCAATAATGCAAATGAGTCAGCTTCCAAACAAAGGAACATTTCCTGCTTGGGAATTGCACCTTTCTCATTGGTCAAGCCAGACTCGAGAGGAGGGACCTCCAGCAGAAGTTAAAAGGACATGTCCAGCCTCTTACTCCCTCTCTTTCCTCTGGATCTTTCCACTGACCCTCTGCATGGTCATGCTGACCATGAGGTTGCAGGCCGGCATGCCTCAACACCTCAAGCCATGTGCAACTACCTGGACCATAGAGTCAATGAACACCAGAGTTCATCCTAATTTCTTCATTCAACATGGAAGAAATTGGTTCCAACTTCCACACCATTGACCCAAGGAACCATCAAGCCTTCCTCCTGTGACTGCATCTGGGTGCTCTCTCAATAGCCAAGGCAATTGCAAGTATCGTACCAGTAACTAACTGAATGTAGTTTTAGTGTAAGCTGTAAACCCCTTTGTAACAAAAGCTGCTTTTTATATTAAGAGCTCGATGGTTCTCTCAGATGGTCAAAATGATTCTTTTCATAACTGCATTTCCCCTATTCTGTTCCAGTTTCATTTTATTTTCACTTTTCCCTGTCCCATGTATGAGTGTTTCGTGTGTATGTTTCTGTTTAGATTAGTTATATGTTCGTATTTTAGTTAAATAAACTTTTGTGTACATTCTTGCGGGTTGATTCTGGTCTGTTTGTAAATTAATGTAAATGTAACGATTTGATCTCAGCTCCATGCTAAGAAAGAGTTATTTTTGTGTGGCCACGAAAAATATACTTTCTGAGAATTGATAGACAATCAATACTGAGTGTTCGCTGGACGAACAGATAAATTGATTGCAATGTTTATTACGCTACATCAGATCAAATCAAATCAAATCACTTTATTGTCACACTACCATGTACACAAGTGCAACAGTAGGTGAAATTCTTGTGTGCAGTTCCGAGCAACATAGCAGTCATGACAGTGATGAGACATATACCAATTACAGTAAACAACATACTTACACAACACAATTTACAAATCAAATGTACACATACTTACACAACACAATAATTATATACAATGTACAGTAAACAATACACACAATATACAATACACAATATACAATACAATAAGTAAGGAGTATATGAAATATATATATATATATATATATATATATATATATATGAAGTAGTATATTGAGGAGAATATGTTGACAGTCCAGTGTGAGATTATAGATGAATAAAGTGCAGTGCTAATTATTGATCGTTATAGATCAAGTGTTCAACAGTCTGACTGCTTGGGGAAAAATTAATTATATTAAACGATTCAAATATTAATAAGTAATTATAAAGAAGTATGACTAATTATTCATGTTTCCCTTTTAATGATATGTTGACTGTGGTATATTTTGATAAATAATCTCATCCCTGTTTTTAAAAGATTTCTCTTCAAAGCTATAACTATATGTGTAATATTATTGTCAATAAGCCATGAGAATAATATTACTTCAGTAAGATAATTAATCATAATTCGCTTATTAAAGCTAATTCTATACAGTAGATATTGCGAGCTGATACAATGAGACATGGTATTATGATTTTAATGGTGGAGAATTTATTCAGACAATTAATCTAGTTATTTGTCTTTTATCTAAATTATAACGGTTGACAAACGCGACTGATTCCATTATAAATTTCCTTACATATTAATGTAGAAATAGGACCATTTGATTTAATTCCCAGCTCACACATACTGTTTCCCTTACAAATAATGATAATGTACACAACACTTTAACTCGTATGGAGTACATTTATCATACCAAATTTGCTACATACTGTATATTGGTGTGAGAATCTGGGCAAGTTAACTGATTACTGTTTATTTGTGCATTGTGGAACGCATTGACGTTCATATGCATAGATGAAACTGTTTTCATTAGTGTTGACCCAGATAACAAATTACTGGTGTTGGCTGCTATGGCAATGAAAATTCATGGGAAGTACTAAAGAGACTCTTCCGGGGCAATCTACCGTGCATGCGCAACTTGACGACAACATCATGTAAACACAGTACAGCTAAACTAACACTACACCGCCAAGCTAACCAGTTAGTAAGTTGAAACCCCTAAATATGCTACATAAACTCCTAACAAAAGTGGAGCCAGTTCTGTAGCATAAGATCTAAAAAATCAGAGCCCCGGAGTCTTGTCTGCAGGCATAGCCTGAATTACCTCACCAAGCTACTCCAAGGTTATCTCAGAATCAAGAGATTTTTTTTTTTTGCTCAGTCATCAGTTTAGGGAGTTCTAATGGTTGCACAAAATGTATAATATCTTCATCAGTAGACAAAGACGTGGAGCTATAAAGATCAAGATATAATTATTTTAAAGCACTATTAATATCAATGGCCGAGGTAAAAATTTCACCACCAGCAGATTTCACTGAGGGAATGGTGGAAAAAGAGAACCGGCCTGGCGATATAAACAATATTTTAATGATTAACTTAACCACAAGACAAACACACACACACGACGGACATGTCCGTCAATGATCTCTCTCTCCTCGCACCATCGTCCGCAATCGGCCTTTATCCCTCTCGAAGGCTTAATTAGCCTGATAAGGGACCGGGTGTGTATAATCACGACCCGGCCCCACCCTCCACCCTGTCACATTCATCCCTCGTTCTCTCAGGCTGGGGAGCCCCAGGCATGAAGTACACCCCCCCCCTTTCCCTAATGGAGGGCGTACCCTAAGCCCCGTCTGCCGGCAGGTCATCCCCGTCTACCTGGATGAGGGAGGGGACAAGGGGAGCGAAACAGAAATATAAAAAATGGGGGGGGGGATACTTCCTGTAACAGTGTAGTACCCCCCCAAAAAAACACTGTAAAATTTAAACGAGAGGGAAAAGGCCAACGCGGATCGGCAGTGAGAGAGAGAGGAGAGAGAGATGGGAAAAAACCACTTACTCGCCTGTCCTCCGATACGCCATAGCTTGTTCATCGGCCACTCCTCCACCCTCAATCGGACGACAGCCACGCCTCTCCAGGCGGATCGGAGAGGCCGCTTGGCAGCGGTTCTCCCGCTCCAGGCGGTCGGCAGCGAGACCCTCCCTGCTCGTGGTCGGCGGTCTCAGACCCTGCCGCGTTTCAGTGGCCGGTAGGGGACTCCTCCGCCCCTGGCCTCTCCTGGTGGTCAGTTAGTAGCCCCTTCTCCCCTCGTGGTCAGCGTCCATTCCTCCGCTTCCAGGCGGCTGGGCTCCTCCGTCCCCCTGCGGATGACTGCTCCATTGGGGTGGATGGTAGTGGCGACAACCCTACTACTGCATATCCCTCCTCTTTCCCGGGTTTCGGCATCAGTGTAAAGGCGTTCAATGGATAGGAGGAGGAGAGAACCGGCCTGGCGATATAAACTATATTTTAATGAATAACTTAAACAAAAGACAAACACACACACACGACGGACATGTCCGTGAACAATCTCTCTCTCCTCGCACCACCATCCGCAATCAGCCTTTATCCCTCTTGCAGGCTTAATTAGCCTAATAAGGGACCGGGTGTGTATAATCACGACCCAGCCCCGCCCTCCGCCCTGTCACAATGACATTTGGTGCTTCAGCACTACCTCTGCACTTGTAATATTCCAACTCCACGAGTACTCGTGCTTTGTATTTTTTTGATGAATGAGGCTTTCTGCATAATCTGAGAACTGCCTTAAGTGCCTCCCAAGCCATGCCCACAGAGGATACAGAGGACCTGTTGGTCTCCATATAAACATTGATTTCAGCCTTTATTATTTGTTGAAATTCAGTATTTGGCAAAAGGAATACATTATAGTGCCAACTATATGATTTTTTTTCTCTGTATGTAGCAACACCTCTAAACTCACCAGGGTGTGTACTGAGACTAAGAGTTTCCAATTAAGCAATCAACAACTAATTAAATGAGGGACTTCCATGTATCCATGAATGCCTACGAGAGCCCCGCAATAACTTTGCTGTCGGATTGCTCAAGTCAAGAAAATAACCTATAAAACAAACTCCAGCCAATAGGAGGCATAAGCACAAAGAATGTGCTGATTTATCCACAAACTGTCCCGAAGGAGTGCTATTCCACAAAACAAACTTCAGCCGCTAGGCGTAACTAGAATTTGGCCAGAATTGATCGGGGCCTGTCTACGCACTACGCATCTCTGAGCCAGAACTCTGTGAGCTTGCGATTTCCGGCTTATGGCCTGTTATGTTGAGCAGACTCGGGAAGAGCCCGTCTAGGAATTTCAAGTCAAGTCAAGTCAAGTGGTTTTCACCATATCTCGGCCTTCTTTGTCCTCGGGAATTTCAACAATTCGGATGTTGTTTCGCTGGTTACGATTCTCCAAGTCTTCCAACTTTTCCCAGGCGCACTCCAAGTCTGCCTTGGTCGCTAGCAGCTTAGCCGCTAATTCCCTCCTTTCTCAGCATCCACCACTATTGCAACCATATCAGTGAATTTAATCTCCATGGCAGTGATCGATCGACGTATTACAGTAGATCCTCCAAGTCAGCAACAACCTTCATCAGCATTGCCGACACATTCATCAATTTCCTTCACTTCACCGTCCAAATTGACTCCCGGGCTTTTGGTCTGCTGCTCAGGGGCTTCAGCTTGAGCATGTAAGTGTCTTTTTATATCTCCAGATCCTGAGGATTTTTAATTCTTTGACATATTGTCTAGAACAGTTAAGAATCAGGGTGTATCGAATCTCACTGGTATATGACACAAAAAGTATTAAAACAAGCAATGTGCGCAGAGCTGCAATGTTGGCGTGGCTAAACTTATGCGGAATTTCCATAGACATAATGATTTTTATACTGTACGAACTACGATTTGAATTATGGGGATACAAGAACTGTCCTCATAAACCACATTTATAGCATAAAGCACTTGTAATTACCAGTTTGTAACCTAAAAAAATGTCCTTGTAAACCACCCAAACCTGCCCACACACAATCACTATCACACACACACACACACACACACACACACACACACACATACACACAAGTTGGTGCAGCTATCCTTATGCAGACTCACCATAGTGTCACGAATGTAAGGCAATGAAGGCAGACGAAGGTTGAGGATCCAAATGCAGCTTACTTTATTGCCGACAACATACAAAGAAAAACCCTCAATGGGGAAATAAACAAGAACAGAGAACTCGGGCAGGGAACACAGACCAGGCTAACTACATTCACAAACATTCAACGATCGACAAGGACTGAACCAAAAACGGGGGTATACATGAACAAGGGACAAAGGGGCCAATGAACAAACAGAACTCATAACAACATAACAAGATGATAACAGAAGCAAATGGCAAACTAATGAGGACAGGTAAAAACAATGACAGAAAACACGAACGCTAACAATACTGTGTAGCTACAAAAGTGACAAAAGTGAAAACTATGGAATAACAAAAGGGACAAAAATGGAAAATAAAGGGGCAATGGTAAAACAAGACAAGGTCATACATAACGCATAGACATAATGATTTTTATACTGTACAAACTATAGATTTTATCCCCTAAACCTAACACAACCCCTAAACCTAACCCTCACAGAAAACTTTCTGCATTTGTACATTTAAAAAAAAGAATCATTTAGTATGTTTTTTTAAGTGATTTGAATTATGGGGACATTAGAAATTTCCTCATAAACCACATTTATACCTAAAAAAAAATCCTCGTAAAACAACCACCCACCCACACACACACTGAACATATATACTGTAGAATGTACAATGACAAACAAAACTATGAAAGTGTTTCAAAGATTTGATGGTACTAACCTCACAAACAAGCTCCCGGAAGTTGCATAAAATCAGCGAATCATGTAGCTTGACAGAAATGCTTTCTAGTTTTGTGTGGAACATGAATCAGACGGTCAATGAAAGGAATGTGGGCAGTCTGTGGGTGTGTGTCATTGCAGCTAACCAACACATTTTCTTGTTCCATTGAGATATTTTTACAGTGATGGAAACTCTGGACTGTTTAACAAACCTGGTTAAAAAAGAGAAATTAATACACCTAACTTATTCTTCACACAATTAGGCTGCTTTAGTTAGGTCTGCCGAAACCTGAAACGTTGATCATGATCTATAACTCTGCAAAAATTTGAATGGCATCTATGCTAATATTATTATATTTGTTTCCCTGTCTCAACCTCGGCACTATCCGGAGGTCACCAGAACCAGCAGATTCCAGCTCCGTTCCAGCTTGTGTCAGACTCTACTGCTATGTGTCTCTGAGTGATGAGGACTAAATGCAGCCTGTGCCAATCAGACATCAATTCAGTCTTTTTCGATGGTCTTCAGAGGATGAACTGATGCCAACTCCAACCATAAGACTTGGGATAATTCATATGCCTGAACATTGGATTTAGGATGAATCCCACTGAACCTCACAGAAATATCCTGGCGGTTTAACTGAGATGCACCTCATTGATCTCTGCCTGCATCACCTCAGTCTCTTGATGGAATACACTTTTGAAATGCAATTCGTAGACTATCAATTAATTGGCAACAAAAGCCTTCATCAGCAAACTAACAAGGACAATTGCATCTATGTAAACTTCTGCAGTTAATCCAGAATTAACTTCAAAGACATTGGACATTAATCTTACAGTTCAAATTAAATCGATGTTTAAACACTGACCCTTAACACTTAGTTTAATCATTTTAAACCATGACTTGCACTGCACATAAATAAGTAATATTTACATTATATTCATGATGTTAGCCAGAGGGGAACTGGCCCCCACAGTGAGTCTGGTTTCTCCCAAGGTTATTTTTCTCCATTAATCATCATCTCATCGAGTTTTGTGTTCCTTGTCATAGTTACCTTCAGCTTGCTCACTGGGGTTATTAATACAATTATTATTTAATTAATTATTTTTAAACACAATTCACAATCATATTTAATCAAACTACACAATGATGACTCATAGGCATTATAGACATTACAGATTTATCTTCTGTTACTGTCTGATCTTCTGTAAAGCTGCTTTGACACGCTGTGTCTTGTGAGAGACGCTATACAAATAAAATTGACTTGACTTGATTTAAATAAAAGTGTAACTTTCCATACAAATCAAGCACTTGTGTGTGACCTTCGGCTGTGGCAGAGAGTTTGTTACACATTGTTTTTTACTGGGAAGAAACATTGTTTTGGCCTTATTGTATTTACTGTACAACAATATCTTTTTATTTTGTATCATAAACTAATGCAAAATCCGGAGACGGCTGTTATTCAGAAGGTCAGCATCTGTTTCTATTTGCAGAGTGAAAATAACAGGACAAAGTGGAACTGCAAAGATAAAGACAACAGCATTATAATAAAGACATAGAAATTGGCTATTATCAAGCCCTTATCCTGTTGAATAATTCAGAGAATTCCTTTGTTAACAAATCTGTGAGGAAATGAAACATACACAAGTTTCAAAAAGCATAATTTAAAGTTTACACAATTGAATGATAGAAATAGTCATAAGTCACAATGGGCCATTTAAAAAAAATCAACCAAAAAAACCATGAAATAACGTATTCCATTAGATTACTCAAGGTCAGTACCGTATTCTAAATACTTTGGATTACTTCTTCAGCACTGGTGGATTTTTTCACTTGTTTTGACTATAAAAACTCAAAATACACATGTTAAAAATACATTCTCTGAAAAACCCAAATATCTTATGCAGTGTTGTTTCTAAAACAACATTCATCAAATTGATCTTGTTTAAAGGATTTTTTGATATTTCTACAGGAACACAATACACAAATTATTATCAAGAATATGATTTTTGCCATATGTATATGATCATTTATATGTATAAATGTTTTCCATCTGAAAAGACTAAATATTAAATGAAACTGTGGCAGGGCTCTCCTCCGCCCCTGGCAGCGGCTCCATTGCTCCAGGCGATCGGGGAATCCAGTTCCCACTTCCGTTCACCGCATCCGGGCGGTCGGTCTACTCCCTCCCCCGGTGGATGGCAGTGTCGAGGACTCCGCAACGGGCATCCTTCCTCCTTCCCGGGTTTCGGCACCAGTGTAACGTAGTTCAATGGAAAGGAGGAGGCGAGAACCGGCTTGGCAATATAAATTATATTTTAATTATAAACTGAAGCAAAAGACAACAACACACACATGACGGACATGTCCATAAACTATCTTTCTCTCATCGCACCACAGTCTGCCATCGGCCGTTATCCCTCTCGGAGGCTTAATTAGCCTGATAAGGGACCGGGTGTGTATAATCACGACCCGGCCCGCCCTCCGCCCTGCCACATTAACATATGACAATAAAATGCAAAGTAATCTTTTTGCAAACACTTTTCACTCCCAAGGATGAACCAGACTTGGTCTTGGGTGATTTCTTTTGATTTTCCCATGATGTCAAGCAAAGAGGCACTGAATTTAAAGGTAGGCCTTAAAATACATCCAAAGGTACACCTCCAAATCAGTACACCTCCTACCAGAAGATGAATTGGCTAATTGTCTAAAAGATTGACATAATTTTCTCGATTTTTCAAGCTGCTTAAAGGCACAGATAACTTAGTGTATGTGAACCTCTGACCCACTGGAATTGTGATATAGTCAATTAATTAAGTGAAACAATCTGTCTGTAAACAATTGTTGGAAAAATGACTTGTGTCATGCACAAAGTAGATGTCCTAAAAGACTTGCCAAAACTATAGTTTGCTAATATGAAATCTGTGGAGTGATTAAAAAATGTGTTTTAATGACTTCAGCTGTATATGTGTGTGTGTGTGTGTGTGTGTGTGAGTGTGTATTTATCACTTTGTGGGGACCAAATGTCCTCATAAGGATAGTAAAACCCAAAATGTTTGACCTTGTGGGGACATTTTGTCGGTCCCCATGACAAACAGCTTATAAATCATACTAAATTATGTTTTTTGAAAATGTAAAAATGCAGAAAGTTTTCTGTGAGGGTTAGGTTTAGGGGTAGGGTTAGGTTTAGGGGATAGAATATAAAGTTTGTACAGTATAAAAACCATTATGTCTATGGAAAGTCCCCATAAAACATGGAAACACTACGTGTGTGTGTGTGTGTGGGGGGGGGGGGTGCATGCCTTATTGTAAATACATGGAGATGTTGTAAGTTTGCTTTGTGAGCCTGCTTTGATATTAAATAGATGTAGATGTATAGATACAGTATGTTATATTAATGTGCACTGAATATGCAAGAGCAGTGTCCCTGCATTGTAATTTTTCCTTAAATGTTATTTATGTATGTATTATGGAACAAGAGAAACACATTCCTCCAATAACTTGAAGGGGAAGACTGCATATTTTGCATTGTTGGGCAGAGAGGGTCTTAAAAAAAATAAAACCTGTACTCATAAGGAGGTGGGATACAGTGTCATATGGGTTTGGAGTGGCATTAGAGAGTAAATGATGACATTTTGGGTGAACTATTCCTATAATGTTCATTGCATTATTTTAGTGTCATATGTGTTACACACATGGTGTTGGTCTGTCTGTGTGTAACACTGAACAATATCTAAACTTGTTTATTAGCTGTGGTTTACGAAAAGGCCTTTTTTTACATTTAATTTTGGTACTTTTGCTTTGCTCAAATGAAATAACTGTTACAGAACAAAGACATAGAACGCCTGAGGGACATGGCATAAGAGACAATATTGTATTTTGTATTTGAGCAACTTTAAGTCATCATATGGCCTTCTATTTCACCATCTGTAGTAATAGTGGTTATCAGTATATTATTTAGAAGTACGAATCAGATTTATATAGTTCAAGTTACTGTATATT
This sequence comes from Xyrauchen texanus, assembly GCF_025860055.1. Lineage (NCBI taxonomy): Eukaryota > Metazoa > Chordata > Actinopteri > Cypriniformes > Catostomidae > Xyrauchen > Xyrauchen texanus. Next base: position 55,198,843 of record NC_068279.1, on the reverse strand, counting down.
CAAGGTATACTGTATTAACCTTAATGATACTGTCAATGAAATGTACAGCTTTGAACTGTAAAATAAAGTCAACTCAACTCAAATACAGAATCCCTATTGTTTTATTACAGCCCCTGTTACTAGTTAAGGTTTTAGAGGGGCTGGTATTGGTCTGGGACAATATATATGGTCTCATATACTAGTCTGGGTTTTAGAGAGTCTGATATTGATTTGGGTCTTAAGGAGGGTCTGATCTTAGGATCACTAGTATACTAGTATTGGTCTGGGTCTTATGGTGCTTTCAGTAGTCTAGAGGATATAGAATTGATCTATGTTTGGGTCTTAGAAGGTCTGGTATTATTTAGGGTATTAGAGGGTCTTGGGGGGGAGGGGTCTTGTTCTAGTCTGGATTTTAGAGGGTCTGGTATTGCTCTCGGTCTTAAGGTGTCTGGTATTAGTCTGTGTTTTGGAGTTTGTGGTCTTGACTCCAACTGAGTTACCGGCAGACACACAGGGAAACAAGGGAATGCCAATCCTCCAGATCGCTCAATCACTAGTGTTACTCCTCCATTACTATAATGTCATTAACTTGGATGAGACCTGCTCTCCACACCGGAGACTCCATGGACGGGTGTATAATTAGACTGAAAATGTGTCACAGCTCTCAATGCACCACTGACACATTTCTATCAGTGACATTTCCAGTGGTGTTATGCATTTTTGCTTATATAAGGCTGTATAGGTGATTGTGGTGTGTATTGTGGGGCACCATCCACCTAAAAGTAAGAAGAGGGATGTGAGTTGTGTTCATGAGTTTTGGCATTTACTGTCAGGTTATCACAACTAATTGTACAGTAGCATATTTAGAACAGAACATAGGTCTTCATTCTTATGATTGGCACATTGTTAAACTGGCATACCTGAATGAGGGAGCCCCTTATTTATATTTCTCTCTCTCTCTCTCTCTCTCTCTCTCTCTCTCTCTCAAACACCCCCCACACACACACAAACACACAGCTGTTTAGTGATTGAGCATTTGAGGTGTAATTGCTCTGATACATCTTGATTAAACCCCACAGATGTGCAGTGTGATCATACTGTCACATCAACTTATCCTGATGAGAACCAGGTCCGCTAAGCACCAATCTAAGACCAATTCTAGATCCTCTAGTAAACCAAGACTTGTGCAAGACACCCTAAGGCCCAGACCAGTACTAGATCCTCTAAGATGCATACTAGTGCCAGATATCCTAAGATTAGACCCAGCCCAATTCCAGACTCATCAAATCCCAGACCAATATCAGACTCTCTAAAAACAAGGCTAGTATAAGAGACCATAAAAAACAGACCCAGACCAATACCAGACCTTCTAAAACCCTAACAAGTACCAGCCCCTTTAAGAATCAAACCAAGACAAATTCAAGATCATCTAGAAGATCAAGACTTGTGCAAGACACCCTAAGACCAGACTCAAATCAATATCAGATCCCCCAAAAACCCAAACCAGTACCAGACCCCCTCCCCCCCAGGACCGAGCTACTAGTGCCATACACACTAAGACCAGACCCAGACCAATACTAGACTTCTAAAAAAACCTTTACAAATATCAGACTCTCTAAAATACTAAAACACTAACTAGTACCAGACCATCTGAGAACCCAAACCCAGACCAATTATACCTAGAACTACTAGTACTAGTACTTGGGGTACCAGACACCCTAAGACCAGACCCAGACAAATACCAGACTCCTTAAAACCCAGAACAAATTCAGACTCTCTTAAACCCTGACTAGTAAAATAGACCCTAAGACCAAACCAAGGCAAATACCAGACCCTCTAAAAACCTAACATCTGAATGCATCTGAGCAGAAACACATAGAGATCAAGCAAAAAAAATATGCTGTGTACCAAATTTCAATATTGGTGAACTCTGAACTGTGAATTTGTACGACAAGTGGACACGTGACCAATAGGAGTCTGAAACGTCACACTCTGACCTCTTGGTTCGATTCAATGAATAAATATGCTGAGAGGTTTTTGTAGCAGTAAAGTGAGGAAACAACATATTTTATATTTGTTTATGTTTATATATTTTATATCATATTTTAACATTTTGAAAATAAATGTGTAAAGGGATCAATGGAAAGGAGGAGGCGAGAACCGGCTTTTCAATATAAATAATATTTTAATGAGAAACTTAAAAGATGACATAAACACACACATGACGGACATGTCCGCTAACGATCTCTCTCTCCCGCACGACACCCTGCAGTCGACCTTTATACCTCGGAGGCTTGATTAGCCTAATACGGGACCGGGTGTGTATGATCACGACCCGGCCCCGCACTCCGCCCTGCCACAAAATGTTTTTGTTATTTGTGATTCATTATTTACTTACACCAAAGGCCCTCCCATGTGTCATAATATCCTATTTAGTGGCATTTCCACTAAAATCCTATTCATGCTAAAAAATAATAGCATGCTCAAAACCTAGCATGACTGCCCCTTAAGACCCAAAACAATACTAGACCATCTAAAACCCTTTACCAGAGTAGTACCAGGTCAGACCCAGACAAATTTCATATTCGCTAAAACTCAGACTAGTATCAGAGACCTTAGAACCAAGCCCAGACCAATACTTTTATTTAGAGTCCCACAGACACACTACATTAACACCTACCCCTACCCCTAAACCTAACCTTAACATTACCGTAGAAAAATATAATCTTAGTTTTCCCACATTAGCTATGGTTTCACCATGCTATTTTTTTGTACAGTTACAAGAACCTCAAAATTAACCATGGTTAATATATTACTAGCATGGTAACACCATGGTTAATTGCATTAAAACTAAAGTTTTGTTACTACAATATTAGTAATACAGTGATGCAGTATACACACAAGCATGGGAACGAGTGCGATCGACAGACCCTGCCTCTGGATCAAACCCCTCTCTGCACTCCCTGACATTAACCATGACCAAATCACTGCAATGAAATCAACATTTATATTCATTTTAATCTATAATTCTAAGTAGTATTAAAGGAAATCTTAAAAGTGGAAACAGGAAATCGGATGGAAAAAATAATGGTATAGAACAAGGATTCGATTAGCGGTTGCTTGGACAAAACTACACAAACACACACCCCATGCCAGTGCAGCAAAGCCTACTGTTTAATATGTTGTATACTTTGCTGGCTCCAGCAGACTATTGGGGTGCAAATAGCTGCACTGTGTCTATTTCCACCAGGGTGTAAATAGACACTACGGATTATAAACTGAGACACAGATTCAGACCAAAAGTCTAAGGCTATGATTATATGGTCTCCAGAGGTCTCAAGCTCAAGACTCCAACTCTGGTTGGAAATAACATTAGACCTCTGTGTTACCCATGAGACTGAGATGTGTGGTGGTCATCATTTTCAGAGCCCTGGTCTCTATCCTTACAAAGATTCATCCTGTGGAACAAGAGAGTAATGATATTTGCAGAAGGAATAGAAGACGTGAACTGGTGGCTGAAAAGGAAGAGGAAGATTTCATAAAACATAATCATAAATGTAAAGCTATATGTACTGCTTTGGGATGGATATATTACACACCGATACATTGTTGTATAGCAGTTCTATGGGCACCAAATAAAAATGGAATCTAACATACAGTAACCCTCCCACACTCACACCAAGTCCTTCTGTGTTGTTAACTCAGAAACATGCTAATGTAAAACTCTGCTGATCTGTTTCATGTGAAGTCACCGTATGACATCTGCATGTATTACAATTATACTGTCAGGGTGTTGTGAATTTTACACCATCCTGTGCGCATTTCCAGCTGAATTCTGTCAGACTCAATTTTGCAATAAATTGAAATGACATGTAATGACAACGGAAATGTCAAAGGAAAAATGTTAAAGCTTTAGGCTAAATATTTTCTGGAATTAATGACTGAAAATCAAGTGTTTTATCCTTGTTCTTCCCCTTCATCGCTGATTGACTTTGGCGAAATGAACTCGTGTCACTTGAAACATATAACTTTATTGAAAAAAAGAAAAAAAAAAATGGTTCTGGTAATTAAAGAGCAGAATACCTTGATCGAGCTTTAGTAAGAGGAACTAAAGTTTTAGTGAAGTTTTCCACATCCAGGAGAGCATGACACTAAAGGTATAGGGGATTTTGGTTACAAATATGGTAGTGAGGTCATACAGTGACATCACATAAAACAGATCACTGCCCATGTCTGTATATATTGTTTACACCTAGTGTTTCACTCAGTGTTTTTTCTGGTCTTGAAATGTAATGCCAAATGCATGAATGTTCAGCATTCTTGGTGAGTCTTTTCACTCACTCTTCACTCTTATGTTCTTCTACTGTTGTTGCTCCGAATAAACTCTGATGCAAGCGGACATATGTCATGTAAATCTTACTGTAGGAGTGAATATCCAACAGTTGAGCATCTCCTTCACCAGCCTGACATCGTTAAAAGCTTCAGAGCAGTCGGTCTTTTGGGGCTGTCAGGAGGCAAAATGTTCAAGGTTTCTCCCAAAGAGAGACGCCTCCTTTACTTTCACTCTATGCGTTTTCAAACATGATTCAACGTCTTAAGATGACACAAAGAGCTGTTTGTAGCTAAACTTCAGAGGGGTCGGGGAGGGCTGCGGCATCGCGCAGATGTGTCACATCCCGACCCTGATGTCTAGGTCTTTTTACCAAGAGAAGAAGCGACTGTATAAAGCATCTGCCTCAGATTAGGATCGTGGTGGTGTTGGGATGCATGTTAAAAGGGCTGCTGGGAAATAATATGTCATACACTCAACAACTCGAAAGAGTCTCTGAGCTCTTTATACAGTGCAAGACTTGACTGACAATGACTGTGATGACACACGTTGCAATACAGTACACTCAATGAGAGTCATCTATCTTTTAATGCTGGTTATTTAAAAGGAAATTGCACCAAAGATCTAGAGGGCTTCCATCATGCAACCACGGTAATATCCTTGCCGAAAATAGCACTCGAACCGAAGACTGAAACTGGAACTGCAAAAATGCCTCTTGTATTGAGAGTTCAATCTTAGCATTACTGGATACATTTTTAATAAGTTCAGCGCAGTTAAACCAAAGGTGAATAACACTTCATTAGGAAGCAGAATCTCGAATGTGAAATCAGCACCACAAAAAGCTCACAGAGAGGCTGAGTATGCACATCTTTGTACAATGTTCAAAAGCAAAAATGTTTATGCAAATATATGCGTTGAAAACACACAGCCATCAAAGGCATCAAGCCATTCTGATGTTTTTCATGCATACTCTCATCACTCAAATCATGGGACTGAGAGTGTGCCATAAAACAGTGTAGGTTCCTCCTCATGTATTTACTGCACACTGGAGTACATTCATCCAAATCGTGATGCAAATCAGCCCTTTCAAGAAGGAAGTGATATCTGTCCATAATTGGCAGTTAAGCTGCAATCTATTACTGGTTTGAGTATTTCTGGGATTTTCACACACAACAGTCTCTAGAATTTAATCAGAATCGCGCCAAAAACAAAAAATCATCCAGTGAGCATCAGTTCTGTGGATGGAAATGTCTTGTTAATGAGAGAGGTCAACAGAGAATGGTCAGACTGGTTAGAACTGATAAAGTCTACGGTAACACAGATAACCACTCTGTTTTGGCGGCATGAGGGGTACCTACACGATATTAGGCAGGTGGTTTTAATGTCGTTGCTGATCGTTTTGTGTGTGTGTGTGTGTATATATATAATGCTTCACAATTTTTTACATTTAATTAAATTATTTGATATATATTTATATTAAACCTGAAATATGTGTGTTCCGTGTATTTATGGTTATATGCCTTAAAATAATAATCATGGTTATTGCAGTCATCGTAAACCACAATAATGTTATAGTAAAACGTATAGAAATGATTTTCATAAGGGTAAGTATCATGTTGTTAGCTAAACAACATGCTAACATCAAACTCTGTGGATGCTTTTTCACCGCCTGTGAAGTTGTTTCTGCCATATTTGCCTTATTATAAAATCAAACTTTTTATTTGGCTTTTTTTTATTAAATTTTTTTTATAAATGTATATTATTGTTTTATATGTGTGTGTGTGGGCATGTTTATGTGGTTTACGAGGACAATGTTTAGGTTACAAACTGGTAATTACAAGGGTATTATGCTATAAATGTGGTTTATGAGGACATTTCTAGTGTTCCCATAATTGAAATAGCTTAAAAAACATATTAAACAATGTTTTTTTGAAAATGTATAAATGCAGAAAGTTTTCATGCATAAATTCATGTTAATAAATGCAACATTTGATTTAAAAAATGCATTAGTAGGCTATATGTTGAAATGAACATTAACTAAGATTTATACTCTCAAAGCATATGTGGTGTATTATTGGATAATATTGCAAAGACATACAGCTTTTTAATTGAAGTTACAAAGTTGAAAACGTTCTGCATTACAAGGCTGACATCCCCTGAAATAGACATAGACATCAGTTAGCATATGGACTGATGATCATACTCTTGAGGATGGACGTACTCAGCAGAGAACCTCTCAGAGCCCCTCTGACAACTCATTACAATATCACATGAGAGCTGATCGTTTATTAGCAAAAGCAGTGATTCCACCAGTGATGAGAGAGGAAACAGGAAAGAATGAAAAACAGGAACAAAAAGCATATGGTGCATAACGCAAAGATGGAGGAGAACGTGCGGAACGAAATCAAACAACTTGTGTAATTTCTCTCTAAAATGTACCAGCTACTGTAAGTGGCTAGGCAAACATCCATGACAGTGTGTGAAGGGTTAGGGAGGAGAGAGAGAGAGAAATGTGTAACTTTATTGTTGTTATTTTTTACCTTGTACAATGATTTTAATTATTTATTAAATCACAAGCGTACAGTACTGTGATACAATAGCAACTATTAGTTTTGCAAGCCCGTTTGCTTCGACAGCAGAAGTAGAAATCTATTTCCACAATTTTCCAAAAGAAGAATTAAACAGGAATTGACAAATTGACTGTAACTCCTCAGCAGCTGGATTCAAAATCACAGAAGTTGTGACTAGAGTGATGGAGTTTTGTTTGTTTGTTTGTTTGTTTGTTTGATTTATTTATTTTTCAATTAATACCATGGTAATATAATTTAGTATTCTTGCAAGATTTTATGATAGATATAACCTGCTAAATTAGAACGGTAGAACTAATAGCGGTGGCATTAGGCATTAGCTCACAAGCAAAACACATTTCTTTGAAGTAGTTTGTGAAACCATTCTCTCCTAAATTGTGCATTCACTTCAATAAAACACTTGACATTAGAATGGTGTAAGAACGATTCGATCTGCTTGTGTTTCACGAATGAGCTCCATGATCAAATGAAAGTTGAACGTACAGTAGACAGTCACCTAAAGGACACTGTCCTCTGGTCTTCATATACTGATATGCAAATTTATCGTTTTCAGATATTAAAATATACTTCTATCATCCGTTTAGAAGTGAAACAGAAAAATACAAGTACAAGCCATCTAATCAAGTTGTGTAGAAAACTTCATATCTATAAGCAATAAACTCTAGAGCAGCTTTTGAAAAGTATAGATTGCATGTCTCTCTATATGCAACACACATTTCAGTGTGTGCGTGGATGCAGAGTTGTGAATCAAAGTACAGTAAAACTGCCAGCGTATACCATCCATACTATAAACAATCACAGATCGCATCTCATTGCATCAGATCACACACAGTGGGTCATTTCCCTGCACACGGATCAACGGGCCACCAAATAAAGCTCCAGCTGGTTTTTATACCCGTGATTGCTGCCCTCCTCTGATCCAAGCACAGGCGCTGCTCCTGTTCTAATACAAAAGCCATTCATCAGTACAGTAAAGCTGTCTGTGAACAGCCATCAATCAAAATGACATCATGTCTGTATGGCAATAACAGAGGCTCTGTCGCACTGCTAAATTCATTTAGGCTCCGGAAACGTATTCCTGCTGCCGACACTGAACCAGTGTCAATGATTTACAATTCTTTCAAGAATTATCTCTCATAAACTTGACTGCTGCTCATAGAGCAACTGTTGTTTGTTGGTGGACATCAGTAGAAGGGTTGTATGAAATATTTCAAATAACAGCAGTAAAGAATATGACCCAGCTCAATTGCAACTCCCCCCAAAACCTTTAAATGAAGAGACAACAATAACAAAACAAATAAAAACAAGCTAACACAGAAGACTGATAGAACTGAATAAAAGCATGTGTACACAAATGGTTTGTTTTGTGAGATAGCATATATGTAGATAGGTTCTACGTGTGGTTACATCTAAATTAGCAATTGATTATCTAGATATATATGTATTTATTTAAATACAATAGACAAAATAAAACAAAGTAAATAACAAGAATTCTTAGACCAGCATAGTTTGACATACATTGATCCTCTAACGCAAATACATCAAAATATATTATTTAACATGTCTACTAAACAAAAAAAACGAAAACCAAAAAGAATCATTTTAAGGGTCAGATCAGGGAGAAATTCCCCTTTAAGGTAAAACCAGCACCTTATTATTATTATTATTATTTCTTTTTTTACATGTTGTTGTCCTAAATGCATATGTATTACTAAATGTTATAAATGACATTTTCCATGTTATTCAGGAACTCTGTCATTAGGAATTCTAGCATCCTCGGTGAGCAACTGGAATTATAAAGACATTTTGAAGGCATCCCTCTGTGCTTTAATCTGAGCAATTAATTACAAATTGCAATAAACAGCGTTAATCGCGGACACATGTGGAGTAGTGTGTGATGGGTTGGTATTGTTCTGTAAAGGTGATGGATAAGCTGATGTGCTGGATAACCTCTGCAGAAGATATTGCCTTTCATTAATACACATAGAAGGTCTGTGCTGGTAGTACCATTTCTTTCCAAGACTTGTTGACTGTTCCATATTCATTCTCAAAATCATTGCAGGATAGAACTGTCATTTCAGTTCTGTGATGGATCCTCCTGCTGGCTGTTTGAACATCTGTCTGTTTGCTTGCAAATCCATCATAATGTTCCAGGGAAAAATGCATAACAGAGCCTCAGGCTACAGGAAATAACACCGGATGGAGAATCGACTTCCCAAATTCCAAACCTGTGCTTTTGATGAACAGATATTAGAAGGATTTTAACATTGCCCACTCTTGGATTTCAGTGGCTCTCACACCGTGCTAAACATGCAAGGCTACGACTGTGCGAGCTGAGAGTAAAATGGGAAGCAAGAGTATTTTACATATCTGCTTGAAAATAAACACAAACTTAAAGTATTACATCCACTGTCCTATGAATGTATTGATATTACTTACATGCAGAGGTTTGGACATAGTTAAAATGCACAAAGTCAAGAGTGCATAATATACATGGTGTGTTTTCATTAGAAGTGGAGTTGCTGTTTGCATAATAGACTGTCTAATTAGAGGTTGATTTCCAATTTACCAACCACAAGCTAACACTGTATCTTCAGTATTACAGAACATTCACAAGAAAATCATGACTTTATATGGCTGGCATTCATCTCAAACCCTGCTTGAACTCATAATTTAATATGGATCTTGGACTAACATGACTGTGTGTCAGCTGACTGGGTTTAAGAGGTCTGGTTTTGGTCTCGGTCTTCAGAGTTCTTGCATTTTTCAGGTTTATTTTGTGATCTGGTACTGGTCTGGGTCTTAGAAGGTCTGGTATTACTCTTGGAGTGTCTGGTAATGTTCTTGGTCTTGGACGGTCTGGCTCTTATGAGGTCTGGTAAAAGGTTTGGAGGAAATGGTTTTGGTCTTGGTCATAAAAGGTCTAGTAATGACTGGGTTCTTAAGTGGTCTGGGTCTTATGAAGTCTGGTATTGGTATTGGTCTTGGAGGATCTGGTACTGGTCTGGGTCTTATGAGGTCTGGTATTTGTCTTGGTCTTGGAGAGTCTGGTCTGGTCTTGGAATCAATATGTCTTCTGTAGGTTTTATTTTTGGTCTAAAGAAATCTGTTATTGGTCTGGGTCTTAAAGGGTCAGGTATTGGTCTTGGTCTTGGAGGCTCTGGTTTTGGTCTCTGTCATAAAAGGTCTAATATTGGACTAATTCCAAAGTGGTCTGGCATTGATCTAGGTCTTGTAGGTTTTGGTACTGGTCTGGGTCTGTTGAGATTTTAAGTTGTATGGTATTGGTCTGGGTCTGTAGAGATCAAGTATTGGTCTGGGTCCTTAAGGCTCTGGTATTGCACATGGTCTGGCTTTTGGAGGGTCTGGGTCTAAAGAGGTCTGAGTCTGAAGAGGTCTAGTATTGGTCTGGGTCCTTAAGGGTCTGGAATTGCCCTTGGTCTGGCTTTTGGTGGATATGGGTCTTAAGAGGTCTAGTATTAGTCTTGGTCTGGGTCTCAGAGGTTCTGTCATTGGTTTGAGTTTTGAGAGATCTGTTGAACATGGTGTGCTTTATTTTAATTACACAGTGAAGTTGCATTTTTAACAGGCTGTCTAATTAAAGCTTGGTTCATCACTCACGACATTTGTCTTGTGTTCTCAATAGATCGACATTGAGTTCAGTATGTCCCCATATAAACCTTATTCAGTCGGTCAGTTCGAGCTTCCAAACCGTTCATGAAGAGTCCAGACCCAGAGACTCGCCTCAAGACCAGCATTTGGCATCTTGAGAGGAAAACAGTCTGTCCATGCAGTAGAGCTATCAACACCCAACTGAGATAGATCTGTCCAAAACTATCTCTGCTCAACCCTGGAGATATAAATAACATGACAGATTGTGGCAATTAGAAATTACGATGGATTGAAGATGATCTGCAAGCCAGACCTGCGGCGAACTGTTATTAGTGGGATGTCTGTGTTTTTAACACGTCAAGCACACACACACGTGCAGCTGTGCACAGTGTGCAATTAACTCAGATTCTTGGGTTATAAATGCTCCTGTATGGCCCACAATGTCTAGAATAATGTTGGCTCAAAATAGACAGATGAATGCAGTTATCTGATACAGTATCACCATTAAATGTCAGATGGCAGTAAAGAAGAAGCACTGAGCCTACAAATATTGTAAAGACAGATCAGAAGTGAAAATTAGCTAGAAAAACATAACCAGAAGCGAGCACCATCAATCGCGTGTCAAAGTGCCATTTCAATTACATTTCAATTTGAGACGATAGTGTGCCATCAGCGTCTTTATGGAACGTATACTAGAAAAAAGCTGACACAGCAGTGATCGTTTAGAAAAGATGAAGTTTGGTTTGGTTTACTCGAGTTATGAATGTAATGGAATATTGAGTAAATAGCACTGTATGTATAGTAGATGCCTTTAGTGGGTTGGAACTAAAGTAGGTCCTTATTTGTTAGATAGTTATGTTTGGTTTGTAACATATTGTCCTGATTTGCACACATTTGTATTGTGGCACAATATACTGTATGCCTGTTTAGTTTATAGTTGGTCCCTGATCTTAACTTGTGCTTTTGGTCTTGAGGCCTGTAACAACATCATACATGTGGATTTGTTCTGGATCTGGTATTGGCGCATAGTATCAGGAAAGATCAAAATATATTGCCAATGAGATAAAGGTAATAATTAACAAGGCCTTGAGGAGTCTTTGTGTGGTCATGGGGTAAGGTTTTAGTTTGGACTTGTGGCTTAAGGGGTTTAGTCTGCGTCTTGGAGGGTCTGTTCTTGACTCTGATTAAGTTAACCACTTTGAAGCTTTATCTATATTTGATGTAAACATATTAACCATGAATTTAATAGAACCCTTCTGTAATGTTTTGTAGCTTTTGCATTGATTAGGTCAACCGCTGAATGTATTTCAGCACCACGGACAACGCTCAAGCTGAGTTGGTATTGGACAACCAAATGATTCCCTCTTTTGTTGTTGATGAACAGTTGGTGCATTAAATGATTAGATCCTAAATGCTCAGCAAAAGCAGTGCAAACACAATTTTAAACAAATTGCCAAAGCATGAGTGACATTATAAGCTATGTACTGTCTGACTGATCTCACAATAAGTTCAGAAAGAGTAAGCTGACTATTCTTTAGCTACAATCGATGTACTGTATACGAAATTCGAAACACTCCCCCTCATGGCCAAAGCATTAAGTGTTGTTGGGTGTATGGTGAGAGCACTAGAGCCGATGCAAACATATCTGATGAGAGATGACGCCGGTCCACTAGTCTGAATTATGTCGCCGATCCTAGTGTACCGGAACTATCAACCACAACATGTCGACCTCCTCTGTGATCATGTTATCACTATATATATATAACGATCAGTCACAAAATTAAAACCACCTGCCTAATATTGCATAGGTCCCCCTCGGGCCTTCAAAACAGCACCAATCTGCATCCCAGAATAGCATTCAGAGATGATATTCTTCTCAGCACAATTGTACAGAGTGGTTATCTGAGTTACCGTAGACTTTATCAGTTCTAACCAGTCTGACCATTCTCTGTTGACCTCTCTCATTAACAAGACATTTCCATCCACAGAACTGATGCTCACTGGATGTGTTTTGTTTTTGGCACCATTCGGAGTAAATTCTAGAAACTGTTGTGTGTGAAAATTCGAGAACAACAATCATCCATGCGATTATCTAATCAGCCAATCGTGTGGCAGCAATGCAAAAAATCATTGGTCAGGGTCAGTAGCTTCAGTTAATGTTCACATCAAACAGTGTTTGGACCATGGCATGATTGTTGGTGCCAGACTAGCTAGTTTTAGTATTTCTGGGATTTTCACACATAACAGTCTCTAGAACTTATAATGGTGCCAAAAACAAAAACATCCAGTGAGCGTCAGTTCTGTGGATGGAAATGTCTTGTTGATGAGAGAGGTCAACAGAGAATGGTCAGACTGGTTTGAACTGATAAAGTCTACAGTAACTCAGATAACCACTCTGTACAATTGTGCTGAGAAGAATATCATCTCTGAATGCTGTTCTGGGATGCAGGTTGACGCTGTTTTGGCGGCATGAGGGGGACCTACACGATATTAGGCAGGTGGTTTTATTGTTGTGGCTGATGTAAGTATGCACAATTTAAATGAATAAACTCTAGGGTTGATATTACAAAAAACATATAGAATATAGAATAAAATAAAACAAATGTAAAACAGAAGCAGTTTCTCTCTCTCAATTCAGATTCAAGTGAATTTGTTGGCATGGTGAGAAAGAATAATAATATAAAAAGAATAAAATGAAATAAAGAATAAAATAACAATTACTTTATAATATAATAACAGAATATAATGCAAACTATATAAAAAATATAAACATATCAAAATTATATTTTTGTAAAAAATCCATATACACAGTATACAGGCATTTCTTATATATATATATATATATATATATATATATATATATATATATATATATATATATATATATATATATATATGAATATTTTACAAAAAATCATTTTGATTTTGATATTATTATATTTTATTTCTTAGATTTTATTATATATTTTGTATATAATATGTATTACTATAATAAAATACTATAAATAAAGGCATCATATCTCTCTCTTGAATCAGATTCACATTGATTTATTGGCATAGTAAAACAATCATGGAAAATAATCTAGAATAAAATAAAAGAATGCAATAAAAAAATATAAATGATCAAGTCAAGTAAATTTTATTTTTATCATGCTTTTCACAACACATCGTTTCAAATTAGCTTTGCAGAAATGTATGCAAAAATAAAGTGTATTAAAATAATCATTGAGCAATTTAAACAAATAACACAACTGAAAATCAATTATCTTACAATACAAAATAGAAATAAAACTTTATAATATTTCTCACACAAAAAGTTTTATTAATGACAAATATTTTAATATAATAAAATAAAATTATATAAAAAATGTTTCTGGTCTCTTGATTCAGATTCAAGGGGATTTATTGACATTGCAAGAAAAAATAAAAATATCTACAATAAAATAAGAAAATAAAATGAATAAAAGCCTGTTATTTTATAATAATTTAATGTACTAATATATATATATATAATAAATATAATTCAAATAAAAATTATAATTTTATATATTAAAATCTATTAAAAGACAATAAATAAAGACGGTCTCTCTCTCTCCTTTCCTCTCTCTCTCTCTCTCTCTCTCTCTCTCTCTCTCTCTCTCTCCACCAAACACTGGATGTGCTTGAGTCCCTCCCCTTTCTGTCTGCCATCACCTCCTCTACAATCCCATCCACTGATGCTCGGCGCCTCCTCCTCGTTTCTCTCCTCAGCACCAGACGGTCTCTCTCTCTCTCTCTCTCTCTCTCTCCATTCTGAGCTGCTGAACCGCTGTCGGATATTTCCTCTGACTCTTTTGCCTCACGCTGTTTTAAACGTTTCTCAAATGCTGCTCACCGAACTGAACCGCCGGATTTCTCCTTCTTGAGCATGAGAGGAACCGATAACCCGTCCGAAAGCCTGAACCAGAGCCCGAGAGCGCAGCATGAGCCCCGCAGCCGGACCCGGAGCCTCAGCATAACTTTAAAAGCCCGACACACGGGAGAATCCGATTCAGGTGAGTTCGAGCGCTCGTTCGGATCTGCGGGACGAATAAGGAGCTTTTAAAAAGCGGGATGTTCTGATCTGGGTTTGTAATGGCCCACTGGACTCTGAATCTGAATTTTCGGAGAATTTTAAACGCATCACTGTTTATGAGCTGCTTCACGGATTTGTGGGGAGAAATGTCGCATTTTAAGAGTAAAAGGTGTTATTTTAGGAGTGAGTGTGTTGTGCATGGATTTGGGAATAGAGGTGCGGGACTCTACTGCAGATAATCCATGATAACCCCAACATTTGAGTAAAGACAAGGATGAATAGGCGTGTGTCACATTTCTTGTCAGTTCACACATTGCTCCTGGTCTCTTCACCTTGCTTGCATGCAGAAAGACTGTTGTGTTTAAGTTTAGATGCGGATTGATCTGGAGTTGGTGTGTGTGTGTGTGTGTGTGTGTGTGTGTGTGTGTGTGTGTGTGTGTGTGTGTGTGTGGTATTTGTACGTCTTTGCTAAGTACAAATGCACAAATGCACTTTGCTGTCAACTGTCAAGTCTGAATGGCCATTAGAGCTCAAATCACAAATGAAGTCTCACTACTATTGGAGTATGACACTATATGTGTTTAGAGAGGCAAAATGAATCATCCTGTTTTGCAGTTGAGTCAGAAATGTTGAGAAACTCATTGAGCACAAACACGAAACGTCCAGGAAATTTTCTCATACATGGCTTTCGCACATTAAGGGGTCATTTTCCACCTTGATAAATTTCCTGCTGCAACGGCAAAGTCAATAAACCTTCACATTATGCCATACAAAACAAAAACAACCTCTAATTCTAGCAACACAGGCCTTCAGTACCCTAGGGATTTGATGCACATTGATCTGAAGTGTTTTTATTGATATTACGATCTGATCTGTGGCGCTGAAGAGCATGGAGCTGGTGAAAAGAGGGCACATCTTTGTGACTGTGGCACAAGCAGCATGTCCAGGGCATTGGTGAAGCTCAAAGCTGGAGGTGAAGTTGTGTGAATGTGTTCCTGATGCTAGACTGTTGGGGGAGCTCTCGCACTTTTGTGCTTGATGTCAAATTTGACATTGAAGCTTTTGGTAATTGAGTGATTATGATGGACACAAAGCAAATGGTGCTGCTGAGGGTTCGAAAGAGTTTTTCCGGGATGCATCCTATTATTGGCGCAGTGAATCAAATGTAGTCGATATGCACTTTTCATCTGGGTGCATTATGCTAAATTATGGCATCCCATCAATTTGAATGATTAGTCCGCATGTAATAATAATAATAATAATTAATGATAATTCCTTGCATTTATATAGTGGTTTTCTAGGCACTCAAAGCGCTTTACATAGTACAGGGGGAATCTCCACTACCACCACCAGTGTGCAGCATCAACCTGGATGATGCGACGGCAGCCATAGTGCGCCACAATGCCCACCACACACTAGCTGTATGGACGTATGCTCTAAGCTGTTGTTTGTGGCCCACTTTGGATCTCGATTTGAAACAACAGTAACACTACACAGGTATGGCATGACAGTTGCTTTTTTTATTATCCATTTTGTTGTTACACATATAAAGGAATTATAATGTATTTGTAATTGAGTTATTGGCCATTAATTAACTTCTTCATAACATTAATGTAAATGCTTTTCCCAATACCTACTAAAGCAGCAATATAGTACTTTTTCCAAGTACTATAATGCAAAAGAGATTATTTTAGCACTAACAGACAAATAAAAATCAGTTTGCATAATCTCAGTAATGAAATCAACTCTCAATGTTTTAATTTGCTCACTCTCACAACAAACGCACGCTAACCCAGATACACATTAATGTCTAATTACCCATAAGCACAAACAAGCTGCACTTGTGACCGTTTGAAAATGTCAGCAGACGCTTCAGGCAAAGAGCTGCAACTTTACACCCCGCACAAACCAGCCCTTCACAAGAGCCCAGGTGCACTCTACATCGTAACGCTCGCCACCATTGCACCTGCACGATAGATTGACTGGTACTTGCTCTAACCATCATTTAAAAAGGCAAATAATTGAGCTGGCCCATTCATAGATAATAGAGACTCTCTGCCTGCCTCCGACTACAGACGTGGAGTTGAGGACTGTCGGTCTACACGCAGACCAAGACGAGTATATCAAGACCGAGGGGTTTTTGGCAGAGGGAATAATAAGCAGTGTGTGACGAAGGCAGCAGTGGCATTGGCTTCGATGTAAAAGGGTGCAGCTGGGGAACTTGGTGTTCTGGTTCTCAGGAAAAACAGCTCCTGAGGTGCCGTTAGATGGAAGGCCAGTTTGTTTATTCTGTGGTTCTTTAGTGTTGTAAAGATGACACACTGAGCAGTATTGTTTCGATGGCACGTGTCTTTCATGTGGTCAAATACATTCATCAGGTTTATTCATTAACAGTGTTCTGGCTACTAATGACACATGTGAAAGGTCATGAGGAATGAAGGAATTTAATTTTAAATGTTAAATATTTTGGTAAAACTTAACATTAATGTTCTGTTTGTTAAGGGCTTATAAAAGGGTGCATTAATGACTTATAAGTCCTTTGGAAATGCATTATAAATCATTGATGTGAGGTTATAACAACATGCATAAAAAGGGTGACTTTAATGCAATACCTGCCAAAGAGTGAGCTATTTCACATCACATGGTATACATATTTAATAACACTTATTCAACATTAATAACCTATGGAAATCTACATTAATTTAGAGTGGACACATATGAAGCCTTAATTATGGAGTTGTTTTTGTTTTTAATTAGTATAGGTATGAATACGTTTATACATTAAGAATTTATAACATGTAAGTTAAAAAGCACACAATTTGGCAAGTATTGCATTAAAGTCACCCTATTTATTCATGTTGTTTTAACTGGATATCAATGATTTATCATGCATTTGTAAATGACGTATTATGTTATTATTAGTATGTTATTATTATTGTTTGTAATGAACCCTCTTATAAACCATTAACACTTTACATTAATTTTATCTTTCTTAGGGGGTTA
Source organism: Xyrauchen texanus (assembly GCF_025860055.1). Classification (NCBI taxonomy): domain Eukaryota; kingdom Metazoa; phylum Chordata; class Actinopteri; order Cypriniformes; family Catostomidae; genus Xyrauchen; species Xyrauchen texanus. The sequence continues at coordinate 55,181,277 of NC_068279.1, read as the reverse complement.
TTAAGGGGTTCAGTAATTACTAATAAGCTATTTACAAATGCATTATAAATCATTGAAATGTGGTTATAATAAGCTAAATGGAGACTTTCCTGCAGTACTTTCCAAATAGTGAGCCATTTTACCTGTTTAATAGTCATCATGCTTTATTATATGCTGTGAATGAGCATGAAGACTTACTCGTGTTAATATAAGTGCATATAAATGATTTATAACTTATTATCACTTATTAGTCATTTATATACCCCTTTATAAACCCTTAACAAAGGAAACATTAATGTAAAGTTACTGATAAAATAGATATTAACATAGTTTAAATTCTTATATATATAGTACATATTTTTACTAAAGACAAAATACTAATCATACATAAAAATCATATTTCAAACCTATTCCATGAATAACATGTAGAATTCGTTCATTTATATGTTATATTTAATTTCAAATAAAAAGAAGGAAGAAAGTTAAAACATCACATCATCTTTTTAAGTATTAATTGAGATACTGTAAGACATCATACCTCTTTATTTAAATAATAATGTAAAAAAGAAATTCCGAAGAGAGCAATCTATCCATATTAAATTATAATATTTTTGAGCAAATCCCATCTATGTTCACATTCCAGACTTTTATTTTAAAATGTTACTTTCTCCATTTGGTATACATCCAAAAGTCTTTGAGATTGTGCCATAGTTTAAATTCAAAGACATTAATACTCTAGACCATCTGTTCTCAAGCCTGTTCCTGGATGCCCAGCAACAAGACACATTATGTATACAGTACTATTATAATAAAATACATAATAAATAGAATTGAAATAAAAATTATAATTTTATGTAATTAGATTTATTATAAGACAATAAATAAAGATGGTCTCTCTCCCTCTCTCTCTCTCCTCCAAACACTGAATGTGCTTTAGCCCCTCCCCTTTCTGTCTATCAACACCTCCTCTAAATCTCCTTTTTATGACACACCCAATTCAGGTCATAGAGTCTCCACTAACAAGCTGATGTGTTGAATCAGGACTAGGGAGATATCCAGAATGTGTAGTGTTGGGGGTCCTCCAGTAACGGGGGGGTGGGGGTTACGGACCACAGCTCTAGACAGAAAAATACTTCAACATCCATCAGTTTTTTGTTTCTTTTACAATTTCTGTCAAAGTGAATGGGCATACTGCTAAAAATGTGCTGTATTAGTATCACTACTCTGTCTTCTTTTTGATTGAATGCATTTAGTACGTTACGTTTGCCTTCGCTCTCCTCTATAAAATATAATATGTTAGAGGCCGAGATATAAATATTATAATATGCTATTATCGAGATCTCTCTCATGCATTTCATGCTAAACTTTGAGCCCTTTTGTTGCCAAAGAAGTGTCATAACTCCTGACTAGTGCCGCACATGTCATCACTGAGGCGAGAATGTCTCTGGAGTTCTGATTAATTCAAGACTTTAAGCAGATAATATGAGCAGTTCTCTTATGTGGGATCTAACAATTGTGAAGCATGGCAAGAAGTCAATCTCTGGGTTTCAGACATTTGCAGTAATCTCAGAATACCTTATGTTAACAGAAATTAGCTCGCTGCTAAAATTAGCCCGCTGATAATAATCCTACTATGCTAATATGAAATCTTCTCAGGGGACATTAAATGAAAATCGGTGGATTAATTGATCTTGCTTGCAGAATTCATTTCAGCCTTGTAATATTAATATAGACATCTGAATCAAAGATTTATGGGTCAAATATTACCCATCCTTCTCTAGAGAGAGACTGGAGTCGCATAATAAAATGACCATAAAATAGATCTACTGTCATTATCAACAGACACTGAAGTCATTGTGACACACTTTGTGGGACTTATCTATCATTGTAGAGCAATCTATGTTTCATCTTTGACATTTTGAAGGTGTTCAGGGTTAATAGCATTTGTTAATTAGCTCTGCAAACATATACAAATCGATTGACCTCATGGATACTTCTAATGTTAAGCTTTGTTCCCAAACCTAGTAAGATGTTTGCTGTCTACTGCCTACATGAGCAGCTGTCTTCAAAGGTAGCATCTGTACACAAACTGAATCGCAGAAGTGACTCAATAGGCTGCTCCTCATGTAAAGCACATGTGTGTCTCGGCTCACATTAGAGTGCAACAGTGTCCACCAGGGCTAGACTGGTAATCTGGCATACCGGTCATTCTCCCGTTGGACCGACACACTTTGGGGCCGATCATGGGCGGACTGGCCATCAAGAGAACCGAGTGGCTTGGTGCTGCCGTGAAACGGGCTGAAGGGACCGCCGCGATAAGCTTAAATGAGCCGCCGCATTATTCAGAATGGATCACAAATGCAGAAATACAGACAAGGACAGCGAACCCTTTCAACTTTTGCCTCAACCCCAACCAACTTTTGGGACAGTTGCTATGTAAAATCCCAGGCTGATTTCTCTTCCCAGTCCAACCCTGGTGCCCTCCCAATTTTTTCAGCTGTCATGTTCCGAATTAAAGTGTTCTAAGCCATGAACCAAACCAACCAGCAACGAGGTGAATCACAACATTACAAAATTTGATTTGTAGCAAAAGAGAGAGAGAGAGAGAAAAAAGAAAAATATATTTTAAAAATGGACAAAAAGACAAAGGTACAATGATATTTATTCAAAAGTATCAGAACACTAGATGGCACGATTGACCAACCAGAATTTATTATTTCAGAGAGCAGTGTAATACATTTAGGCATTTGGCAGACACTTTTATCCAAAGTGACTTACAGTGCACTTATTACAGAGACAATCCCTCCAGAGCAACCTGGAGTTAAGTGCCTTACTCAAGGGCCCAACAGTGGCATCTTGGTGGTGCTGGGGCTTGAACCCCCAACCTTCAGGTCAGTAACCCTGAGCCTCAACCACTGAGCCACCACTGCCCCCAGTAATAAACATTTAGAAACAAAGCATTCAGATATTTGTAAGTATACAGTATAAGTAGTTTGAGAGTGTAAGGAAATCAACCCTATTGCATCATTTACAGTGCATTATGGGAGTAGGCGGTAGTAGGTAATTCTTTAGCAGGAATTGCACTATTAAACATGATTTTGAAACAATGAAAGTTGAAATAAAACAGACTGATGTCTTCAACAGAAGCATTTTGATTTCATGGTAGTTCTATCGGGAAGACACGCAGGCTTGAGTGAAGTTTAAGATGCCAATTATTTGATAAATGTAAAACAGAAAGTAAAGTCTCTCTCTTTGGCATAGGCCCCGTCCGGTGGTCCGAGGGAGTTGTACCCGGAACTGTCATGTCCTGCCGGGGCTCAACTGGTGGTGGTGGGGTGGTGGAGATTGCCTGTGTTAGCACACTGAAACAGCAATGTGATAGATTGTGAGCAGATTTATCAAGCAATGGCTTGCATGCGATTGGCTAGGAATTACCCAGCTAATGATGTGATGATGTACAGCTGCTAGTCTTCCCGCTAGAACTACGCTGCGCTTCCATGTCTGTCCTCAGATGTTTATAAGTTACCGTTCAAAATCGATTTGCCTATGGAGAAAATAAAAGGGATTTTTACTTCCAAGACCCAACTGATGCGCTCTTTTGATTCCAAATGTATGCCGTTAGCATGTTACTAAATTAAAAACATAATACTCAGAGAAGTGCAATAAATACGTTAAGTATTACTTTGTTAGCTTAGCAACATGCTAACACATAAACATTGGGTATAATAGTGCATTTTAATTAGACTGAACTGTTGGATCTTTTACAATTTTGGGATCAAAATAATGAGATTTACATTTAACTAACATGCTTTTCAGGGGGATAAACCTTCAAGCAATACAACTGTTGTAGCCAATACTGTACTGTTATATTGGATTCTGGAAGTGGAAGCCAATTAAAAGGTAATAATGAAAAGCCTTCACGTCTGTAGGGGCTCTGCTGTTAATTGCTTTTGATAATTGCTCGTATTTATTTTCTTAATAACCCATCTATATTCTCATAATCTCCCTCATCATTTCTTAGACAGTACGAGGGCAGTTTACTGAGCTTACATAGGCTCATCATGTTATAATATGCTCCTGTGACATTGTGAAGAATAACTGCATCTGAAATGTATCCGCTCATATCTCAGCAGTCTCTGAAATTTGTAACTAGATTGTTGTGGGCATAGGGAGTTTTTGATTAGGCTATTAGGTATATTGTCTGTTATGAAAGTGCCCACTCTGACTGCAATACTGCCTTTGTCTTTGGTTTCATATCATTTAATAAAGTATCTGGAATATATCTATGAGGAAAGCTGGAAGAAATGTTAAATTATTGCATGAATTTCTTTGTAAAGATCTGATCTGTGCACTATAGATTCAAAAATAGAGCTCAGTGGTATGAAATGAAAGTGAAAAGTGAGATATTGTCAATGTCACACATACTCTAAGTGTTAGTTATGAGATTTATTTTAAAAACTCGACTTACAATGATAATTGTAACTAGATTTTATTCCTTATTTTTCTGGTTCTGGTCCACTGTTGTTGTTTTTTTTTATTCTGCAAGATTGTATATTTAGTATAACAGTACTTGTGCGCTTTCAGTTTCCTTGCGTCGTCATTTTTCAAAGTAAGCAGTACTACAGCACATTTACAAAAGTCTACATTTTTGGTGGAGGAAAATGATATTTCAGTGTTGATGTGTCTTTTTCTGTGGTCGCTACATAGAATTGAAATGGTTTATCCGGCAAATAAGGGCTGTGTGTCACCATACAAATGTCTCTATTGCATATTGCAAAGCCTCACAATATCAAAATTTGATGGCAGTAGAAACTGTAGCAGTCTTTGCTATGACTTGGAAGTTCTGACAAATGCCACTTTCGGAGTTTGCGTTTATTTAGATGACGAATGTAGAAAAAGAATCGTGATATATTGAAATATGATTGGATCAACACAGTTCTGAAGATTTTAACGTACATAAACCAAGATGCATTTAATTCTTTTAGTTTCATAAACACAGTTCTAAATGCAGAAGTGACACTGTGCTCACTGGTGTTTCTGTTTTATGCAAATGTCACTGCTGTAGGAAAGTTTTACATTTTGATTACTGGGCTCTTAGAAAGGAAGTGTGTGGCCCTGTGGCTGGGGGTGGGGTTTCGTGTAAAACGATTGGCCGATGACTGTTTTCGCCTGATCTTCATAAATTATTGAAAGCCATGGTCATTTGCAGCGATTAACCTCAATAATTCATACAATTATGTAATTAAGGGGCTGGATGAAAGGCAACCATGGAGCTCGGCAGCCCCTGACTGTTAGACTGTGGAGGGAAACACTTGTGACTCGTGAATCTCGCCGGCTCGCGCCTGTGTTCATTTGAGGCCCACCAGCTGCTTTGCCATCGTCGCTGTCAACGGAGACCGCTGGGAATATTAATATACAATGGCAACCTGTAGGGGAAGAAAAGGTAGAAGGATGTCTCTTGCCAGCTGGCACGATTGCCTCAGCGTCAAACCTTTTTCCCAAATGAAGCAGCAAACGACTGCCAGCCTGCTGGAAAATAAAAGGGCGTGTGAAAACGTTCCATGTGTGTCTTTTCTAGTGTCTGTAGAATTAAGGTATTAGTGCATGTCTGCCAGTGCTGAGGCTTTTGAAATGTGCTGGAATTAAACCTTTGCCCTACTCTCTTAATTCTGAGGAAGAATTGTTTCCATATTCCATAAATCTGCAGCTGTGAATTGAGCACCTCCTTCATCTTTGAAAAGATAAAAGACAAACTAGTTCAGATAAAGGTGACGTCTTCCCTCCCTGTAAGGTTTCTTAAACCTTTTCCAAAAGTCTTTAGCTGTGGTTCTCAAGAGGTGGGCCGTGACACCAAAATGGGTCACAAGCAGTGTCAGATGGTAACTTTTTAATGAGCAATTGAATTTCAATGAAATTGATTTTCATCAGCATTTTTATCTCACCATATAGAAACATGCAGCATGTCATCCATTTATGCTGTATACTTCAAATCTATATTCAACTAGATAGGGCATAAATAGAATAAGATATGGTAACACTTAAGGTTGAATAAGGTTGAATTTGTTTAGTTAAAGCAGTTTCCCAGCATAGGGGGTGCCAAAAGCGAGTGAAAAGGTTTTTAAGGTGAATATTAGATGGAGGCTTTAATGAGTAAAATGTACCTCCCTAACCTAAAACTATAACCTAAACCTAACTGATAGTGATCTCAAAGAAAATGAGAAATAAAAAGTACATTTTCTGAAGCAACCACGTCATCTCGTGTTGCTTTATGACACTTTGTCTCACGTGACAGCTTGCGTGTATAGCTGGTCTGGAACCTCGTGTTCAAAGTCCAACAGTCTATCAGGTGAGCTACCGTACAAGCTATTAGAAGTTAAATATGTTAAGTAAGGAATAATTGACTCCAGCCTGTTGAATTTTGAAAAGTAATGCGCATATATTGTTAGTTTGAAACGTCACTTTAGAACTCTAGTAATGAAGGAAGCGCTGCTTTTCAGAACTGGAGTAACAAGGTAGTGCGTGTGTGAATATGTGTCTGTGTGTTTTTTGTGTGCGTGTGAACGAGAGAAAGAGAGAAACATAGAGATCACGTATGGAATCACCTGTGTTTGAAGCGGCTCTCGTCAGGAATAACATTCCTTCAAATTGGCAAAATGTATAAGTATACTTCTCAGCATCAGCGAGTGACACCATTCTTGTATATGGCTTTTCCATTGCTAAACAACTGTTTACAATCTCAGTGAGTTGCGGGGGTGCTCTGACTTTGCTCCCGAGAGAGATTGTGTGAGAGTGAAAGAGAGCGGAGGAGGTGGAGCGTAATGGTGCTTTCCATTATAGTTTTGGGAGGCTGATTAGGGCGAAATACATTGAAACATTAAAAGCTGCACATATAAAAAAATTATTTCGGATAATATAGAAACTGTTGTACTGATCAAGTCGTGGGGGTGAGGCTCTGTTTGTTACTTGTGTGTAAGATGAGACAAGAGAGCGAGCGAGAGCGAGAGAGAGAGAGAGAGAGAGAGAGTGCACAAGGGTGCTTTACAGTTGAAATACATTTAGGATATTATAGATATTGTTTGTCATTCTTATTCAATGTACTTTCACCAGTGTCTTAGTCTTTATTGGTTATTTTGTTGTGTTAGCCTGTATGGTTCTTTAAAATAACTGAAATAATTTGGCGAAGTGACATGGAACCGCTATGCTGTCAAGACCTGGAACTACTGTGCGTATACTGGAAAATAGTTACACAAATTAGAACATCTGTCAACCAATCAGAATCAAGCATTTAACAGACCCGGAGTATAAGTCAGGTACAATGATCCGAGTTCAGTATTTATCAAATATCTCAAATGTAAATGTCTAAATTGTGTAAATATTTGCAAATAGAATAGATGCAAGTGCAATACAGCTAACGATTACTTTTAATGGGTGTGTCTCAATCAGCTAACATTGCTGCTCATTTGCAAAAAGTTGAAGTAGGCTAAAATTGACCGCATCGCCAACTTTCACTGTCATTCATGTCTTGTCAAATTTGCAACCCTCATTGAAATTGAATGACTTCCGGTCCCTATTTTCACTGCAAATCTCTGTTAAACTTGTTACTGCAAGTCATTTTCGGTGTGAACACCCTAAAGGTGTCTTACCTCTGGGTGACCAACACTCAAGTTTAACTTAGTACTGCTCAGATCCCTGTGTCTAAATGTTGTAAAGGTTTACTCTCACGTCTGTTATTTTTCCACTGGCAGGTATGGAGAGTCTGTAGCAGAGTGAACAAGCATGACTCAGCATACTAAAGCAGCATCAAGTATCCTCTCCAAAGAAATGGTCTCGATCTGCTCGCTACCTGACTGTGATTTACATTCGACTTTAAACTGAGCATGAATTATAATTGAGTCTTAAGAGTGGCTGTTTCTAGATCAGAGGTCATCATCAGGGGAACTGTTATCAGAAACACTCGAGAACAGAGAACAGATAATAGCAAGAAAGCATTCATTGTGGGGTTTTTTGGGCTGCAGTAGCGACCTGTCCCCTGTTTTACAATTGCTATACAAAGAGATGCTTTAGAGATAGTAAACCAACAAAAGAACAATGATCAGGCTATCTTCTCCACAGTCACCGTGTATTTAAAGGACTAGTTTACCTAATCTTTTTTACTTTTGATGATGCCAGCTTGATATTATAATATCATAGATATTTGCCTGTAAATATAAATGGATGTCAAACTTGTTTATATGCTCTGAAACACTTACCAATTTAGCCTCTGGGGCAGTGTTTTCAAATTCGGTCAACGTGTATTGATTTTGGCTAAAGAAAAATCGGCACACACTTGCCGATTTTTATGTGAGATCAAGCTGGATTTTACACAGATGGAAAATATATATATACCAAAGCGTATAACAAGAAAAAATTGTTTTTCAGATGGGCTAATCGTCTTGTTTTATCAAATGTGATGACCTCAGAATGCCGCGCTGGTTAATATTTTCTGTTCATCTGGCCTCTGAATGAGTCTCCGTATCACTTCATTGTAGTTCAGCTGCTTTTAAGTCACAGACAAGCTTCAAAGTGCTAGAGCGGAGCTTCAGAGAATGTTAGTCTGCTTTTCTAAATGAAAGTGCAATATCAGCTTGGCAAGAGAGTGAGGCAGAGAGAAGAGTAAAAAGCTTCGGATTCAATCCACAGGGACCGCAGCGGTGACGTGCGAGAGAGCCCCGCTGAGATGCAACTGCGGCATTGTGCTTGATTTCCCCATAATTACCCCAAGTATTTTTCGCCCTCTGTTTCTGCCCTGCCTCCGCCGAATGCAGCAGCCATTCTTTAATCCTGTCACTTCTCAGGACTATAGAAGAGGCTGTGGAAGTACCTATTAGACGAGGGAAATTGCACAGGGCTGTCCCTTTGGCCCCGCAGGATGCTTTGAGAAATGAAGAAAGAGGGGGTCATGGGAGAGAGAGAGTGCGTGAGTAAAAGTGCAGAGTCTCAGGCTTTTGCCGAATGAAGAATTTAACACACCGAGCAGAGAAGACATTTCCATGATGTTAGGGTTAGAGGGTCAAAAGTGTGATATATTCATTAAACACTTACTTAAACTTGAAAGTGAGAAATGCATGGCGCACTGTTTAAATGAATGAGATCACTTTAACTTGTGATATAGCAGTCAGAAGTTTAGCCACTCTTGACTGAATTTGTGTTTCTCATGATCCTCAAAAGTATAATAGTACAATAGAAATGTATAAATCTTGGCAATGTATGAATGTACATACAAAACTATAATATGACAACAGAAATTCGGAGCAAAATATCTGTCCCCCCTTCAGGATACACATAATTGCCCTGATTGCTGGTGGTTTTCTGTACCATATTACACCGCTCTGATTTGATGTTTGAGTTTTTTTTTTTTTTTGTAAATTACTAGCTTCAAAAATGTGTTTGTGTTTTTCAAAAATAAGCTTGTGTATTCTGCTGACTTCCTCAATCTATCGGACACACACACACTCACACACACTCTGTAAAAATAAAAAAAACATAATCAAATTGTGGCTAGAAGAGCCTTAATCCTGTACAGTTATTTGACTTAATTCCCATTAAGTTTTAAACATTCGCTGCCCATAAGTCATATTTTATTGTGTAGTGGCTGAACACATATAGTGAAGGTAACATATTGTCTGTATGCAGATCATAATCCAGATGTTAAAGAGAGATAACTGCTTATTAGATAAGGGTGTCATTTTATTCAAACAGTTCATTTGGTATTGGCCATTTACGCATTTGGCAGACACTTTTATCCAAAGCAGTGCACTTATTACAGGGACAATCCCCCCAGAGAAACCTGGAGTTAAGTGCCTTGCTCAAGGACACAATGGTGGTGGCTGTGGGGATCGAACCAGCGACCTTCCGATTACCAGATTACCAGTTATGTGCTTTAGACCACTACACCACCACCACTCCAGTTCATGGTTAGTTGTTGTATCCTAAATATTCATTCTGTTCTGTTTAACAAACATAAGGACACAAATGTACTCCCCCCCATATTTCACTATATAAAAAAGGTACAGATAAAGATGTCGAGCAAAATCATGTCCTTTCTGACTGTAACCATGGCAACGTGCGCACATGAATCCGCAACATCAGCACCGACTGAATCTCAATGTTGGCTAATCGATGAACTTCCCGTATGAAAGGGCTATTATTCTGAAGAAGAGGAATGAGGACGAGCAGATGACATCGCAGGTTGAAAAATCAGTAGAAATGGGTGTCACGGCCATCCACTAAATCAAACAATCAAGTCGTACACTTATTTAATGTACTTAAATGAAAAATTGAGAAATTGAGCTGAATTCTTGTTTTTTTATTTCTTAGATGAAATGAAAAAAAATGAAAAATAAAGTGTTTTCTCAATTTTGCTAATTGCTTTCTAGATGAAAAAGAAGTAATGATCGGTTTATTTGTTATTCCACACTGAAGACAAAAATGATTAAAATAAGCATTATGCGGAGGTACACAGACCCTTCTGGTCATTCAATTTTCATTTTAGAACGAGAAGCATATAAATGAAAATCAGAGAGTTTTTTTGATTGTCTTTCAATATTTAGAAACTGAAAAACAAGTCTATTTTCCTTTGCTGCAATGAAAAGAAAATCACAGAAAAACCAAAACAGAAAAATGCATTTGTGCAGTTAATGTTTGCCAGCTATCTGATCTCAGGTCTTTTTTGTTTTAGTTTATGCCAAAGGCATACATTTTGCCAAAGGTATTTATTTATTTATAATACATCTATAATACACTGTGTACACAAAATAGTTACACTTAGGACAAAATTGCAATATTTGATCCCAGTGTCATTAAAGCATAACATCATGAATTCTATGATATTATGCTTTCATTCTGGAGCCCTGGCTTCAAAATTTAGCTTCAAGATTGCACCATTTTTCTTATGTTTAGCCTATGGAGCAAATACATGCTTTTTCCCTATTTTCAGTTCACGGTATTATAGAGCACTGCAAGCCAATTGGATAAATGATGCAGCTAAAATTGTGTGTGTGTGTGTTGGTATGGATGTCAGAGTGTGTGTGTGTGTGTGTGTGTGTGTGTGTGTGTGTGTGTGTGTGTGTGTGTGTGTGTGTGTAGCGTGTATTTATGACTTTATGGGGACCAAATGTCCCCATAAGGATAGTAAAAAAAATAATTTGTCGGTCCCTATTAGGAAAACAGCTCATAAATCATACTGAATTATGTTTTTTGAAAATGTAAAAATACAGAACGTTTTCTGTGAGGGTTAGGTTTAGGGGTAGGGTTAGGTTTAGGGGATAGAATATATAGTTTGTACAGTATAAAAACCATTATGTCTATGCAAAGTCCCCATAAAACATGGAAACACAACATTGAATGAATATTTGGTAGTTATGATCAGGACTGATGTTGGTTAAAAAATGAACTCATTGAAAGTGGAAAATAATATGAATATATTATATTGTAAGAGTATAAATGATGGGCAAGGAGGAGGTGGGAACCGGCATATCAGTCAACACAAACTTTAAAGTGAAACTCAACTTAAAAAAAGTAAATAAACACAGACACATGCAACACGGCTGCTCTCTCCCGAATCAGAATCTCCGGCTGCCCTTTATCTCGCTCTCCCAGCCGTGATCCATCACAGCCTGGCCACGCCCTCCTTCTCATCACAAATATTATTATGACAGTTTTTGATGCGGATACTTTTGTCCTCTAAGGACCTCTGAGTAACTTTATTTATTGACACACAAGGGTTAATATGTCTATGTTTTTGTTTGGCCGGTCGCTGTTCATTTCCTTGTTTTACGGCCTCATTTCTCTTCTCGTTTTGTTTAATGAAAACAACATCTTATTACTGTGCATTGGTTATTTCAATGTGAATCCTTTCCTTACTATTCACTTTAAAAAGGTTTAAGTTCTGTTCATGAAGTAGCCTGAAGAAAGGTTCTTTTACAAGGGATATTCATTTTCAGTAGGAGAGAGAAGGCTGACAGCAGCTGATCGAGGCGGCATTCGAAGGGGCACTACATGTCAGAAATCTGTCTTTTTGTCACGTATGACCTTAGGCTTCTTGTGCGTTATTGCACTATAAGTGCCTTCCAAACACGTGACTCATTCTGTGTTTACCACTGGACAGATCCGCACGAGGACAGAACGGGTCCATCAGTGCACTCTCGTTCACGCCAGCAGAATGCACTTCACTGTTCTAATCAGGTGTTAATGGCATTCATTTTTGCATTGGGTACTGTATGTTTATTTAGATGTATTATCTGGATTTGTTTGTTTTAAATTTTTTGTGTAACCCCTTAAACTGGGGCTGCTGTCTGCAATTTTTCTCACTCAAATATAAAAGTTGACCATTCACATATATTGTGGACTAATCACAAAAGAAATTCTTAATCTTAAAAAAAAGTCTTATTTTTCAGAAAACCCAAATTAAAACAAAAGACCCAATGTGTGTGTGTGTTTTTTTATTTTTTATTTTATTACCAATATATCATATGTTAAATAATAGTGAAAAAACAAGACAAAAATGGATGACTTCAGTACAGGGGCATTTTTTTATCCCCGTATTTGGATTATCTGTGCCATTTTTGTCACTTTAAGTTGTGTTTTGCCATGAGCTCTGGTTAATTTCTGACCCTGGTTATGACCTTTTAGCACTAAATACTTCACGCTGAAATGCTTTTAACATTTCATGTTAAAGTATGTCAGAATGTGCCTCTGGCCTCACATTGCATAACCTCTGTGTGTTCATTTATTTCTAAATAACAATATATTAAGCTTAAGGCTTCTCAGTTTCACCCCAGAACTATATTAATTTAAATAAAGCTGTTGGATCACAGCCAATGAGGTTGAGGGTCATCAACTGACCGTTCATTATAGCAAATACAGCAGCAATACATGAAACCCTGCTGATAGAGTAAACGCAGCTCTCATTGCATTTGTTGAGTGTTTACAATATCACTCTCCTGTGGCACTTGAGGATATGTCATTAAATAATTATAACTTTCCCTTTCAGCATCTATAAAACATACATTTATGGGGTGCCGGTGGATCATGGGTAAACCTCCAGACTCCAAAGGTCTCCTAAGATAAGCGCTGTTACTGATATCTGGGTTTTGCAGGAACCGATTGCACGGTGCTTGAAATTAGTGTGTGTCTTTGAGTTAACGCTATGGCTTTAAAAAGATGAGTATGCTCAGGGGAGTGTGTGGAGATTGAGTTTTCTGCGTTGCAGTGGTCATGAGTGTCTATTTTTGGCTATAATAGAGCATACAGCATTTAGAGCAAAACTTTAAGATGTATAAATGCAAGTAGTATGATTTAAAATGCAAGCCTCATGCTTTAAATTGGTGTATTATTAATCAATGTATGAAAAAACAAATAAAAATAGCATTCATAGCAGCTCATTTAAGCCCTAGATAGATGAAGGGGGAAAGTTTAATATAGGCCTAATGTTATTAAAGTATAAAATGAGCTCTGTTCCAAAACCTAGCCAGCCTAGAGAACATTTGAAGGCCTCATAGGTGCACTCCCGATATAAAGGCTGTTCCAAAAAGTAGGCATCAACATAATAATAGCAGAGAATTATCAGAGATTTCATCCATAAAATGGAGCTCACACGTGTCCATACGGCAAACAACACATACCGCTTTGACCACTGGGGGCAGTGTTTGTTAACACACTCTGGTCATTCCCTCAAGCAACTTTATGAGGAGAATACTGAGATGCTTTTTAAACAGAATTGAACAGTGATGTAAGTTGGTGAACAAATCAGTCTTTTTGAATGAATCTTTTAAGTGAACGAATCGTTCTCGTTCATGACTGACTCATATCTTTCGTTCACTGACGTCTTTCCCTTTCGAAACCAATGAGATCTGCTGCTTTTCATGCCTGAAAGACTGACTGAATGAGATGATTTGTGGTATGTGAACAAACTGAATATAAACTAAAATATATAAAAATTACCGGAAGCCAGTGATTATAATTTATATGGATATTTTTCTTATAAAAATGCATTGCTTCGCTTCAGAAGGACTTTATTAACCCCTGGAGCCGTATGGATTACTTTTTTGATGGATGGATGGATGGATGCACTTTTTTGGGCTGCAAAATCTAAGGTAACATTCATTCCGATTATAAAGCTTGGAAGAGCCAGGTTATTTTATATAACTCTGATTCTGTTTGGCTGAAAGAAGAAAGTCATATACACCTAGGATGGCTTGAGGGTGATTAAATTATGGGATAATCTTCATTTTTGTGTGAACTAACCTAAAGTTTATAGGTCTACACAAAACACGATCCCCAATTTATGAATATGTAGAAATCACTGAAGATGTACAATTAAAATGACATGAATTACATATGGAAATGTTGTGCTTTGATGCACAGTGCACAAAGTTTAGGCTGTTCTTATAATTGGTAAGAATTAAGCTCAACATTTGACAAAATATAGGGAAATTAGACCATTTGGCCATTTGTGGTGAAAATGCTTCTTGTGTTTAAATTCTATTTTTAAAGTGTCTTTGTAGTTTTGTAGGTGTGCAAATTCCATTTGCCTTCCTTTGTGTTGTTTTTAAAGACTGACTTTAGTGTTAGCCAATAGCATTCGAGAGTCATTCATATGAAGGAGCATATCATTGGTTGGATCCACTGAACGAATATAACCAATTCAGTGAAACATTCAGTCATTTCGTTTATGTCATGAATTAACTGAATCTGGTAAACTCATTGATTTAGTCATCATGACCAATGATCTGCTGGCCTCAGTCTCTTAGTAGAATTTTAATAAAGTATAATTAGACTTGTTCTGGTCACGAATGATTGCTTTTGGTTCAATGCAATTACTTAACAGACATTAATCTGGTGCCATTTGCAACCGCAAAGGCGTAACTTGATGATATGGTCAGTGAATGAATCAATGAACGAATCTGGACAAAATCTCCACCACTAATATTGATGGAGTTCACATGTACACTGGACACTTCTACGGTGCTTTTACTAAGTATCCACTCCAATTCCTCCATTACAATGTTTTAAGAAAATCGTTTTATAAAGAAATGTACACAGAGGCACAATTTATATTTGTCTATAAAATCAATTTAAAGCATTACAGTGTAAGCATGTAGATGAAGGGTTCTTAGAATTTAGTCATGTGTTATCAATCCCCTCATCTCTCGCAGTTGTCCTCCTTGTAGTGATTGACTGTTGGGTCTTTGACATGTTTTGTATTGAATGCAACTCACTTACTGTATACATTACAGGCCTACTGTATATGACTTCTGAAATGGGATATCCACGTCTGATGCATTTACTCTGTGTGCAATCAGCATGTTATCTAGTAGTGGAAGTGTAGCGTGGGCCAGTGGACCATGAAATGCTACCATTCATTTGGTAAATGCACTTCATCTGCAAAGTCCGGAGCAGTCACTCTTTATCACTCTGCAATTGACCTTGTCAATGGCAAGAGAACTCTTTGCGTTTTTGTTCCTTTTATTGCCTGTTAGTGTTTACATCTGCTGTGAAGCAAAGCCAAACTGTCTTGATAATCATATTTGTCCTCATTTAAAGCAAAGATGATTAGTATTAACACAGGAGCCCTTGACACCGGGGTAATCACTGAGTTGAACTGCATCCAGTTCTTGAAAGCTCTTCCAGAAAGTTCTGGAAGAATGAAAGGCAAAAAAAAAATAAAAATAAAAAAATAAAATAACAAGCAGGAATTACTGGAAGGACCTTAATTATGATGAACCAGAACAAACAACACAATCAATATATCATAAATCCAGTTTACTTGGTTTTATGCTAATGAATACAGCTATTACTCTACTGGAGTTTACGGCACTTTCCGGGTTAAAACATCTTAAGGTTTACCAACATTTTATGAGCATTTGTTGCATATTGACAATTACAATACCAGTATACAATACCAATAACAGATAATGTTATTTTTTGCATTTTAACCCTTTAAACTGAAACTACCAGCTACACAAAATACAAGTGCAATGCAAGCACAAATCTTTCTATATATTTTGTAATTTTTAAGGCAACGTTTTTGTTAAAGCACATATAAGAATTATTTAATAAAATCTTTTTATTATTTAATTTGTCCCTTTTGAGGTTGGAGCTTGTGTTGGATGAATGTATGGCATTTCTTCACCTTCATAATTCCTTGCATGTATCATGCGACAGTTACCTGCAGTGTGAAGCTAAAGTTGAAAGGTTGTCTATAACCGTACATAGATAAAGTAAGCAAGCATTTCTGTCATACTGGTCTCATGTTAACATGCAAAATTCAAGTGTTGTGGCTAGACTTTTTAAACTAAGGAACGAGTCAAGATTATTGTCTGTGGTAATTGAAATTGTGCCACAAATTCTGTCAACATTATTGAACCAAGAGCTGTCCTTCAACTAGCGAGCCTAAGAGAAAGAACTGTCTAACCCATCAGGACACATTAAATCTCATTTCTATTCCTCAAAATGCTTATGTAACCTGAGCTTAGAGAGCATATGTTTATTATCACTTTCATGAACATATGCAGATTTTGAAGTAAATCAAATCAAATCACAGATTCATTCATGTATATTCATGAAATCTGCCAGCGCAAAAGTGTGGCATATTTCACCTAAAGGTGTAGATCTATCCCGAGCACTCCAAGAGCGGAGCATAAGCTTACTCCACCATCTGCTTTGCATCCCAGAGGATCTCTGATTTATGGAGGCCGCAGTTTCCATTCTCATCTCGTCGGTTCCCCCAATTCCACACAATAATGCATAAATAAGAACAATGGGCCAGCTGAGGGTGTATTAAAGGTCTAAGTCTCTGGAAGCAGTTGCACCACACAGTGCGCTGTCTCCCAGCCGACATGTCTGAGCTTGTATAGGCTGGTAAAAATGAAGGATAAACAGCACATGATGTGAAAATCAGGTCAGAAAAATAAACAAGGAGTTTGAGGAGGAAAACATAGCTGAAAATAAAGTAGCGTCGCAGATGGGACGGAAAGTCTGATTCTCCAGAGGTTCTGTCCCACGAGAGTTCAGCATCTGTTCTGGATTCACCGCCAGTGACAGCAATCGCTAAAAGCAAACACTCGTCAACCCTGGAAACTTTTGTGCAAAAGGTTGTGGCTGCCGTCAGCTTTGAGTGGAAGAAGCAAGAAAGTCACCAAGTAAAAGTGCTGGCCAAACAGTTTTTTCTGTAGTAGTATTTTTAGGCCACGGTCGTGATACATGGCAAAGTCACTGCTGTTGCTCGCTGAGGCACGTCGTAGCGGGACAGGCTATGAAACAAATGTCAGCTCGTGAAATTTCAGCGTATTACACGCTGAGTGGAGATGACAGTGCTGCTCTTTCTGGCTTGGAAAGCAAAGTTTTATAGGGCAGGAGTAAACCGACTCATCCATCTTGGGCTCTGATAAGCAGAGCAATTTCCAGCCAATATCTGAAGTGATAAACTGTGCCCTCGCGGTTCAATTTGAGACTCCTGATTAGAGCACAGCTGCCTAGTTACAGTTACTAGTCTGACAGGATTGGCTAAGATCATTTATTTTCTTTGATACACGATTATGAGTTACATGACCCTGAAGAGAGCAGCTTGAGGCTTTTTGGTCCACGCCTTATTATCCCCATCACAGGAGACGAGATTGTTGTTTGAATTTAAATAGTATATTTACATGTTTTTTTTTCTACTTTTTTTCTTTTCAATTTAAAGATCCTTGGAACAGAAATTGCAAACATAGCTAGATTTTTACAGAGGTGCTTTCTCATGCAATATTATGATTTAAGGGTGTTGTGGGAGGATGCCAAGGGATTACTACTGTACATGCATGCCAATCTACCTCTTGATGTAATCCTTTCTCATAATCATGCAGCATGTTTTATGTAGTTATAATGGGAAGCTAAACACTATTAACGTGGTAAAGAAACTGCACAAGTCAACAGATGAGTGCAGCGTATCCAAACCATTTATGCATCAAAAACTACTGATACTGAGGTGCAGATCAATTCAGGGAGCCCCTCAATTTTGTTGACTGTAACTTCTAAAACATTACGTGTGTGCAGCTCTTTGCATTCCTTATGCATTTCAACTCTTCATGCGCACAAACCATTGTGCATATATGGATGACATTAATATACTGTAATGCTACATCTTTTGAAAACTGTTGCAGATGTTTATGCACACATGAAACACTCACGCATATTAAAGCTCACATCTCTGATCCGGTCTCAGAGGTACGGCGGACATCAGCTCGAGTGGCAGCACGTCTCCTGACATTCACATGTGTATACAGAGCACAGCCAAGTTGCGTCATTTACATCCTCAGTGCGCTTCTGATGCAGCCTGATTCCTGTCAAACGTCCGTTTGGTGAATGTTGCATGTAATGTGCAACAGAAGTCAGCGTGTGTTCACTGTTACAGCCTTCAGCTTGCATCATGTCATGCAAATGCATTACCTTAATTTATGTATATAATTAACATACTTAATGCTATTATGCAAATATATGTGCCAAACCTACTTAATCTGTATTATGAAGGCCATTGTTCAGCATAACACACTCAATATTGCAGGGTAAAATGGAGCTAAATGCCCCTACTTAAGGAAAATGTGCTTTTTTGTGGTTGCAATGTGCATCAAGACTATTAACCAATCTTTATTCAGGACCTTTACAAAAGATGTGGTAGAATCACATGGTTTAACACCAACACTGTTTGAATCATGCATGCAGTTTCAGTTATCTTTTGAAACAGTCTAACATGAACATCACGTGTGCTTTGGTGCAGTACGTAGCCTGCTAGATGTGTTTTTATAGAGCACGTGATTTTTCTCAGAGGGGTGAGGGGATGGAATCTTAAGTGTCTCCTCCCAGTGTGAGCTCACAAATGACCGCAGGAGCCGATCGATTAGCATATCTGTTTAAACACGCTGACAGAAGAGATGCACAGTGTTCATTATGTGTGAGGAACGAAGACAAAATTGCATGCTTTTTCTGTAAGTCATTTTTTTCATGAAACTGCCATTTGTTTGATGAATGCAGAGATGAAAACAAAGCAATTATAAAGATGCAGGTTCAGCCATCCATGAAACAAAACATAATTTACAATGAGTGTGCTTGCCCAGTGTGGAGCATAAGATTGAAATTTTAATAAATGAATAATCATTGAGTTACGACTTAAAATAAAAGAGTTGGGCAAAAATCTGAATTAAATAATTGACTCTTTTTTTAATTTGTGTGTTGGAATTGGAATGATAGTATGAGGAATTGTCTGAAATGTACTGCTCAATTTATTGAAATTCAACACAGTCACACAAGACAGTGATTACATTAATCCATTAGTTAATTTTGACCAGTTATTCCCATTGATACAATAAAAAATATATATATATATATACATATATATGCTGGATATATTAAATATAATTGTAAATTCATATGAATTTCACTGAATGTTTTATCCATTTTATTTTTACTTACATTTAGTTTATAATTCTGCATCCTGCTCGATACTTCAATTCAATTTCAAAAATGTTTATTTAAAAGACATTCTCAATTTAATCCTGAATATCACACATGCCTGATAATTAGTAAAAACAAAGAACTTCTGAGAATCTCGTCAATTCAGGGGGTGATTAAAGATTAATTATCTTTAGTTTAATTTAATTCCGTACAACCTTAGCATGTCTAATTTATCTGGAACAAACTCTGCAACACCTTGACCGGCCAAGCTGTCGGTCTGTGCCTTCGCCCAAGCACCGTTAATTACTTGGCTTTATGACAGTGGCTGTCCCGTTCACAAGCACTCCACAGAATGGCCCGTCCAGTGAGTCTGCGGTTCCGCTCGGAGGCGTATGAGAAAGCCTCTGTTTCTGCTTCAACTCTTCATTGATCCTCCGTCCCACATCACAGGACCATAATTTACCGGCCAGGTAAATTGGAACAATAAGTCAGACCATTAGTGAATTAGTTTGTTTTGAGAATCGTGCATTGATCGCGGGCTGTGCTGATTGGCTGAAGGCAGGCGTGGGCATTTAATTACCCTGTTGCTTAGACTGCTGAGCTCAGACTTCTGAAGGTCAGGCTGAAAGAGCCGAAAAGCCATGTGTATGAAATCCACTGCAAAGTAATTTAGGTTGTTTGTGTGTGCATTCGCCGATTATAATTGGCAGAGTGTTAGTGTATCCATCCAGAGAGGTGGGCAAAGCCTGGAGCATATTCATAATTCCAACACCTTGTAATCTTTATAGGACAGAATTGCACTGCACCCACTTTACCCTCCCTGATTAACCTTTGCCCTGTAGTGCAATGCATGACATGAATATAGTATAAAATACTGCACGAGAAGAATACACTGCTGGACAAATTTTTGGTTTCAATGGCAGATGTCCCAGTATCTGTCATTGCTGCCATAGTAGAATTATGGAGCCATTAAACTCTCAGAAAACAAAATGTACTAAACTGTACCTTTTAATGTACAAGGTCCATCACTGGGGTGGTACACTCAAGGGAACCTTTTTTGAACCTGTTGTTTGAATATAACATTTATAACTTGTTTATAAGAATGTTTATAACCAGTTTTGTGTACATAATAGTCCATAAGAACTTATTGTTTACCTTTCACTGTACATTTATATGTTTTGTTCTTCTGTGAACAAAAATGTACCTTATTTTCTGACCGTGTGTGAAAAGTGCCCCAAATAATCATAGACTTTAATGTTGGATATATATAATAAATTCCTGATAATATTTAGCACATTGCCTTAAGAAAAAACATACACTACCATTCAATAGTTTAGGGTCACTTACTCATTCTTTCTTTCTTTTTTTCACATTTTAGAATAATAGTAAAGTGTGGCGTGGGGGGCGTGGTCGTGTGTCAGTCTGCGGGAGAGAGAGAGCGGTAAGGCTTGTCACCTGGTTTGTAATCATCTCTAACACCTGTCTCTTGTTGTAGTGATACGGTGAGAGACATTTAAGGAACGCCAAGTGTCGAGAGAGGGGGAGAGAGTGTCCAGAAAGCACGACAGCACTGAACAGAGAGCGATTTATGTATATTATTTAGAGTGCTTTCATAACCAAATTATATTGAGTTTTTATTGACGAATTCCTTCGATTGTATGTTGAAAGGAATAAAAGGACTGACCTTGAACCTGCTTCGTTGTCTCCTGCTTCCTCCATTGCTCCAACCCAACCAGTTTACATTGCTGCCAAAACACTGGAAGGAGGAGGGATGCCCGTCGCAGAGTCCTTGACACTGCCGTCCACCCAGGGGAGCGCCGCTGCCATCTGCCGGGCGACGGAGTGGCCCGACCGCCCGGACGCGGGGAAAGGCCGCCATCCGCGGGGCGAGTGGGGACTGGATTTCCCGACCGCCAGGAGTGAGGGAGCCACTGCCGGGGCGGAGGAGTACCCTGCCATCCCCAGAGACGTGGAGGGGTCGAGAGAAGACCGACGTCCATGAGGGTAGGAGGGAAGCAACTCCCTGACCGCCTGGAGCGGTAGGGCCACTGCCAAGGATGGAGGAGTGTCCCCACGTGCCGCCAGAAAAGTGGAGGGGCGTTCTCTCCGCTGGGGGTCGGAGGTTTGACTCCGGTTCACCTGGAGCTTTTTCTCTCTCTCCTCTCTCTCTCTCTCGCACCGTGTTGGCCTTTTCCCTTGCCTATTTAGTTTTTGTTTTTGTTTTGTTTTCCCTTCCTGTCTCCTCCCAGGTAGAGGAAGGTAGGGATGACCAGACGGGGCGCAGAGCACGCCCCTCCCCAGGGAAGGGGGGGGGTATGTAGGTCATGCCGGTGGCACCCCGGCCTGAGGTAACGCCGGGAGGAGTGTGGAGCGGAGGGGGGCCGGGCTAGAATGTCACACGCCCGGTCCCCAATCGGCCTGATGGGGCACGCGAGGGATAAAGGCGGCCGGTGACAACGGTTCAAAAGAGAGAGAATTACGGGCATGTCTGTCTTGTGTGTGTTTATGTTTTTTTTTTTCAGTTTAAATAAATTATTATTTATATTGTCAAGCTGGTTCTAGCCTCCTCCTTGCGCATCCTAACCCCCTTACATAAACTATGGAATAATAGAAATGGAAATATGGGAATTATGTTGTGATTAAAAAAATTCAAAATGAATCAAAACTGTGTTATATTTTAGCATCTTCAAAGTGGCCATACTTTGCCAAGATTTTGCAGAAATGTGCTCTTGGCATTTTCTCAAGCAACTTGTTGAGGAATCACCCTAGGATGCTTTTTAAGCAGTATTGAAGGAGTTCCCATCTATGTTGGGTACTTTTCTTAATTTCTTAATCAGTCCAAGTCATCCCATCGCCTTCAGATCAAAAGTTATTTAAGATCATGAGAAGCATCTCTGGCAAGTGACCGCAAATTTTTTACTTTTGGGGTGGCAGCATCATGTTGTGGGTTGCTTTGCTGCAGGAGGGACTGGTGCACTTCACAAAATAGATGGGATCATGAGGAAGGAAAATTATGTGGAAATATTGAAGCAACATCTCAAGACATCAGCAATGAAGTTAAAGCTCGGTTGCAAATGGGTCTTTGAAAATTTTATGGCAGAACTGAAAAAGCATGTGCGAGCAAGGAGGCCTACAAACCGGACTCAGTTACACCAGTACTGTCTGGAGGAATGGGCCAAAATTCCAGCAATTTATTGTGAGAAGCTTTTGGAAGGCTACCCAAAACGTTTGACCCAAGTTAAACAATTTAAAGGCAATGCTACCAAATACTAACAAAGTGTATGTAAACCTCTGACCCTCTGGGAATGTGATGAAAGAAATAAAAGCTGAAATAAATAATTCTCTACTATTATTCTGACATTTCACATTCTTAAAATAAAGTAGTGATCCTAACTGACCTAAGACAGGGAATGTTTTTTTACGATTAAATGTCAGGAATTGTAAAAATCTTCTAGGTTTCTGTTGTAACCCTGGTTCCCTGATGGAGGGAAAGAGAAGTTGTGTCAATGTAGTGACACTAGGGGTCACCCGTGGAAGCCCCAAACACCTCTGATGTTTGAGAAAAGGCCAATGAAAATTGCAGAGTGTAATTTGCATGCCACTCTCCCGGACATACGGGTATAAAAGGAGCTGGTGTGCAACCACTCATTTAGGTTTATGCTGAGGAGCTGAGACATGGTCCCGGCGATCACAGCGGGTAGTTCGGTGTTGTGGCAGGAGGGACACAACTTATCGTTCCCTCCATCAGGGAACGGGGGTGTGACAGGGAGGGCGGGGCCGGGTCATGATGCTACACTCCCGGCCCCTAATCAGGATAATCAAGCCTCAGAGAGGGATAAAGGCCAACTGGAGACTGTAGTGGGACAGAGAGAGAGATTTACGGATCGGAAGCAGTCCTCCGGCCCCTGGCAGACGGAACGCCCCGCCGTGTTCTCGGGTAACAGAAGGGGTCTCACCCGCCCCTGGCAGCAGTTCTCCCGATCCAGGCGGTCGGCCGGAAGAGCCCCTCCCCACTCGTGGGGTTGGCGGTCCTCTCTTTACCCCGCCGCGTTTAGCGGCTGGTAGGGGTCTCCACCCGCCCCTGGCATATATATATATACACATTTTTAAAGAATAAACAAAAAATTCAGTGTAGATTATTTGATAGGTTCTTTCTTTGTATCTGCTGTTTGAGAAATTCTATAATAATATAGTATGTTTTATATAAACACACATGAAAAGTATAATTGTCCTTGATAAACTCTGTTTTTATAGCAGTTATTTATGATTCATACAGGGCTTTATTTATCATCTGCAAGTTCTATATAATGAAATGGGCCACTTTAATAAGAACCTATACGTAGGTATAGAACATAAAAATACACTCTTGGCAAAGAAGGCCTATATGCTGTCATATGAGCTTATTGTAGAACACATTAAGGGAAATAAATACCAACAACATCAACATGCCATTGTTGCATTCATCTGTTCACAGGTGGATATCAAACCAAACTACTCTGGCCATTTAACTCTTTCCCCGCCAAACACGGAATTTTCCGTGTTTTATGAAAAAACGCTTCCCCGCCAAACACGGAATTTTCCGGGTTTCCGTGTTTTAGGTGTTATACGGTAAGGAAGACCCCTGCGCATGTTTTGAAAGAGTACGCAACTCTTTGATCAAAGAAACAGACTGCGATCGTCTCAAACATGAAGAAGTGGAGTATGAGAAGCTCAAAATATCAGACATAAACATGCCTTTTTCTCAGCTTTTTGTCTGAAATGTTGTTTTTTGACAAAACCTACCTCTGTACAAGTCGCAATAAAAAAAGAACAAATGAAGATAAAATAAAATCGTTAATTTTTTTGCCTAAAAGCAGAGGCCCAGATCTTTATTTTGATATATAGCATCTTCATATATTCATGGAAGAAAATATTCTGCGGGCCATTAAAGTTTAGCGAAAATCGTCAAAAACCCTGGCGGTGGCTGGCAACTTTTTTTTAAAAACGCTAGCGGGGAAAGGGTTAAAGGTGTTTTGAAATCACACTTACAATAAACCAACAGCAGTGTCGATAGAGGCCGTATGTGGTGTTCTGTGAGAGGTCAGGGACTCAAGAACAAACCTAAACCCTTCACTTCCTCTCGGTGGAATTTGTAGGCTGAACTAATTTGATACGTCGTCACAAAGCAAAATCTCCTTCAGTTCAATCAAGTGACTCCTGGGACCCAGAATACAAATAAGGGACAAGCCTGCTTCCCTGTGAACTGCCAGGAACAAAGCGGAGCTCATTCCCTATAAAGGGAACAGGGATTGATTGAATCCAAACAAGACCTGCATGGGGAATGAGATCCTGAATAAAGCCGTGAAAACAGGAAACGCAGAGAGTGAATGAGGCCATTTACACAGAGAGAGAAATACACACAGGAAAGACAGCGAAAGGGTTTATCCAACAGAAGCAATTCAGGAGAGGACACAATTCTCATGATTTAAAAACAAATTTATTACCGTAATTTCCGGACTATTGAGCGCACCCGAATATAAGCCGCACCCACTGATTTTTAAATTAAATATTATTTTGAACATAAATAAGCCGCACCTGTCTATAAGCCGCAGGTGCCTACCGGTACATTGAAACAAAGGAACTTTACTCAGGCTTTAACGAAACACGGTGTGGCAGCGGGGCGTGGTCAAGCGCCCGTCCGGGAGAGAAAAGCGGCAAGGGCGCTTACACCTGAGCTAAATTATGTCTAACACCGGTGTCTAATTTCAGTAAGCATGGGGAGAGCGGCATAAAAAGGCAGCAGCCACAGAGCTGAGAGAGTGACACACGTCAGTCTAGTGTTGGCGCATAGAAGAATTGAGAAACTTTATAAAATTGATTGTAAACATTGCTGTGGCCATTAAAAGCCTTACCTGGAACGTCAAGTGCCCTGCTGAAAACTGTCACACTGGTGCCCGTGTGACAGTTTTCCCAAGAAGGACACGTGAAGCAGGGCACTTGAAATTAGACACCGGTGTTAGACATAATTTAGCGCAGGTGTAAGCGCCCTAACATCTTTTCTCTCCCGGACGGGCGCTTGACCACGCCCCCGCTGCCACACACGGCTTGTAATAAAACATTTGCAGTAAACAGTAGCCTACCAATAAAGTCATTGGTCACTATCTTCCTCGTCCTGTGCAATGAAACCACTGAAGTCATCTCCTTCGGTGTCGGAGTTGAATAGCCTCAGATTTAATTGTCTTTTTGCACTGAGTCAATTCCTCACGCTGCTGTTTCCAACGTCTTATCATCGACTCATTAAGACCAAGCTCCCGTGCAACAGCCAGATCAATCGCCTTCAACTTGAAAGCTGCATCATATGCATTTCTCCGTGTCTTTGCCATGGTGAGGGTGACAAAATTACTACCGTAATCAGAATGATGGGAAGTTTGAGCGCGCTCGATTTAATCTAAACAGTAAACAAAAAAAGTTGTTTTGACCTTAACCCGTACGGCAATTTCAATTGGTCTAATGAAAGCTTCACGCCGCCAAAAAACTGAGCACGTCACAGAATTTTTTTGATTTTTTTTTTTTTAATATATATATAAAATTTGAAAGCAGGAAAAATCCATATATTAGCCGCGTCATTGTATAAGCCGCGAGGTTCAAAGCGTGGGAAAAAAGTTGCGGCTTATAGTCCGGAAATTACGGTATACATATCTTAAACCTTGTATAACCTTGGAAAACTAGAGTCATTTTCAAGATATTTCCATCAACAGGACATAAGCGATCATCTAGTACTCTAGACTGACACTTGTCAATTATTTTAGCATCTGCGATACACATTCAGCCGTTGTGTCATAAGTGGATTTGCTTGAAACATCCATCCATCAATAAATGAGTCCACATTGACAATACTCCGGCCCTTCGGGCAATCGAGAGAAAATTGTGTGTGGTTGGTAAACAGCATGTGTCTTCTACAGGGCCATGCGATAAAAGCACAACCACAGATAATGTGATGAGTGTTTAATATAAAATATCTTTTCATACAGTGAATCAACGGGTGGGGGGTGCTATTGTTCAGTGATTCTTTAGAACAAAGAGCTCATAGAGATAAAAGAGATGTGGAAATCCACTTCATTTAGCCTCTTTGTTAGACTTCCTGTTGACTTGCAGCCTAAAATCTGGTTTATTTTAACCAAGAATTAGATGATACCAACATTGATAAAACATTTCTTAAAACATTTGTTAATTTTTGATTACAATAAACAATTATAAATGCAAATAATATTATCAGAGTGTATAAAAAGCATACACCATTATTTGCACCAGGGTGCAAACAGCATCTGCCTAATAATATAGCCCCAAGCAGGATCCAAGCAAATGTGAAGAGAAATGACCAAAATAACCATATTTGAAAGAATATGTTTCAAAATGTGTTTTTGTGTCCAATTTTAGTTGTGTTTAACTTATGTTATAGCACGCCCTAGCATTGAAAATGGATGAATGTTGGCATGTTCGCTCAGAATGTCCTGTTGTAAATGTGAACCAAATTTTGTTAAGTTTGGTTATTGCACTCACTGGAGACAGGCTTATTAGTAATAATGTTCACATCAAAAAACATATTTGCTAATATCTTCTACTACAATTACATGAATCAAATTTATTTTGAAAATATTCTGGTAGGAGTATCTCTAAGTGAAACATACCAACTTGTCTTCAAATCAGACAAATTGCCTAGGGCCAGATATTTTTTTTAAAAATACAATAAAAGTGGGGTTTTCAAAAAGTGGCAGATTTTCTTTTAATAATTTTTTATTTTTTTTTGTATTGTGTTGGAAAATAGAAATCCACAGGACCAACTGATTTGGGGCCACTGAAGGATTCAGAGCAAACGCAGATTTGTATTTTACCCTTGCAGCTGTGGAGTTTTTAGCAAAAAATAAAATTAGCTCATTATAGTGCCATCTTTTGGCTGAATCTCACAAAATTTTGCATATGGCCTCATCTAGACACCATGCATGAATATGCCAAATTTTATAATGATCAGCCTTTTGATAATGAAGTTATTTGCAGCTGAAATTTTGATTGGCTATTGGCAGCCATATTTGTTGATTTGTCCGATAGATCTCCATTGTAAAATCTGGGCCCTGAAGCATGAACTGATTTAGCAGTTACATTTTATGCAAACTAACATATTTGAACCACAGCAAAACTGTCCTGGATGAACCTGAGATAAATGTTTTACTCGGAGGCACAACGGTTTACCCCATCCTGTTCATAGTAGATCAAATGCTCCATGATTTAAAGTATTTTGGGTTAAACCACATTTCTCAAGGTGATCATGTTCACGTAAAACAACAAACCAAACAATGGAGTGGTAAGTATTCCATCAACTTACTGCCTCTGCAATGTTTTCCATAATACACATGCAATTTCCCCGATTAAATAGGAAGAAGTCCATTACTTAAAGTGAGAGGATGAAGAAATTATGACATTGTGGCCCTGACAGACAATGTGGCTCTTCATTCACTCATAGTACACAATAAACATAAATCACGTGGTGAATTTCATTATTTGGCTAGACATCTAAACAGTTCTCTCTGCTCGCAATGTTAATATAAGTTACAGTTTTGCACTGCAAGCGCTACAGTGTATGGATACGTGCACAGATTAATTATTATGTTTGTTCTTTTTCGTAAGTGTGCGGTGGATTGTGCACCACATGGATTATAGATATAAGATGCCTTCTGTCACAGTCCATTCTTCACATACTGGGACAGCTTTCGTTTTCATGTGTGTTACAGTAGTTAAAAAGTATGTTAAAGGCTGAATTGTGGCAATTCTTGTAGATTAAACTATCCAGAATGAATCGGGGATGGTAGTTTGAGAACAGCAAAGTAGCTGTATGTGGATTGTAGAGAGAAAAAAGTGACAGCTCTCTGTGACAGGTGAAGGGTGTACACACCCCCTAATGAGTCAATGAAATGGACAAACACATGGCACTGAGTGGTCATAGAACTATAAGCATTATTTAGAATTTGTAAAATTCTAAACAGTAAAAAAATCAGTCTTCTGTCCCCTGAGTAGGTGTTTAAGGAAATAATTTAAGAGAGAATGTCAGATCAGAAATTGAAATTTTTGTTAAATTACATAACAGGTTCATTACATGTATCGCAGCTGTTCTGAGGTGAAATGTCCACTGAGTGGCGCTAAAAGCGAGTTAAATGTTCTCCCAAACAGTTCCCCTTCTGTCACTCTCTCGACTTTGTGTCGAATTAAGTGACACAAGGGGTCTTCCTGGGACGCCAAACGTACCTCTGAACCTGAGAAAAGGCCAATGTGAAGTTGGCAGACAGAATTTGCATGGCCCGCCCGGACATACGGGTATAAAGGGAGTGCCAGTCAGAATTGTTCTTCGGAGCCGAATGGTTGTGCAACAGCAAGTTGAGTTCACCACTGTTTCACTCACCTCTACTGGCGATAAGCACTGCTGTTGGATCTATGGCACGTTTCCAGCTGGCGTTCTCTCTCTCTCTGCATGCTGTGCAGTCTACACCCCTGGGTGCTTCGACAGCACTTTCATGACCTGAAAGAGTGTTTCTCCTGCTAAAAAGAGTTTATTTCCTCTTCAAGAGTTTGAGTTCCCACTCAAAAAAGAGCAATACACAGTAGGCGTTGAACGTCCTTTTCAGGACGTGTCTTTTTAAAGATGTCTTTCCGCCTCTGTGTAGTTCCTGGATGCGGTTGATTTCTCTCCACTTCTGACGGTCATAAAAGCTGCCTCGCGTGCCTGGGCTGCGATCACACGTAGGCAGCGCTTTATGAATGGTTCATGTTCTCAGTGCGAGAACATAGCCATAGCAACATTGCTGTAGTGGCTTTCTTTTCTCATGAGAGAAAAGGCTGGTGATGAAGGTTATTTGGGAATGACGACGGGCTCGGTTTCGCCGGGTAAATCCCCACTAACCACCCGCTCCCTGCCATGCTTGCTTGCTTCCGTCCGACCTCGGGATGAGTGCGGCTCACCTCGCGGCCAGCTGGCATTCTCCTTTGAGCTCCTGGTATTGCTGCTGCATCGGAGTGCGTCACAGCGGCATCTGATGCTGATGACTCGTCTGGGCTGCCACCTTCGGGTCTGCTCGCCTAGTCTGAGGCTGACGCGTAGATGTCCGCCATGCTTTCCCGGGCCGCCGTGAGCGCAAAGCTGGACTGGCAAACTCTGTCCCTGGATGGCGGGGCGGCCCACGGGTACACGGAGGTCCCCCAGGTGGACAGAGCGGTTGCGATCCACTTGTGTCACGAGAAAGCCGCCACCTGGCGGGACCGCTGATACTCCCCTCCAGAGCCTGTAGAATGACGTCATCACTGACCTTGAAATTCTATCCATCTGCTCGCCGAGGGCATCCTCCTGTGGCTAAACAACAGGTAGCTCCGCCTCAACCCGGGCCCAGCTCTCAGCATCCAGCACCTCGCAGTCGGCGTACGCCCCCTGTCTCCAGGACCCCTTCCAGGACCAGGAAAGCTCCAAAGCGCTACTGAGACGAGCAACCCAGGCAGTCAGACGTTCGCTCCGGAGCTGGTACCAAGACCACTCCGTCCCCAGGTGGAGGGCGGGAGGAGACCTATTTTTGGCTCCTCAGTGCAAAATCCTGACTGGCACTTGCTGCCCCGCTTCCCTTTATACCTGTATGTCCGGGGCGGGGCATGCAAATTCTGTCTGCCAACTTGACATTGGCCTTTTCTCAGGTTCAGAGGTACGTTTGGCATCCCAGGAAGACCCCTTGTGTCACTTCATTCGACACAACATCTCGTTCCTTCCCTCGTGGAACGGAGGTTACAACAGTAACCAAATGCTCTATTGAGTACCTCTAATATTCTTTTTAACAGGAAACAAATGATATGTACAGTACATGGAGAAATGTTGAAAGACACCCACAAATTTTCTCACAACCGCATTTTCTGCAAACGTGCTGTGAGAACAGAACAATACTGGACAACTAGTTGTAGTCACTTTATTTAAATATGAGAGAGCCATGCTACACCATACACGCATGTATGGTTTCGTTAACTCATGGAGACGCGAGCCAATGTGACCAGTTTGGGTTGGAGGGTTTGGCTGGATAGTTTCATCAGTTAACCCTGCAGGTAGAGACAAGACCTTTACCCAGATAAAAAAAAAGACAATATTTGCAAAAAAACAGAAGTTAATTTCAAATGTGCCACTGATCACATTCACATGCAAATGAGCTTTGTGGCAAACTTGCAGCAAATTGTCCATTGTTGACAAAGATTTGCGGCAGGTTCACCACTACCGGTGAAGAGCTGCAAACTTCTGGCTAACATTTGCAGTGAATCACAAAATAATTTGCATGTGAAAATAACATGCAGCAAGTTTGCGGCTAGTTTGCCAGAACTCCTTCAGCATGTTCCAAATTACTTTCCAGACAGATTCGGACAAGATGTGGCAAATTTGTGAATGGTCATGCCTTTGACTTCACATCCATGCAAAGAAGCAATTGTAAACATGCAGTTGCGATGGTGTGCATGCTCGCGACTGTAGTTCCAGCTTCGACAGTTCGTACATGTACATTTAGATCGATTTTAGCAGACAAAATAGTTTTTCCTGTGAGATCACTCTACAAATGCATTTTTCTCCATGGATGACCAATCAAAATGTAGCGAATTAAAATTCTCAACAACATTTAACAATGCAGTATGGGGGGCCTGGGTAGCTCAGCGAGTAAAGACGCTGACTACAACCCCTGGAGTCATGAGTTTGAATCTAGGGCATGCTGAGTGACTCCAGCCAGGTTTCCTAAGCAACTAAATTGGCCCGGTTGCTAGGGAGGGTAGAGTCACATGGGGTAACCTCCTCATGGCCGCTATAATGTGGTTCTCGCTCTCGGTGGGGTGCGTGGTGAGTTATGCATGGATGCCGCGGAGAATAGTGTGAAGCCTCAACACGGTATGTCTCCGTGGTAACACGCTCAATAAGTCACGTGATAAGATGCACAAACTGACTGCCTCAGATGCAGAGGCAACTGAGATTTGTCCTCCGCCACATGGATTGAGTCACTATGCCACCATGAGGATTTAGAGAGCATTGGGAATTGGGCATTCCAAATAAGGAAGAAAAGGGGAGAAAATCTGAGAAAAAAGACAATGCAGTATGAATGTTTGAAATTATTGAGAATATAATTCAAGACATACATCATGGGTATGGAGGCCTCGTCTTTTCCAGTGACTTTTTATTTCCTCCTCTCTAAACATATATCAGAACTTATGATCTAATAGTCCTTTTCTAAGATGCAGGATGTTTGTTTTTATTTTTTTGAGCAGACAGTCTGCCTGTAACCACCTCCAAGGCAATCCAACACATTCACACATTTCCTCTGGCCAGCATGTTTCTTTGCACCCCAGTGCAAATAGTGGCAGATATTATTTGCACCCCAACCCTGGTGCAAATATTGTCAGATACTATTTGCTTCCATATTTAAATAGTACTATACAGTACGTGCATAAAGGCAGTGTGTTTTATTGTGTTTATTTAGAGTCCCAGAAACGCACTACATTAAACCTACCCCTAAACCTAACCTTAACATTACCTTGGAAAAATTAAACTTGCTTTTTCTAAAGGTATACATCTTGTAAAGGTATTCACCATGGTATTTTGTTATAAATTTACAGTAACCACAAAAATAACCATAGTTAAAATATGACCACTATTTTACTGTAGTGACACCATGGTTAATTGCATTAAAACTATGGTTTCTGCCAAAAAAACATGGTTATATATACACACAAGCGATGCCGTGGCGTGGATCAAACCCTTCTCTGCACTCTTTGACATTCACCATGACCAAATCACTGCAATGAAGTGAACATTTGTATTCATTTGTATCTATTATTTTAAGTAGTATTAAAGGAAATATTAAGAGTGGAAACAGGAAATCAGATGAGGGAAAGATTGGGACAAAGGTTTGCTAGGACAGCTCTACACATTAACACCGTTTTTACATCCCAAGCCACTGCAGCGACAGCTATTGTCTAGCTTGTCATATGTTGCTGTAGTACCACCAGACTATTGGGGAGCAAATAGACACTCAGTTTATTTTAACCTCTGCTTTAACTCTAAAATGTCATTCACGTTTGTTAATATTCAAATATGGTGCCTCAAGATGTGCCACGGCCATTTTTATGTCAATGATTCCACATCTACTGTAATTTACATGCCTTATCCAGCAGCCATATCACCCTGTAGTTCTTGCCTGGTTGCCCACTGAAGCTAAGCAGGGTTGAGCCTTGTCAGTACCTGGACGGGTGACCTCCTGTAAAAAACTAAGGGTGCTGTTGGAAGAGGTGTTAGTGAGGCAAGCAGGGTTCTCACCCTGCAGTCTGTGTGGGTCCTAACGCCCCAGGAGAGTAACGGAGACACTGTACTGTAAAAAGGCACATCCATCAGATGAGACATTAAACCGAGGTCCTGACTCTCAGTGGTCATTAAAAATGCCATTGCACTTCTCGTAAAGAGTAGGGGTGTAACGGTGTCTGGCCTAATTCCCCCATTGGCTCTTATCAATCATGTCCTCCTAAAAATCCCCATCCATTAACTGGCTCTATAACTCTGTTCTATCCTCTCCGCCAATAGCTGGTGTGTGGTGAGCATACTGGCACAGTTTGGCTGCCGTCGCATCATCCAGTAGGATGCTGCACACTGGTGGTGTTTGAGGAGAGTTCCCTATTATCTATGTAAAGAGCTTCAAGTGTAGTATCAGAAAAGCACTATGTAACGTTCATTCATTCATTTAATGTGCATTGATAAATGGTGCCATATGTTGTGACAGCAGCACACATTGTTGAAGAAATTCTGCCATCATTTTGATATTTTAGAATCATATTCTATTAATAAACAATGTCATTTCTACTAATTACATGTGCAGGAACTCACAGGTAAACTCTATTGCGCTTACTGTTTCCCTTTGATGTGACAGTTTTCAAAGGGTTAATGCATATCTCTCCATGTGTCTAATTTTAATAAAATGATGCATTGTTACATTCTGACAGGCAACCTCAAATTAGTCTGCACTAATTAGTTAAAGGAGCCTCATTTAAGTCTTAAGCTGCATATTTGTCATCACCAGCCGCTGCAGGTTTCACTTCCAGCAGAAATCTGTGTGACTCCAAGATCTGTATTCATTAATAAACATAAACAGCCATCCATGAAGAAAGAATCAATTATTTCATCGACAATAAATTAATTGCTTTGAAGAGAGAATTTTTCTGAATTTAGTTATCTACAGCTCTTTGCATATCATTTATTTAATTATTTACTTATTTATTTACCACTACAGTGCTATGTGGCTGCATGATTATGCCGAAAATCATAATTGATGATTATTTTGCTTGATATTGTCATTGTGATTATTCATTTAGATCAGGGGTTTTCAAAGTGTTAAACAGTAACTCCCCCTCTCACAATTTTTTGCGATATCATGTTGAACGTCATGATTTTGTTCCACATTTTCTGATTTTCTGCGTCCTAGATAAACTCTATTCTTGTGTTGCACACAGAAAGTGTGCAACACAACAATACTATAACACTATGTTGTCATTTCTGATATGCTAATAGACTAATATAAACATTTTCTGATTGTCTGTTGTATTCATGCACACAACGGTCACCAAATTTTGTATGTAAATAGAGAATCTGGACACACTGGGAATAGATCTAAATTGAATAATGTAATTGACACTTTTCAGGATTAGTTAATTGCAGCAACTGTAATGGTAATCTTGTTTATGTTTTTGGATGAATTGTGCAGCCCTAGATTGGAATGGGTTCTTGGGTTTTACTAATGCATTTAAATGTGGTTGCTAGGGTGTTGCTATGCAGTAAAAGTGTTCTGAGTGGTTGCCAGTGAAATGATATGTGCTTGCTAAAGTGTTTTGATTTATTTTAACAAGTTAATATGTGATTGTAATGTGTTCTGGGTGGTTCCCAGGGTGTTTCTCTGTTAATGTGTCCTGGGTTGTTGCTAATGCATTAGTATGCAGTTTCTAGGGTGCTGCTTTGCAGTTAAGATGTTCTGAGTGGTTGCCAGGGCATTACTGTGTGGTTACTAGGGCATTGCTATGTGGTTGCCAAGGTTTTTTTGTAACCTCGTGTTTTTTGTTTTAGCATGTTGCCATGGGGTTGTAATGTGATCTGGGGTTTTACTCATGTATAAACATGTGATTGCTAGGGCGTTGCTATGCAGATATTCTGGGTGGTTACTATGGCATTATGTGGTTACAAAGGTATTCTGAGTGGCATTTAGCATTTTGTTTTGTGGTTGCCAGGATGTCCTGGGTGGTTGCGAAGTGATTGCTTATTAGCTTAAGTCAAGAGAATGTGAAGACATGTACACATGTGAAGACTAACAAAGACATCAGGGGAAACAAGGGCATTAATACACAAGGGCAAAGAAGGGAATGAGGAACACCTGGGGAAAACAATCAGAGGAAAACCAATCATGAATGGAAACTACAAATGACTCAGGAGCTAACAGGAATCAGGACTAAACAGTGGTGGACTAAACAAGAATTTCAAAATAAAAGTCTAAGCACAAAAACAGGAAATACGTTACAGAGCCCCCCTTTAAGGAGTGGATTCCAGATCCTCCAAAAAAATTGTCTATAGGGTGTGGGGGGAAGGTGTGAAACTTGCAGTTCAAGGGAGCTCATGGGACAAGGGGAGCAGAGGAACAAGGCAAAGTCAGGGAGACTTGAGACCAAGGTGGAGCCGTAGGGATGGAGAGCCAGGGTGACGCTGCAGGCTCGAAAGACCAAGCTGGAGCCCAAGGTTCAGAGGGATGAGGTGGAGCTGGGGCCACGGAAGACTGAGGCAGAGCTGGTGGGAGTGAGGACCAAGGACCAGAACAGATCAAGCAGATGGCCAGGAGACCAAGGAGATGACCTCAGGGTTGGGACTGGGTCAGTAGTCCTGTTAGCTGGCCACAGGGCCGAGACAGGGTTAGGAGGCCTGGGAGGCAGCCACAGGATGGGAAATCGGGCCACTGAAGAAAGAGTCTCTGGAGGAGCGGCGGGGCCGCTGGAGGAAGTGTCTCTGGAAGAGCGGGCGGAGCTGTGGAAGACCCTGTCGGCGGAGCCGTGGAAGACTCTGAGGGCGGAGCCAGGAGAGGCTTGACGAAGGCAGGCGGAGACAGGAGAGGATTGACAAAGGCAGGCAGAGCCGGGAGAGGCTCGAGGGGTGGTGCCATGGAAGGCGGAGTCGTGGGGGGCTCGAGGGGCGGTGCCGTGAAAGGCGGAGCCGTGGGGGGCTCGAGGGGCGAGGCCATGGAAGGTGGAGCCATGGGAGGCTCGAGAGACTTATTTGTACTATGTGCCTGCAGAATGTTAATTATGCTTACATGATGTGTGTGCATGGTATTTATGAATTCATAATTGATTCATGCCATTTTTAAGACTTTTTTTAGATTTCATAGCAGTAAACACAAACATGGTCTAATGGACTGTTTGTTTGTGTATATTGTGTGTGAAGCACTGTCAGGCATCCTGAATTCTCATATCAATATTTGAAGGGTGTTTGCATCTCACTGCAAACAATTGTAGACAAACAAGCTCTGCATTTGTCTAAGAAGATATCTAGATGATTCATTTGTTTGTTTTTGTTTTCTAAAAAGAAAGTTTACACAAATAACAACAACAACAAAAAACATCAAAATGTTGCGAAAGCCTGAAAGTTTAGTTTTGTCGTCAGTGTCTGATATTTTATAAGTGGTTAAATTTAATCATGCTTGTGCAAATTTAATTGCACAGAGTTTGGGCTTCCAGTGCTGGAGGGGAAAGTTCTTAACCATAATTACAGTTGAAAATTGCTCCCTTATCAGAGCATTAAGACACACTGCTGGATAAAAAGACACATAGAGGCATATGTGTTGTTTTCCCTGCAAAAATGAGATAACTTTTGTCAAAGGGATATTAAAACATGTAAAGATCAATATATTACTGGGAACATACCATACACATAAAAAAAAAATATGCTCTTTGTATACCAAATTGGTCAAATTCTGTAAGTGATATTGAATCATATGTACAAATGTAAAACAAAATAAATAAATAAATAAAAACACAACATCTGCAATTTATGTACAGCTATTTTCTCTGGTATGTTAGTAATGTTACTATGTACAGTAAAACTATATATATATATATATATATATATTTTTTTTTTTTTTTTTTATGTACCTACGACACTGAATAATAATAATAAATCTTCACAGTTACCAAAACATCTTTGCTACAAAACCACCATTACATCAACGGCATCATGACCAATCGGCGCTTGAACTGTGCAACACTTACTCAACGCTGTGTAACGAAGCTGGCACTGTGCGTGCGGACAAACAAATATGAATTTGAGAGGACAAAATAAACAAAAAAAAAAAAAAAAAAAAACATTGTCAAAAAAACAATAAAAAAATAAATCCATCCATCTTCTTTAGCCGCTTGTCCTCTGTAGGGTCGTGAGTAGTGCTGGAGCCTATCCCAGCTGTTTCGGGCAGAAGGCATGGAAACACCCTGGACAGGTGGCCAGTCCGTCACAGGGAAAACACACACAGACTTACACATTCACACTCACACCTATGGGAAATTTACCGTCTCCATTTCACTTAACCTGCATGTTTTTGGACTGCGGGGGAAACCGGAGCACCCGGGGGAAACCCATGCGAACATGAAGAGAGCATGCAAACTACACACAGAACTGCACTGGGTGAGCCACAAC
The DNA here is from genome assembly GCF_025860055.1 of Xyrauchen texanus. Classification (NCBI taxonomy): domain Eukaryota; kingdom Metazoa; phylum Chordata; class Actinopteri; order Cypriniformes; family Catostomidae; genus Xyrauchen; species Xyrauchen texanus. The sequence goes on along the minus strand of NC_068279.1, from coordinate 55,144,085 downwards.
TTGAACAGGGGACCTTTTTGTTGTGAGGCAACAGTGCTACCCACTGAGCCACCATGCACCATTTCAACATCCGCAATGGCAGCATCCGCTCAAAACAAAGTATTGCAAATATTTTAAATTCCCCTGTGTTCTCTTAATTTTGTTAAAGTAATGAAATAAAATAACTAATATAATTTCCCATCATTACAGGAGATTATACAGTTATTACTAATATGATGACCCATTTTATGATGTGTGCTTTAATGTCATAAATCAATCCCCTTGCATCTTGCATATCTTACTCTCATGCAGGATATCTGCAGACTTAAAAGCTTAAATGCATCTAATGCAATACATTCATGTGTAAATATGCGCTGGGTGTTAATTAGCTAGCAGGTATGTGCTGACAAACTCCTCCGCCAACCAACTCGTGTCACAACCTATCATCAAGCTGCTACTCGCCCATGTCTGAACTTACCACGCCACCAATTAGTCTGAATCAACTGAAGGCTGTACTTCCTGCATGTAATCTATTCTCATCTGTGAAAAGGGCATCAGGTCATGTTAATAAGGAGCTCTGCAAACAGTGCGTTCTAAGCTCGTCAATCTCTGAGAGCCAGAGATTTTAAAACAGCTTATAAAATAAAATAGAATATCAGCACTATGACGTGTGGCACGGCCGCTTGATCAGGCTATTATGAGTTACTGTTAAAATGCAACCTGTATACACTTAGTTAATGTGATATTATCTCTAGACAGAGGTAGACGACTAAAACTGGTTGAAGAAGACCAACATACCATTACACAAATAGTAGTTTTGTTTAGTTCTATAGTTTCCTATTACACTTGACTAGAGTAATATTAGCATTAAACAGGGGTCATGACTAGTGCTAGCTGGACAGGTCAATCAATATTACAATATGCCAGATAGTACTTTCTTTAGACTTTACAGTCTATTACAATTAACTAAAGCCAAATGTTGAATCAGAAAGCTTAAGATCTCAATTGATGCACATCATGCTCAATCAAATACTGGGTCTTAGTATGTATTCACCCTGATCACATATTTACAGTAAGCCAATCATTTCAATTTAATGCCAATTTAAAGACTATAATCAATTTTAACAATTTATTAGTCAGGTAAATATGTATCAAGCCAATGACATAATTAATCAGTTCATGACTAATCAATACAAAACATCTCATGCTTAAAGACGAATCTTAGGTGTATCAGATGCATACCGGACTTCAGAACAATATGTAGTGTAAGCACCATGTGGATATCTGGCTACAAAAAATTCCAATGAACTGTGTTACATTTTCTTAAATACTCAAACCAGAAAAAACATAAACAAAGCGAATTTGGGAGTGATTAGGTTTGGAAGTCATGGGTCATACTTTTTCTGGAGGTACGTGCACCCCCAAGCAGTGGTCAGAATGTGTCTACATTCTTAAAAATGTCTTACCAGATATTATACTGTTGTGGGGATTAGACCATTTGAGCCATTTTTAAATGATACCAAACATGCCTAGTTAAATTATTTGTATACATCGGAAATTATATTTTGTTACATACATATCTTAGGTGAGTCTGAGGTGATTCTGAGCTGAAGGGAGAGAATGAGACAGATGTGGAAGAGCAACAATGAGGAGTGAATTTGCAATCTTCGCACAGTCAGGTGTGGTGCCTCAGGAAGAGATGCTAATTGTGAGAAAGTTCATGTGTTGATTTTCTCAGAGATCATACATTTGCTCTTTACCTCCCTGGGGAGTTTTGTCCTTTGAATGAAAACTCTTGGCACCCTGCCTTACAGGGTTATGCGAGCAGGATTGGCAGGTTTCTTATTGTTGTCGATTAAACCTTACATACAGTACATGGCCTTCCTCACATGCAACATTGTTTGATTACAAAATTGCAATAAATTAATAATAAACATAATTGTATTTTTACACATGATATAGAGGGGTTAAAATGGGGAGTTAAAAAAATTGACCTTAATGAATTATGGAATGATTTTTCTTCCTGTATAAAATATGTTCTGTTTCACTGGCCCGGCTCGAGCTCTAAGATGTAAGGTGGTCCATAGGACCATCTGGGTGGGCCGAACTGATGGAGGGGTGGGTGATGGTGTAGTTCTCAAGGTGGGCCAAGTACATGATCGGGTGGGCTAGGCTCACCCAGGCCCCCCTGTGGAGTCTTTGTTTACATGAGCTAATTCAGACAGATGGGTTGCTAGTCAGCAAGTCCATGAAAGTGCATAAGTTTTAATAGTGTGCATTTAAGACAGAATTTTAAGACTTAATTCAAATCATGCATTTATGTACATTATATTTGTCTAATAGGTACAATTTTACAAATTATTATAAACTTCAAACACTTCAAACTCATTCTTGAATATTTGTTTTTATTAAATAATTCTAAACAACACACTGGCAATAAAGCATTAGAACATTGATTTGTGAACCTCAAATGAAACAGTAAAAAACAATCTGAACATGTGTCTCACAAACTGATGTAGATATTGTTGTAACCCTGTTCCCTGATTGTGGGAAAGAGATGTTGTGTCAATGTAGTGACACTAGGCTCTCTTGAGGGCCTCAGTTCCCTCTGAACTTTGAGAAAAGGCCAATGAAAAAATTGGTGAAGAGAATTTGCATGTCCCTACCCCGGACATATGGGTATAAAAGGAGGGAATCATGCATCTGCTTAGTCAGGTTTTGCTCTAAGGAGCCGAGAATAAAATTCGGCCGTTATAGTGGTTGGTACAGTGTTGTGGCAAGAGGAACAAAACATCTCGTTCCCTCCATCAGGGAACAGTAACCTAGACATTCCCTTCTGTCACTCACTCAACATTGTGCCGATGTAGTGACACTAGGGGTCCCTATCCAATAATGGCACGACACTGAACCATGTTACATGAACTGCTGATGCAGGTGCAAGCAAGCTGTTGCATTCCAAAGAAGCAGCCCACATCAGGCTGCACGTAACCTTCCCCAGCGCCCCATAAGACGTCATATACATTTTAGGTTCCCAGCATCCCTGAAGGGGGGAACAAGCGATGAGACAAGCCCTTTTTCTCTCTATGTTTTCTCCCATAGAGGGTTAGATGGAGCTGGGGCCATCTAACGCTATACACGCTTTGGGGAAGGTGTTCTTTTCCAATCCTATTCTTTCAGAGGGAAAAGACCTCGTAGAGACCACATCCTGCCCAGGCCTGGGAAGGTCAACATGTAGCAAATATTTCACATGGGCTTACAAGCCTCACATGGAAGTGATGTGGTGGTAGGTCCTGCCTGGTGAGGGAGGAGCTCTACAAACAGCGACCGGGGGCAGAGGGGACTGCCCAAGGGAGATGCTGGTCTGCCGAGAGGGGATTTACCACCATATCACAGAAAATATGACAAAGGGGGTTACTGTGATAACTGGCACCTGTGGAGCACCTATTCCAGTGCAGAGTAATTAGTAACCATAGTGGGTCTGGTCGGGAATTCCTCTGGCAAATTCGCGAGCCAGAGTGATAGGGAGCAAGGACATCCAGGGAGCATGAATTTTGTGGGCTCATCTGGTAGTAAGAGCGCATGTGTTTGCCTCAGAGGAAGGGAAAGTCGCTATGCGCAAGCGATACACCCAGTCAGCTGTTCCGTATTACTTTGTTCTACGTGCTCGGACCTGAAAAACACGGGATGATACCGGCTCAACCAGGAGAATATAGAATCTAGCAAAGTTATTGGGTATTGTCCATCCAGCCGCTCTGCAGATGTCTGCTTGGGAGGTGCCGTTAGCCAGTGCCCATGAGGATGCCACACTCCTCGTAGAGTGTGCTCGAACCCGCAAGGGGGTGGGAGCTCAACTGAATCTAGTGGCTCGAAGGAGTCTGCTGAAATATGCTGACCTGGCAGCTTTTAGTGCCTGTCTGCAGCTACAGACACTATCCTTCCATGCACCACAAAATACTTCTAATTTTGTATTTTTCCACATGCGCTCCATTTTCCAAGCTGCTCTCTTGAGAGCATGAGTGTGATCATTGTACCATGGTGCAGGGCTTATTTCTTTAATTTTCTTTCATCGAAGTGAGGCGACAATATCAAGAATGCTAGAGAAGACTGCATTACATTTTTTGTTATTTCATCAAGTTCTTGGGCTTTGGGGTTTATTGAGTGTATGAGATAGATCTGGAAGATTATTAGTGAAGCTATCTTTAGTGGCAGCATACACGAGATGAGGAAATGATCCGAGATGTCATCGCTCTGCTGCAGAATTTCTATATTATCAACATCAAATCCATATGACAGAATTAAATCTAGCGTATGATTATGGCAATGAGTTGGTCCTGTTACATTTTGTCTGACTCCAAGAGAGTGGAGAATATCGATAAATGCTAATCCCAATGTATAATTTTCATTATCTATGTGAATGTTGAAGTCACCAACAATTAAAGCTCTATCTACAGTAAATACAAGATCTGATAAAAAAAATTAGCAAATTCACCAAGGAAATCAGAATAAGTCCTGGGTGATCTATACATTGTAGCAAGGACAAAAGACGACAGATTATTTATTTATATCTGATGGTGTCACATTAAGCATTATTAGTTCTAAAGACTTACACTTACATTACTGATTAACACCAAAAACTTCACTGTAAATTGTAGCAACACCTCCTCCTCGACCCTTCAGACGAGGCTCATGTTTATAACAATAACCTGGGGGAGTAGATTCATTTAAACGAATATATTCATCCGGTTTAATCCAGGATTCAGTCAAACAGAGCACATCCAAACCATGATCTGTAATCATTTAATTAACAATTAATGCTTTGGTAGAAAAAGATCTAATGTTTAGTAGCCCTATTTTTATATGATGTGTATTTTTTATTTGTTTGTTTTGTTCAAGTTTGACCTTAATCACATTTTTTCTAACTGATTTAGTGAGGGTATTGCGTTTGGTAGTTCGGGGAACAGACACAGTCTCTATGAGGTATCTAGGTGATACAGTCTCTATGTGTTGTAGTTTATGTGACCTGTGTGACTTCTCAAGGCAGCTAGCAGATGTTCGGATTAACCAGTTTGTCTGCTTCCTGACCTGGGTCCCAGTTAGTCAAATACTATCATTATTAAGACTATGAGCCAAATTACTAGAGAGGAGAGCAAGAGTCAGGTCTACCCCAAAAACTCTTCCAATTGTCTATAAATCCTATTTTATTCTTCAGACACCACTCCAGCCATTCAGTGACACTAATCTACTCTAAACCTCGTCACCACGACGAGCAGGGAGGTAACCAGAGCATATTACAGTGTCTGACATCATTTTTGCAAATTCGCACACCTCTTTAACATTATCTTTAGTGATCTCCGACTGGCGAATCCGGACATCGTTTGTGCCGAAATGGATAACAATTTTAGAAAATCTATGTTTAGCATTAGCCAGCACTTGTAAATTTGATTTGATGTCAGATGCTCTGGCCCCCGAAATGCAATTAACAATAGTGGCTGGAGTCTCTAGTTCCACGTTCCTTACAATAGAATCGCCAATAACAAGGGCTCTTTCATCATGATTCTCAGTGGGTGTATCATTGAGTGGAGAGAATTGATTGGAAACCCTAACAGGAGCGGGAGAGTGGTGTCTCTTTGCTGAGCGAGTATGCTGCGAGACGTCACCCAGATGCCCTGCAGCAGGAGCTCTAAAGCCGGAACCAAAGTGTGTATGTTTCTCTCTGTACTACTCGCATCCGAAACAGTATCTACCGGCTTCTCTTTCTCACTGACCTCCACTAGCGTTCGGATGCGAGTCACTAACTCATCTCCATCAGCCTGACTAATTCCTTACATTTATCACATGTGAATCCCTCACTGCTGATGGAAGAGGCTATTGTAAACATGTGACATGCAATGCAGGAAGAAATAATATGAGCAGATGCCATGAATTATGACTTGTTTTTTGTTGGTTGTTCCTAAGCGGTGAGGGTTTGAGATTGATGTGCATCCCTCACGCAATTTTGTTTTTGTTGGTTGTTCTTGATAAGCGGTGCTTTGAGATCGATGCAATAATCTGTGTACTGCAGAGGAGACAAAACGCTGAAAAATGCACGCAGTTTAATCGCGATAAAAACAGAACGCGGATGCAGGTGGAATATGCACGCAGTTGAATCGCGATAAGAGAATAATACAAGGGAAAACCTGATGCACGCTTAAAAATGGCAGATGTTAAGGATTAAAGGCTGAAAACAGATATACAAGCGATGCAAAAAAAAACTAGCAGGCTACAAACACAGACTCTAGCTAGGTGCCAGCAGCAACAGGTAAAATACAAGATGATGAAACAGTAGAAAAGTGGAAAGACCTGAAACGCAGTAAAATAACAAAGGATATAACAATGAATATAACGATGAAAGTTTGAGAATAAGAATAAGTAATGCTAAGCAGCCTAAGCAGGCTACAAACAAACACTCGTGCAGCGTGCCGTCAGCAACAGGAAGTCCAGTGACATCAGAAAATGTCCAGGGTGCCATGACTGTAAGTGTTTGGTGCCGGGCTGCCGTGAGAACGGTGTGTGTGCCCCGAATTGCTCTTTTATTGACAATGTGGGTACCGCAGCCCGAAGGGGGTGGTATGCCCGGCCCTCCATGGGGGGATGCAGTGGTCTGTCTACCAGCTCCCCGATGAACATGTTCAACACCAATGCGTTAGAAAGAAAATACTCTTTTAGAGGGTGTTTGCTCATTTAGAAGCACTGTCTAAGCACCCAATGGCGTAGACTGCACTGGCATGCAGAGAAGAAAAAAGCCTCTGTTAACGCAAAAGAGTAGTGGGAATGCCAGCTTGCTGAACACACAACTGGTCGGCTCCGAAGAAAGAAATCTGACTAAACAGATGCACGATTCCCTCCTTTTATACTCATATGTCTGGGGGAGGGACAAGCAAATTCTGTTCGCCAATTCTCATTGGCCCCAAGTTCAGAGGCAACCAAGGCTCTCAAGAGAGACCCCTAGTGTCACTACATCAACACAATGTCGAGTGAGTGACAGAAGGAGAACAGCAACTACTCTATATAAACACAATACACAACACATTAACCCTCTGGGGTCTGAGGGTGTTTTGGGCCCTGGAGAAGTTTTGACATGCCTTGACATTTGTGCTATTTTCAGTTGCTTAAAAACATATTAATGGCTAAAGTCTGATAACACTGTATTCAGTACAAACTGGGCTACAATAATATGTGAGAAACATGTATGTACAGGTTTGTATTTGTGAGAAAATAACATTTATGCATGGTATTTGAAAAAACTAAAATGTTTAAGTACAATTTTTTTTAAGTTGAAATAAGGCCATATAACACATACTGAACATTTGTCCACATGACTTTTGAGAACTGGATCTTGTAGCCTAGAGTATTTGCTACAAAATGATGTGAAAACCATCCTGATGGTTTTCATTCATACCAAACAATATAGTAATTTAACTTTTGTAAGACAATTTTAGTGTTAGAAAGGTCATATGCGAGGAGGCGTGAATGAACATGAATATTTATGTGATTCACACCTGAGTAGAAAAACACCCTCCCCTGGGCCTATCAATGAGGAATTTGACAGAAAGTGAATGAATGTGAGGAGACTTAATGATCAAAATCAAGTTTTAAGTTAAAAGAAGTAATATGACTATACATTTTCTTTACATAAGACTTTACTTATTTTTATACCTACACTACCATATAAACGTTTTAGAAGAAGTCTCTTCTGCTCACCAAGACTGCATTTATTTGATTCAAAATACAGTAAAAACATTGTGTGAACTCATTTTACAATTTAAAAGAACAGTTTTCTATTTGAATATATTGTAAAATGCAATTTGTGATCAAAGCTGAATTTTCAGCATCATTGTCCGCAGTGTCACATGATCCTTCAGAAATCATAATAAGATGGTGATTTTCTAATATGGCCATATTTAAAGTGCATTTTATTAATTTAACCTGAACAGATATTTGCAAGCACAAGCTTTGTTGATGATAATGAGGCATTTTAAAAACTAGATAAAATATAATCTAAACATTCAAATTATTTTTATATCATATTACATATCATATTTTTATTATACAGCATACAATTTAAATACCTGCTTTAGCCAAAACAGCATTTCAATGTAACTAAAACTTGCTTATTAGGACATATTTCAAATGTCAATAATCTGAATCCTGGCTGACAAGTCTGGAAACAGTCCCACTAGTAACATATGTACATGATTATATAAAATAGCATGTCAACTAATGAAAACTAAATGACTTACTCGTCTGAAATTGTATCCTCAGCTGGATCAAGTCTCTCTTCAAAATACAAACGTTCATCGGAGTCCCGCTCTTCTGAGGAAAATGTTAAAACTTCCATACTATCCAGGAGTTACCTTGCCTGTGTATCATTACAAACGCACAGTAAAGTGAATGAATTGTTTACATCAAACCTCACTGTCGGGGGCGTTTACCATTTGCTAATTTGATCACGTGGGTGTGATCAAATTAGCTGTAATGAGCTGAGCCAGTAAACATTGTACATCACTTTGTTTCATACAGATTACATTGCAGGAGAATATTTGTTTTAAATTTGAATTGTTTTATTTAAAAGTAGACATTTTAAGCTTTATTTAGACATATGTTTCATGTTTGTGTGATAAGTATTCGCGGAGTTTCAGTACATTTTTGTGACGTGTTTCTGAAATATGCTCGTGAACACAGAGACGTCTGATAGCTCACCCTTTTTATTTTCTTTATTTTACAAAAGCACAAGGTTTTGTTGTTATTGTGAGTGTACACAAATCAGAGTAGACCCTTTATAGTCTCTAATGATGTCTTACACTTATCTGTATACCCAAAAATGATGGAGTATTTTAAGTTGTTTCCGCTGTAATGATGAAAATATCCAACAGGACTCGCCAGCGTGTCCGTCGACCCCAGAGGGTTAAAAGTGATATTATATACACAAGAAAAGCAAGAGATCCATATTGACAAGCAGAGAAATCTAAACAAAAAATTTATGAAATCAATATTAAATCTGCACTGAACATGATTTTCCATCCATTACAAAACTTTAGTCCGCTGTGATTGGTCAAGAGAATAAGCAGCAGGGACTGTGAGCACACTTGATATGTTTGATCTCTAGTCAGATGTAGGTGATATTTAAGGTTGCCAACAGTTTGCCACATGAAAATGGGATGCTTGAGCACTTCAATATGGGGTGTTTCGCCATCCGACCAGACATTTTTTATGCAAAACACCTGACATACCAGCTTATACTGTACAGTTGGCAACCCTAATGGTGTTAGAGGGAGGGACATTCCCATTCATACAGCATTTGATTGGACAAAATGTGTGAATTAAGTGGGATTGATCAATGTATTTGGTCCATTTTCCCAGACAAGGACTGTAGATTTAAAATGCAAAGCTGACATGAACTAAATGCCGTTTTCTTCTCTTCTCATCCTGCAGGTCTCCTGAGAATGGAGCAAGAATGAGCAGCGAACGGTCGACAGTGAAGCATGAACTGGAGACTCATTGAAGTCACTTACTTCCTGCTTATATGGGAACATATAACAGTTCAGTCTTCCCGCCAAGAGCCCTCGGCCAATGAGCAGCATGTTACTAGGCAGTTTGATTGGCTCTTCTCTGACCGTGGGCCTTTCCACCACTCGAAGGGGTATCTCTCCTTCATGGAACGATTCCGACAAGGATTTACCACCCGATATAAAATCTATAGGTGAGTGCAAAGAATTTCCATCCTTTTACCTCTGGTTCTCAGCTGCTTTTGCTTCGGGATCCAGATTAGTTTCTTCTAGATTAACCAGCTTCCACCAAGTGACAGATGGATTTGTACAAAAATACTGTTTTATTGGACGTTCAGCCTCTGATTTCAACTACAAAAGATGTGATGGGAAGTGTTTCCTACTCCCTTTTAAAAATTATTTTTTGTGTCTATAACTATAAATTATTATTTTTTTAGTGGCATTTTATTTTTTTAATTTGACCATGTATTCCCTGCACACACACAACATACCAGTTACCAAATTTTTTTGTGCTTTTTGTTAATTTCATGGCATACTAACAGGCAACGTAACTGCAACTTCACATGCCTGTAATTTCATTACCATTATACGTCCAATTCATCTTTACGTCCTCTTAATTTTGCAATCTTACGAGAACGGTCCAGTTACATAATATTCTATATGGAATATTTTGGTAATTCCATCAGTAGTGGATTTAACCCCCACACAAACAACGCAATTGCCCTGATAGGAAAGCTTGAGGGGTGACATGATGTTCTGGGTACACATGTGAATACGCAGTTATCAGCGCTGTCAGAGCGGTTCACGTTAGAGTTCTGCTGGGTTCGAGTCAGTTTTTCAGTTAGGACTTTGGGTTCGGATTTGTAATTTCTAGAAAAATATACAGGCCTTCCGAACTTGTATCGCCCACCAGTTATTAGCCATTCACACTGAATACATTAATGCGTGCGTATACTCCGTTTTTCCACTGTTTTCCTTTGTAATTACGCACTGGACGAATGTCCTTGACTCCTGCACCATGTCTTGTTTCTTCAGTTTCTCATGGAGGACTGGCAGGTTTTTAGACACTGTGTCAAGTTAAACAATAGTCAATGTTGCCTCACACAAGTCGAGTTAATTAATAATGAATTAATTAATAATTTTTTTATGTGGCGCTGCGCACACTGTTCGCTCAGTTACAATATGGCAGCATGGCATAACATGGCCACTGAGGCTTGCAATGCTGGCTCTGGGAAAGATGAGGCTTGCAACTCTGGCTCATTGGTCATGGCAGACATGGGCGTTGGCTCATTGGCCATGGCAGGCGGGGCCATTGGCTCATTGACCATGGCAGGGCAGGCCTGGACCATAGAGCAGAGGTGGGCCTGGACTATGGAACAGAGGCAGACCTAGACTATGAAGCAGAGGCGGGCCTGGATCATGGAGCAGAGGCAGGCCTGGACCTCTTAGGATATCAGCGCTGGCTCGTAGAGTTGAGGCGGGCATGAACCTTGGAACAGAGGTGGGCCTGGACTATGGAGCAAAGGCTTGCTTTTGACATGGCATGGAGCAGACTGAAGCTTGGCTGTGACATGGCATGGAGCATACTGAGGTTCGGCTGTGAAATGGCGTGAAGCAGACTGAGGTGTTATTGTGACAGGCTCAGGCGTTGCTGTGATATGGCATGTAGCAGTCTAAGGCATTGCTGTGACATGGCATGGAGCAGGCTGAGGCATTGCTGTGACATGGCATGGAGCAGGCTGAGGCATTGCTGTGACATGGCATGGAGCAGGCGGAGATGTTGCTGTGACATGGCAGGCAGCAGGCTGGGGCGTTGCTGTGACATGGCAGGGAACAGACTCTGGCGTGGATGTGACTTGGCATGGAGCAGACTGAGGCTTTTTTGTGACATGACATGGAGCAGACTGAGGCTTGGCTCTGACATGGCATGTAGCTTACTCAGGCATGGCTGTGACATGGCATGGAGCAGACTGTGGCTTGGTTGTGACATGACATGGAGCAGATTGAGGCTTGGTTCTGACATGGCAAGGAGGGACTCTGGCTCGGCGGCCATGACGGGGGACTCTGGCTCAGCGGCCATGATGGGGAACACTGGCTCGGCAGCCATGACAGGGGACTCTGGCTCGGCGGCCCTGATGTGGGACTCTGGCTCGTTATCCGCCTCCCTCACAGTGAAAGTTTAACTAGTTATCCTCAAGGCAAGGTCGATATATTGAGCCAGATTGAAGGTACTCCAACTGCCGGGCATCCAGGAGTACACCGGCTCTTTCAAGACTGCACGGAAAAAAAGTGTTTGAGGGCAATCTCTTTGAAGCCTACCTCGTCCTCCAAATAGTCTTCTATAGAACTTTTTCCTTGATGTAGACATATTTGTAGATCAGCTGGGTTCATTTTGGTGGTCAGGTATTCTGTAACGTAGGCTGGCAAGCAATGACAGGCAGGAACAGATGATGATGATGAAGTGTAGACATGACATGACTTCACTTGACTTGACCTAAGTATGCCAACACCAACAAACCTACAAAAGCCCTGACCCTGATACAATGGAAACATGAGACTTACATGGACATGGGAAACATAAACCAATGAACAAACAAAACTCTAAACAAGACAACAAGACAATGAGCATAAACCAATGACATGATAGACCTAATAACAAGACTATGAACCAATGGGAAACAGACACAATGAACATGAGGGAAACAGGATAAATCACATGACTTGACATAGAAACAGGAAATGACATGACACGGCAGGGAAACAAGTTATAACATGACATGGAACTACTTTTAAAAATAAAAGACATTAACACAAAACATGAACATGAACACATCTAGACGTGACAACCGGCATCTGAGGACAGCATTACTTCTCACATCACAGTCAGCCTTCCTTTTTTTCAAGAATACTGCCAGTTGGCGTGCAGTGACCTTAAAAATAAGCTTTCAAGATAATAACATAAAAAGCTGGAGTAGAGGACACATACAATAGGTCTCTATATCTGCACTGCATTAAAGGATAAAATGGCATAGGGGCATGTGGCGCTCTAATGGTCTTAAGATCTGCACTGAAAAGAGAGGCAGAGAGAGAGAGAGAGAGAGTTATACGTTCATCTTGCACAAGGTCACTGATTCAGCAGTGCAGGCCTAACTTTGACGTGTGCAGAACTTTCAATTTAGTTTGTTGTAAAATTTAAGACGTGTCATACTGCAAAAAAATAAAACATATCTAAACATCCAAGATGAGGTGAAAAGACATGACATTAAGACTTGTTTTCAGAGAAATCTGAAGCGTAATTTATGCTTAAAAATTCTGCCAATGGGGTGAGAAAATTTCGCTGGCTTTTTTTTTTTTTACATTTAATTAAATAAAATGTTCTAAGCCCATTGGCAAACAGTTTCTTTCTTGTCTTAAGTATAAACCTCACATCTAAACCTTTCTAAAAGGTTTTAGGTTTCTCTGTAAACAAGACATGCAGCTCTATTTTTGTCGCCACACTAGGCACAGCGCAACAACCGTGCACAATGTCTTATTTTCATGAGAGCTCTAATTATAGGCACATTTTCATGACATTACAAAGCACAAATGGCCGTGGGTGGGAGTGTTTGTATGTTAAAGAAATGGCGAGTGAAACCAGTCAGGTTTCCTAAGCAACCAATAGTCCCGGTTGCTAGGGTGGGTAGTGTCATGTTGGGTTAACCTCTTCATGGTCACTATAATGTGGTTCTCTCTCTTGGTGGGGTATGTGGTGAGTTGTGTGTGGATGCTGAGTAGAATAGTGTGAGCCTCCACACACGCTAGGTCTCCTCGGTAACGCACTCAACAAGCCACGCGATAAGATGCGTGGATTGACTGTCTCAGACGTGGAGGCAACTGAGAGTCATCCTCTACCACCCAGACTGAGGCTAGTCATTACGCCACCATAATGTCCAAACTCAAAAATAAAGTGGAACATTAAATTATGTCCCTGAAAATCACTGTTGTAGACGTTTTATATATATTTAATTAAATAATTTTTTTTTTAGATTTGTGTTTGAGAAACTTTCTTGAGATTATTCAATTCTTATATTCTTATGTTTAGGTCATATTTGCAATTGTATTTAGGATGTAAATTCTATTTGTATTTTTTCCAGCTGTTATTGTGGAGCAATTTTGTATTAACTGCAAAAAGGGGCCTGTGAAAGAAGTTAAGCCTGTTGATAAAATGTTTGGATTTGGAGAGGTGGTTAAATATTCTGTATATAATGAAAATATAGTTAAAATAACAAAGTTGTAAAAAAAAAAGAATATATATATATACACTCACCTAAAGGATTATTAGGATCACCATACTAATACTGTGTTTGACCCCCTTTCGCCTTCAGAACTGCCTTAATTCTATGTGGCATTAATTCAACAAGGTGCTGAAAGCATTCTTTAGAAATGTTGGCCCATATTGATAGGATAGCATCTTGCAGTTGATGGAGATTTGTGGGATGCACATCCAGGGCACGAAGCTCCCGTTCCACCACATCCCAAAGACGCTCTATTGGGTTGAGATCTGGTGACTGTGGGGGCCATTTTAGTACAGTGAACTCATTGCCATGTTCAAGAAACCAATTTGAAATGATTCGAGCTTTGTGACATGGTGCATTATCCTGCTGGAAGTAGCCATCAGAGGATGGGTACATGATGGCCATAAAGGGATGGACATGGTCAGAAACAATGCTCAGGTAGGCCGTGGCATTTAAACGATGCCCAATTGGCTAAGGGGCCTAAAGTGTGCCAAGAAAACATCCCCCACACCATTACACCACAACAACCAGCCTGCACAGTGGTAACAAGGCATGATGGATCCATGTTCTCATTCTGTTTACGCCAAATTCTGACTCTACCATCTGAATGTCTCAACAGAAATCGAGACTCATCAGACCAGGCAACATTTTTCCAGTCTTCAACTGTCCAATTTTGGTGAGCTCTTGCAAATTGTAGCCTCTTTTTCCTATTTGTAGTGGAGATGAGTGGTACCCGGTGGGGTCTTCTGCTGTTGTAGCCCATCCGCCTCAAGGTTGTGCGTGTTGTGGCTTCACAAATGCTTTGCTGCATACCTCGGTTGTAACGAGTGGTTAATTTAGGCAAAGTTGCTCTTCTATCAGCTTGAATCAGTCGGCCCATTCTCCTCTGACCTCTAGCATCAACAAGGCATTTTCGCCCACAGGACTGCCGCATACTGGATATTTTTCCCTTTTCACACCATTCTTTGTAAACCCTAGAAATGGTTGTGCGTGAAAATCCCAGTAACTGAGCAGATTGTGAAATACTCAGACCGGCCCGTCTGGCACCAACAACCATGCTACGCTCAAAATTGCTTAAATCACCTTTCTTTCCCATTCTGACATTCAGTTTGGAGTTCAGGAGATTGTCTTGACCAGGACCACACCCTAAATGCATTGAAGCAACTGCCATGTGATTGGTTGATTAGATAATTGCATTTATGAGAAATTGAACAGGTGTTCCTAATAATCCTTTAGGTGAGTGTATATATATATATATATATATATATATATATATATATATATATATAGTTCCACTTATTTTGGGATTCAAGCTTTCTTTCACCTAAAACAGTCATAGTTTAGTTTTTCGTGACCATTTCCATCCTCTCTCACGATTTGGGGGACCTTCGACTAGTTTGCTCTTCTCATTAGTTCTTCTGATAATGTGGAAATTTCAAACTTCCTTGGCTGGCATGTTTCTGATCATCCAACAGGTGTTGATGTTCAGAGAGTTGCAGAATTCAGAACAAGTTGTTTTTGCAGTTTCCATATATGCTCGTTTTGAACTTTGGAGGAAGTTTCGAGTTCTGAAAGTTACAGTATGTTTTCATCCTATAACTCTTTTATCCCAAAAGATCAAGGAAAATTTGATTTCTCCTTATGATATGAGCCCTTTAATTGTACATGTAAATGAATGAAGTTAGACAAATGGAAGTCTATTTATTGTCTATAGATAGCCACGAGAGTGTGAAGTGTATAATGTTATTCTTGAACCTTTGATACAGTGACAGTGAAATACTGACATTGGCATTTATTGTTTCCTGATATAATATCCTTCCGTTAGCATGAAAACTTGCCTGTCAGCATCACTGACACTTACATAAATCACCCTACACTCAAAATGTGTTATGTTTGCATCAGTATTTCACTCCGCAGATGGTAAATGGACATTATTCTAATGTTTTATTGCAGAGAAACACTTCAAACTACAACATTTTGTGCTCGCTAAAGTCAAGTCTTTCTATGGGAAAGGGAACGGTGAACGGTGAAGACAGCATTTTTTAAGGCATCATAGATGTGCTCCCAATATGAAAGCTGTTCCTGAAGTCACACAGCAAAAATACTCTACCATGTAAGATATCTCATGTACCATGGAAGAAATAAAACATGGGGCTTTGGAATGAGAAGAGGGAAGCATGTAGCAGGTTATTGACAAATATCAGTCATTTGTATTGCATAAATAAATACGTAATGAGCAACCAAATGTATTTATTGCTAGATCTCTATGGGAAAAAAGTAAAGTCATTTGACAATATGTTTTCGCCATTTTGTTATGAGACCTAGAAAACCATCTATACACTGAAAAACTTGCTGAGTTTTTATGAAGCATAGCTGACATGTTGAGTTCATTCTCAACCCATCTGCTGGTTTTCCACGCAAAACTCTGTGTATGAACGGCTAGCCCTCTGCCTTTGCCTGCTCGAGCTGCACTATTTAACGTTAATGTCAAGAAATCTGGCTTTCTGCAGTTTCACTTTCCTGTCACTGTTATCATCCAATGGCTTTAAAGTGTCGGGAACAGCTTTTGATTGTGTGTGTGTCCTAGAGGAAAGAGTGGGAGAAAGATGTGATCTGTCAGAACACCAGTCATAATATTAGTCCTATATCCCTGAGTTTCTTTGCATTGTAAAGCTCCACATATTTGACTGACATGACAGAGCAAATACAGACGCAGGACTTGCGTTCTCATTTTTCACAAAAGCACTTTGATCCCCGTATTTCCTGTGAGCAGAGACTTGCGCGCTTGACTTCATCTGGGTTACGCGTTTGATATTCTAACGGAGGATTTAGGCCGTTTTCATTCACTATGTCTTTGCTTTCATTTCCGTGTCGTCTGCTGACATCTGTATTTGCTTTCTCTCCTTCCTCTTCATCTAGTCTTGTTCTGCATATGATTCTTATGCATCTTTTGTCTTTTTTCACCCTGTGTTCATATTTGTTTTATTCCCTGTATCTTTTTTGTCTCATGTGTTATGGGGTTTACTCTCTCCCCATCACACTGTCTGTAATCTGACCAAGTTTCAGTCTTTCCATGGACAATAAAGGCTGTGAAACATCTCCATTACGTACGTAACCTTGGTTCCCTGAGACAAGGGGAGTGTCCTTCTACGCGACTTAGTTGAAACCTTTCTACAATAATGGCAATTCTAATATTGGCTATGGGGTTTGAGCCCTGCCATTTAGGCATGAATCTGTCCACTATAAAAGCAGGCACGCAAACACCATTCCTCTGAATTTTCTGACTGAGTGAGAAGAGGGCATCGCTTACACCTCAAAGAACTCTTGAGTCTTGTAGTGCAGCCAGCTTATGCAATGTCTCATTCAACCTCGTCTCAGGGAACTGAGGTTACATACATTACCGAATGCAGGCGGTTGTGAAAAGTGACAGGGAGCCCATACTTAAAGAGTGCCATAAGTATATATTTGGCCAATAAAATAGCAAGCACTCTAGACAGAGAGGACTTGTTTTGAGAGAGACGTTATGTCTAGGTTGTAAAACCTTGCGAATGTGCTTTGAGAAGACCATCCTGCTGCAAATCATATGTCTTGTAAGGACACACTGTTTCTCCTTGCCCATGAAGAGGCCATGCCTCTAGTTTAGTGTACTTTAACACCAATTGGTGGGGAAAAAGTCTTGATGGTGAACCACCAGCACTTTGAAGGGTGTGGTTATAACCTTAGGCGCATAGCTTTTTCTGGGTTTGACAGTGGGTTTTGAAAGACCAAAATGACATGAATTGTCAACAGACAGTGCTTGCAAATCACCAACCCGTATTACTGAGGCCAAAGCCAGCAGTAATGCATTCTTAAGAGAAAGCACACACAATTCAACATAGTCCAGAGGCTCGAAGGGAGCCCACACAGGAACTTTTAGGACCTTTGTGGTCCCAAGTCGGGGCTGTAGCCGGGCGAGGGGGATTTAGCTGCCTTGCCCCCTAGGAATTATGATTAAATCATGTTTTCTGGCATATTACCTTTGAGCCTAGACGGAGTGAGCCCTGCATCCGATCGCTCTTAAGAAATGTACGAATTTCAGGTATGGGGCAGTTCACTGGGTCTTTGCAGTGTGAAAAGCACCAATTAGTAAACACATTTAATTTCAGTGTGTAAAGGCGTCACATGGACAGCGTTCTAGCCTGTAATATGGTGTTTATAACCGACCGAGCCAATTCTGTCTCGTCTACTGTGCTCCATTCAAAGGCCACACGTGTAGGCTTTACAGTTCTGGCTGGGGATGCCAAACTGTGCCTTGTGTTTTAGAGAGAAAATATTTCTTCAGCTGTATTTCCCATAGAAGCCCATCCAGTATATCTACCATCTCCAGAAACCATAACTGATTGGGCCATTTTGGCACAATTAACAGAACTGTTTCCATGTCCACTCAGACTTTGCTGATGACAGAATGAAGGATGCTCACCGGGAGAAACCCATACTTATGTTTTTATAGAACATATTAGAATGTGGTGATTAATAATATCAGAATGAAATGCTCTCAAAGCTAGAATGACAGCCAGTAACTCAAGGCGGTTGACATGTCATGGCTGTATCGCACCTGTCCAGTTGTCTAAAGTCGGGTGTCCATCACACACCGTGCCCCAAACTGTGTTGGATGCATTTGTGGTCAGCACTTTCCTTCTGAAAACTTGACCCAGCATAACACCCTGTTAGTAGAAGGCTGATACTGTCCATGGTGCTAGAGCAGCCAGACAGTGGCAAGTCACCACGATGTGCATGAAAATAAAATGACTTCAATGGTAATGTTTTTTCAGTTTGAACTGAAACAGAAGAATGGCCTGTACGCAATCATTCATGAGGTAAAAGGAGACCTAGAATAAAATGGAGATTTACTGGCTGGGGAAAAGTGTGCTTTTGCCCAGTTGACATTAGACCAGATTTTACATATGACAAAGCAGCAATTCTCTGTGTTTGCTCAGTAGTGCCTCTCATTAGCTAGTAATAACCAATCGCTAAGGTAATTCAAAACATGCACACTGTTCATTTTCAATGGGGCTAGCGCCGCATCAATACATTTTGTGAACGTGCGGTGAGTCAGAGACAGACTGAAATGAAGGACTTAAAATGTATACGTAATTCCCTCGAATATGCAAAAAAGCTCTAAAAAGCTGCCTGTAATGCGGTGCAATTGTACATGAATTACGCGTCCTTCAGATCTATAGACACAAAACAGTCCTGAGGATGGATGTGTGATAAGATCTGTTTCTGAGTTAAAATTTTGAATGGGCATGTCGCAAGAGCAATTTAAGCTTCTCAGATCTAGAATGGTATGACGCCCGCCATAATGAGGAAATAATGGCTGTAAATGCCGCTGTGTATTTCGCAGTCTGTGAGTGCAATACAACAAAATCCTGTGGTCGGACCACAGATTGTGCTTAATCGTTGTAAACACCAGCTCTGACATGCCCATGATTACTTGCCATGCATTTGCGCAGCGGGACAGCAGGCATATTAATTAATATAAAACAACCTCTATTGCATTCTTTTCGAGTAGATTGTGTATTTCGGCTCATAACATCGTCGCATCTTCAGACGGAACCGTGGAAGATAGAACACGGTTGAAACGGGGCGGCCGACGTGCAAATTTGATTGTATAACCATGTTCGATCATTTTTAGCACCCAGTCAGAATGCCAGTAAGAGCTCACCATGAGCTGCATAACAGCACAGAGGGCAATTTGGTATCTTCATAACATGATATATTAATAAAAAGGCATTTGAAAAGTACCAAAATAATTTATGAAGGCCTGGAAAAATGTTTCCAATTCAGTTTTAGTGTGAGCTTTACAGTGCATCCAGAAAGTATTCACAACGCTTCACTTTTTCCACATTTTGTTATGTTACATCCTTATTCCAAAATGGATTAAATTCATTATTTTCCTCAAAATTCTACAAACAGTACACCATAATGACAACTTGAAAGAAGTTTGTTTGAAATCTTTGCAAATGTATAAAAAAAAAAAAAAAAGAAAAAAGAAAAAACAAATCACATTTACATAAGTATTCACAGCCTTTGCCATGACACACAAAATTGAGGTCAGGTGCATCCTGTTTCCACTGATCATCCTTAAGATGTTTCTAAAACTTGATTGGAGTCCACATGTGGTAAATTCCATTGATTGGACATTATTTGGAAAGGCACACACCTGTCTATATAAGGTCCCACAGTTAACAGTGCATGTCAGAGCACAAACCAAGCCATGAAGTCCAAACTAGTCCAAAGAAGTCTGTAGACCTCTGAGACAGGATTGCATCGAGGCACAGATCTGGGGAAGGGTACAGAAACATTTCTGCAGCATTGAAGGTCCCAATGAGCACAGTGGCCTCCAT
This sequence comes from Xyrauchen texanus, assembly GCF_025860055.1. NCBI lineage: Eukaryota > Metazoa > Chordata > Actinopteri > Cypriniformes > Catostomidae > Xyrauchen > Xyrauchen texanus. Next base: position 55,123,901 of record NC_068279.1, on the reverse strand, counting down.
CATCTGTAAATGGAAGCAGTTTGGAACCACCGGGACTCTTCCTAGAGCTGGCCGCCCGTCCAAACTGAGCGATCGGGGGAGAAGGACCTTAGTCAGGGAGGTGACCAAGAACCTGATGGTCACTCTGACAGAGCTCCAGGATTTCTCTGTGGAGAGAGGAGAAATTTCCAGAAGAACAACCATCTCTGCAGCACTCCACCAATCAGGCCTGTATGGTAGAGTGGCCAGACGGAAGCCACTCCTCAGTAAAAGGCACATGACAGCCCGCCTGGAGTTTGTCAAAAGGCACCTGAAGGACTCTCAGACCATGAGAAACCAAATTCTCTGATCTGATGAAACAAAGATTGAATCTTTTGGCCTGAATGTCAAGTGTCATATTTGGAGGAAACCTCATCACCTGGCCAATACCATCCCTACATTGAAGCATGGTGGTGGCAGCATCATGCTGTGCGGATGTTTTTCAGCGGCAGGAACTGGGAGACTAGTCAGGATCGAGGGAAAGATGAATGCAGCAATGTGCAGAGACATCCTTGATGAAAACCTGCTCCAGAGCACTCTGGACCACAGACTGGGGTGAAGGTTCCTCTTCTAATAGGACAACGACCCTAAGCACACAGCCAAGATAACAAAGGAGTGGCTACGGGACAACTCTGTGAATGTCCTTGAGTGGCCCAGCCAGAGCCCTGACTTGAACCCGATTGAACATCTCTGGAGAGATCTGAAAATGGTGTACCGACGCTCCCCATCCAAACTGATGGAGCTTGAGCGATCCTGCAAAGAAGAATGGGAGAAACTGCCCAAAAATAGGTGTGCCAAGCTTGTAGCATCATACTCAAAAAGACTTGAGGCTGTATTTGTTGCCAAAGGTGCTTCAACAAAGTATTGCGCAAAGGCTGTGAATACTTGTGTACATGTGATTTTTTTCTTTTTAATAATTTTGCAAAGATTTCAAACAAACTTCTTTCACGTTGTCATTAGAATAGAATAGAATAGAATAGAATCAGCTTTATTGCCAAGTATGCTTACACATACAAGGAATTTGTCTAGGTGACAGGAGCTTCCAGTCAACAACAATACAAACAATACCAAAAAAAAACAGAAAAGATTGCTAAACACAGGACAAACTAACAAAAACAACAAAAGAATTGAAGAGCTCCACACCGAGGCGGCCATCTGCGGCGCCATGTTGTATGGGGTATTGTTAGTAGAATTTTGAGGAAAATAATGAATTTAATCCATTTTGTAATAAGGCTGTAACATAAAATGTGGAAAAAGTGAAGCGCTGTGAATACTTCCTGGATGCACTGTATATCACACACACACACACACAAAAAAAAAATCTGCTTGTAATATTTTAATAAAAATCTTAGTGTCCTAAATGTGAAGAAGCACCCATATAGTAAAGCAGATAGTGAGTGTGTCTACATGCACACAAATATGTTGATAACTATCAAATATAATTATCAAATGATCAAATATTCAAAAATACTACAATGTAAGGAAATCGTGTCAGCATGAGATTTTGACACCTTGGCGTCAAATCATACAGTAAACAAGCAATGTATTGGATAAGCCAGTAAGAACATGTATAAGTAATTACCATAGACTGTAAAAAAAGATGGCCGACACTCCTTCGCTCTTTTCCATTGGTGAGAACTGAAGCCGCCAGTGTCCCGATATGGTGCTGACATCTTGGGACTTGAGTCTGCGCAGTTGCGATTTCGGGACCAGACCTGCGCAGTAGTGAGCAGGAAGTAAAGCCGTGAAGTCAAGGCCCCGCCCTCACTCTCGCTGAATCAATCGCAAGCACACGCCCCTGCACTTTTGACTTTTGACTTATGAAGGTGTGAAATAATTAATTATAGAAATTTAGATAATAAATTTAAAGCTCCAATCTCCTCAGTCCTCTGAAGATTCCGAAAAAAAATCAGTTGGTGCTTCAGTGACTACTTCGCTCAGAGAACCTGTCAATCACAGCTGTCAATCATGATGTCACAGCAGCGTTTTTATAGCATCAAATAACTAAAAACAAACTTATTTTGAAAACAAACACTTGAAATGACATCAACGTGATAGAAACTACAGTAAATGACAGAAACTATCTTTGAAAAAAAGATATGTGAAGTGTAATTTAATTGTTTAGTTGGCCTCATGTCCCATTGAATAACATGGGGAGGCGGGGTTTATGACCTATACTAGGACCAGTCACCGGGGGGCGATCGAGACGTTTTGGCTTCACTTTTGAGGGCTTGTGCGGCACACTTGGTAATTACATGCAACACAAAATCGGTTTATTTTGCTAAAGTCTACCTGTTTCGATACGTTTTGCTGGAACCATTTATTATATGGAACCGTGGTTATTACATGACCACACACATTGTCATCTTATGAAGCATTACCGCTGTAATGCCAACTGAATGAACAGTGTGACAGTGTTGTGTAGTACCAATATTTCACTTTTTAATTACTAAAATAAATAAAAATTGTTCCAAAGACACATAATATCAACACATAGAGATTGTTTGTACATAAATGAACATCAGTTACACGTTTTTGACTGAATATTGCGCTTGCCGTGTCATCTTAAGGCAATCGTTCCTGGTGTGATTGATGGTAGCTGGCGAGGCGTGTGCTAACGGGATGTGCTTCAGGTGCACTCCATTCATAAAGTGCAGGAAAAGGAAATGCATTATACATTTGGTGGAGACCTCGCCTCTGGCATGGCGACACTGTGGCGGCACTGAGGATTGTGTCTCCCCGCCTTTCCCAACAGAAGGAAGCATCAAATTCAGCCGTCAGTGCAGGATATCTCCTTGCTTGTGACAAGACAATTAAATCCTGCATCAATACAGAGTGCAATTCACTGTGCTTCTCATTAAAAATGTATCATAAAATCTGCAGTCACATCTGTCTGACATCTGCACAGCTGTCACATGAGTGGGGATGGCTCATCCATCAAATGACAGTAATCTGAACAAAAGTTTCGTTTAGGTGCGTTTAGAGTGAATGGTAAAGCCGGTGATGTCTTTGAGTCGTTCAGTGTGTGTCTTTCATGTTAAAGTGGGTCATATCTCTAATTCTAGCATCACCTCTTGCCAGCAGAAGTCGCCTAATGTCAAATAAACACCGCCCAGTGATGTATTGGCCCAAAACACAGTGAGATCTGATTGGGTGCAACTGGCCAGATTATACAGGACACAGAAACACTGGCCAAAGGCCTGTTGCCTCATGTTCAGTGTCGCCCAGTGTTGATTTCTCAAAAATAGTTCTTACTTTGATAGAGTATTTAGCAGAAGATAAGCGTGGATGAAAAAGACTACCAAACCTAGAAAACACTAGTTTGAAGTCAACATGAATAAAAAATTGACTCTATTTACTTTCTAAATACACATTTCTGGTAGTATTCTGCTCGATTCATCAGTGAACATTATTCGAAAGAAAATGTTTTCTGATTTCTATTACATTATATATTATATTTCATTATTGTGAATAATTCAGTGTTGCATTACATGCTTGCTTTAAAACAGAATGTCAATGTCAGCATGACTATCCTGTGTAACATGAGAGTATCAGTTTCATTTTGTAGGTGCATATAGTTAAAACATACCAAATATACTGTACTATAACAAGCCCTTTCGGCATTTAATTATATGCAGGATACACACCAAAAATATTTCAACTTATGTTTAAGATTTACTCATTAAAATTTTATAACAAAATTTCATTACATTGAATTGCATAATCTTTAACTAAATTAAATAATAAAAAAAAAATCTGAATTTTTCATATGAATCTAGCAAGGAGGTCTATAATACCTGGAAAAATCTATCTAATAATATTTGCGATTTAAATGTTGCTTGCAATACATTTCATTCCGTCAGGGTACACGGTTATGCTGCGTTCCATTTAAATTAGATGTGGGATATTCCTACTTGCTGTCTCCAATCATAAATGTATTCCATTCCCTGTTATTCGGAAGATGATGTTTAAGGAAACAAAACTGCAGTGCTCCAGTTAGTTTAGCAGGGGTTTGACTCTCATTAGAGATGTCTCCTAGCAACCTAACTGGTAAACAATGCTGCAGCGCTAGCATTTGTGCTTCAGGTGTACGATGCAAATTTTATAGAGATTATAAAGTTTTATACACCTGTTTCTGCTGGCATTTGTTAAACAAACTTTAATATCATGTAATGCAGAAACAAACTCCTATATCATTATTATTTAATAAAGTGAATGTTTATCACTTACTTTGTATATCTCCCTGAATGTGGACATCATGCACCTGCATCTCGGCAAAATCAGAGTTGAGAATTTCTGCACAAGCCTACAATTTGTAATTCTGACTTCAAGATGCATTCCATTGCACTTTTCCTAGTAGGAAGTTGTTAAGTCCGAGTTGAATGGAACGCAGCACTACATTTCAAAACTTGATTTGACACTGAATGTTCCAGAAGCTCAATTTACACTTAGAAAACTCCTGATGTTGCTATAACAATGTAAAAAGCACTTCCCAATTTACTTGAAGTGAAAATCAGTCTTCCTTTCCTGTTTAATTAATCAATCAGTTTGTAAATCCATAAGGATCTCTTTCGCTTTCAAATTACATCACTCAAGGCCAGCTAGAGGGCCTCGACCGGGACATATCCTAAAGATCACACTCACAAGAACAAATAAATCAATCTGATTGGCTGATGAATCTGACTTTAGATGCCTATTCCCTGCACTGTTGAGGGATTCTGTGGAAATTCTGAAGGCCTGACGGGGTGGAGCTCAGACTCATGCTGCTTCAGGAATGTGATTTGTCACACTTGGCTTGTAAGCATCAAGAAATAAATTCTGACTGGATAAACTTTACAATTTCTCTATTTGCTTGTAGATTAATTAAGAGTGGAAAGCGATTAAAAATAAAAATCACAAAAAGGTGATTGAGAATGAAATCATCTGCACTCTACTTACTACTTAGCAATATAGGATTACTACTATATTGCTAAAGCTAGGAAAAACAGCTTTAAACTAACAACTTCAGCATTACGGCTCATCACAGCTGAGAGACACAACAGACTGATTTAATTACACAAACTCAAGGCACTTACCTCTTATCTGAGTTTTCGGATTGGGACATAATGTTCAATATGGTGGATGACTCTTGGGCACCAGCTTCCGCGAAATAGGGAGTAATACCCCTGTTGGATGTCTATTTTTACACAGAGAAAATAGGATGCATTTGACCAAAAGGAGCGGTGCAGAAGCAGCAGTGCAGCGATTGTTTCCAAACCAAGACTATTTTTGCTGTGCTACACATGCTGAAATAAAGTGATAGTCACAATGAACATGAATTGACATGAACTGCGCTTGCATTTCATTAAAGTCTGTTTTTCACATCACCATATGACTTTCAGCCCTGGGTAAAGCAAGAAAACCAAAACACACTATTAGTTGCAAAAAGAACAAATGCCATCTGAAGTATATCTAAAGATTGTTTTCATGTGAAATACACTAGATAGCATGTTATATTGTATGTGGGGGAGGGGGGAGACACTCGCATTTTCAGCATAAAGCGGCAATCAGGTGACAGGCTGGTGGTGAGAACTACACCTTACCTCACATTTGGAAAGACAAGACATAATGGATGTCACTCGTCTTATCGTGGAGGTGGAAAAACATAAAGTTCTCTATGTCCCACAGGATTTCTTGTATAAAGATTTAAATGCAAAAGTAAATGCATGGGAGGCAGTTTCCTCGGCTGTTTGTGTGAATGGTAAGTTTGGATATAAAATGTTTGTGATACTACCTTTTACGTAAGAGAAGAACCATGTTTAAAATAAAAATAATAGCGAACTACTTACCCATTGTTGTATTTGTGGTACACTGAAGTGGCGGATCAGTTGCGCGCTGTAAACTCATCTTAAGTGAAAGCACAATCAAGCATGCTGCTTCCGCACTTCGTACCCACCACATACTTACTGCATACATACTGCAAACGGATCATGTGTGAAACAGGCATAAGCATTGATAGCTGTTAGAGAGTGGCAACAGATGCAGGTGATGGCAAATGCTCCAACTCTCTCTCTCTTTCTCTCTACACACACACACACACACACACACACACATCCTTGTTTCTCCAATAACTTGTTAGAAACAGCCCAAACTATGATACTAGTTATAAAGTAACATTTTTGAGATGTGTGGATGCATCATTTGTTTTGAACCAGCACAAGCAGATTCTGATCCGTCGCATAAGAAAGTAGTTCCATGCACAAATGCGTTTTTTGTGACTGTACTGTTTTGGTTTTTGGGCTCTAAATCAGCACTGCTGTGATTACCTAAGGCAGTCGGCCTGCGGCCGAATCACAACAGTGTTGATGTAGGACCATATCGCACTCTTGCTCATGTGATATTACTTAAATATATTATAAAGAAAAATCTTTGACCGGTAGTGTATATAGATAGATCATTGTGAGATTTTACTAGAAAAAATGCAGTTATATTAGCAAATAGATCAAATTCCTTTTTTGAGATCAACAATGTTTTTTTCTGTATTGCTTATATCAGAAATTTGCATTTTTACTAGTATAAATACCATTGCTGATTTTAAGAATTAGCATTTTAACTAGTGCAAATAGAATTTTATAGATATTTATCATTTATGTTCTGTGCTTGATTACATGTTGAAATGGCTTGCAATAAGTATACAGTCGTTCAAGCACTCTTCACCTCTTAAACGACCCTGTGCCCTGTTTGAATGGCATGATACTGATGAGACAGTATAACCACTTACTGAATGCAATACTTGGAAAAAAAAACATAACAAAAGTGCAACCCCTAACATCATATCGACAATTATTTTATTTTATCATGTGAGTGTACTACCTTCAAAGAATAGAGAGCTGTCATCGATAATAGTTATGAAACCATAAATATTATTCAAGAGGTTTCCATCTCTATTAAATTTACAGACCGTGCCAGATAACTCAGATTCACTGAACTGAATCTAGCGTGAACATATGAATCTTCATTCACTGTAATTCACAGCTATTTTCTGGAGTATTTCATTCACAGCCACTCCTCTGATCACATCAAATGCTGTAGTTATATAGCTTTAACCACTTTCAGACATGAAAAGAGGGTGCATAACAGCCAGCTGATCATCCATTTGGACCTGGTGAACAGCATAAAAAGACTCTAAAAATGTCCCAATTTGAAGACAGATAGTGAACTCCTTTTTCCACTGAATGACTGAACAGGATGTTACAATCACAGATTGCTACAAGATCAGCCAGTAGCCGTGCACAAATCCGTTACCCCTGATAACAACAAACATTTCTTAGTCTGTTTTCGACTGCTTGGTCAAGATCAGAGTTCAAATCACCTCTGTCTCCCCCTGCAGGTTTCTGTTCACATTGTACTTATGGGTCCAAACCATTGTGTGTTGCATCATCACGTCTACTAGTTTGCATGAATTGCTTTCATAGCTTTCAACTGTAAACCGTACTGGAGTTTACATGAACCCAAGACCATCTTTTCAAGTGTATTTGGGTGCTTTTTGCAGCTGTGTACCTGAGTTCAGAAAACTGCTTTCACACTTACAGAGCAAACTGAACAATGACAACAAAGAGACTCTGGTCTGCACAGAAAGCACTATAAATATTCACTTTAATTTGATGTTAAAGAACTCACACATTTCAAATAAGAGGCTGGTCACAAGCAGGGCCTAATAACAATAGACATGTCCCTTGAGTTCTGTAGGGCGTGCTGCTGCGTTCAGAATCAGATCAAGCTTGGGACAAGGCAAGCGTCTCCCTTGGTGCTTCTTTATACAGCAACATTAAACGGCAGCTTAATGTCGGACAATAGCAGAGCCCGATCAGCAACAAGAAAATCTCTGCATCTCTAATGACCAGGGCACACCACCCCATTCCACAGCGTTCGGCTCACAATCCCTTAGAGGAAGATGAAGAATCGTGTATATATGATTACTGGCACAATGGCACGTTAGCTGAGAATAATTAAATTGCTTTTGTTGAGTAATCTCTGTTGACACATCACTGTTGACTGTTCACTTGTACTAGACTCACCCCATGAGGAGAGAAAGTGTTTACATGCTGTGAACTTTGAGCAGTAATGCAGCTCTGTTTAGTGTTTAACATTAACATGCATTCCGGGTATATCCTGGGTCTAAAACACAGGCGTCCACCAAAATACACAAAAGTTCTTTGATTACATATTGAACATAATGACATAATTGCAGTTTAGTTCTACAAAGGTATAAGCATTATTGATCTTCTAAGCATCTGAAACCTTTTTGAATTTGACGCAGATTGCTCTACTTCCAAATGCTATGAGAAGTCAGACTAACGTAACCCAATTAAAACCTTATTTATTAGTTAAACAACAAGGCTAAACATTCAAATATTCTTACTTTACTGAGTTGGGACTTTGCTTCTAATGTTCGTTTCCCAATTGAAGTCATGTCTTCATCATTCCCATGACAGATTATTTATTGAAGAACATGTCTGCCATAATACCACAGTTATTAATTGCAGACTGACCTCTGTGTGAATTCCGCAAACGTAGGCTGTCTGTGCTTACTGAAATTTAAACCACTGCCCCTAAGTGGCCGGACCTGGAAGTGTAGTTGAGGAGAAATGTCCACTGGGTGGCACCAATAGCGAGTGTTATTAATAGTTTAGTTGTTAACGATGGAATGCCTTTAACAGGAATGTATATTTTATTAACCCTACCCCCTAACCCAAACCCCAGCCCTGAACCCAAACATCAGTGGAGTTCAAATGTAATTTTCAAGCAAAAATGCAATCACTGAATTGCACTCACCATTGTTTATGTGAACGCAATTACTTTTTTTACAATTACTCATGGTTTACATGAGACCCGAATCTGTGTCTCTGTGATTCCTTGCTCAATGTGGTATTTGTAGCACTGCAGGGAAAGGTAAACACTTTTGTATTGATCAAAACATGTCTGCTGGGTTAGGCTACTTTGAGTAGTAATTTGGCAGAATGGGGTTGATATCAGGATACATGAACAACCATGTTATTTACATTTATGCATTTGGTTTACGCTTTTATACAAAGCGACTTACAGTGCAATTATTACAGGGACAATCCCCCCGGAACAACCTGGAGTTAAGTGCCTTGCTCAAGGACAATGGTGGTGGCCGTGGGGATGCATGTTATATACAGTTGGTGCTACTACAGTAATGACCCAATGTTCACCACTCATCAGGGCTGTGTAGAATTATGTGACTATCTAGCCAATTGAGATTGCAGAGAGCTTTAAAGCAGAAACTTCGCTGGAGAATTGAAATGAGTCCCACAGGTTTCATGTTGGGCAAGTGATCTGCCCTGCACTATCCAGTCATCACGCACTGTACAGATTTTCTATAAGATGACTGGTCTGCACAGTGTGATTCAGTTGCTAAGCTTATTTCGCCTGGGCTGCTGCCGTAAAATGTCCAATGCTGAAAAAAACTCTGGCATAGCAGGTAAACTACTCAGAAGATACAGGCTTGGATGATATGCACAAACTGGATGCATTAAGATTAATGAAGTTCACCGTTTTTGCCATCCTGGTCTCATAGTGAAAAACGTGACTCGATATACGCATCTCCAGGGACAAATCGCTGCAGTTTCTTGATGAAATGAACACTAGAGTTGCTACAACAACAACTGTGTTTCTTGTGTAACTTTTATTCACATTCACAAAAATCATAAGGTCAAAATCTGATTAGGTCTTTATAAACACGTATTTTTCTCTCTAATACTTACACACCGATATGTTATGATATTGACACACTTTTTCTCTTAACAGTTCATTTGAAAAACAAAACGTCTCGGGTTATGACTATAACCCTTGTTCCCTGAGAAGGGAACGAGACACTGCGTCGTTGAAAACGACTCTTTGGGGAACGCTCCTTAGCGTGCGCCTCTGAATTATGAATGAAACTATTCCAATCTTGATTGGTGTTGCGTCATGACGTAACATGTGACGGCATAACCAGATGCATAAAAGTGACGCCGGTATACACACACATTAGCCTAGCGATGAAGCAAGCCGCTCTCAGGCATTGAGGGGCGTGGCAGGACGACGCAGTGTCTCGTTCCCTTCTCAGGGAACAAGGGTTATAGTCATAACCCGAGACGTTCCCTTCCGAGGGAACTCGCACTGCGTCGTTGAAAACGACTCTTTGGGGAACGAATGCCCACTAGGCCACGCACCGAAAAAGGCCTGCCCTAGAGTGAAACTGAACTCAGGCACTCAACTAGGACGAGAGCACACGTGCACCAGGCGTACTAGGGAGGTGCAGACTATAAAACCTGATGAAAGTGTGTGGGGTAGCCCAACCGGCTGCCTCACAGATCTCCTGGAGGGGCACTCCCGATAAGAGAGCCCTAGAGGACGCCATGCCTCTAGTTGAATGAGCCCTTATGGCCAAAGGTGAAGGCAAATTGCGCACCTTGTAGGCCGAGATAATAGCCTGAACAATCCAATTACTAATGGTTTGTTTCGAGGCAGGGAGCCCCTTCTTAGGTGACCCAAAACACACTAACAGTTGGTCCGACCTCCTTCAAGAAGAGGACCTCTCGAAGTAAATGCCCAAAGCTCTGACAGGGCAGAGCAAATGGAGCCTCTCTTCTTCTGCCGACACATGAGGTGGAGGATGAAAAGCCTGCAGGACCGTAGACCGTGCCGTGTTAGAAGGCACCTTAGGCACGGGTGCAGAATGGCTTTAACTCCGCCAGGGGCAAACACCAAGCAAGCTGGTGTTACTGCCAGGGCTTGAAGATCTCCCACCCTCTTTAGAGAGGTAATAGCTAAGAGAAAAGCCATCTTGAATGTCAGGTCCTTGGGCGAAGCCGACTGAAGGGGTCTGAAGGGGGCCAGGGATAACCCTTCGAGAACCACCGCCAGGTCCCAGGCAGGAACCCTGGACCTGGTTGTCGGTCTCATCCTCCATGTACCACGGAGAAAACGAATGACCAGCTGGTGCCTCTCCAGAGGCCCATCACTCAGTGGTGCATGGAAAGCCGAAATGGCAGCCACGTACACCTTAAGTGTGGAAGGGGAGAGACACACAGAGAAACGATTTTGAAGAAACTCCAGAACTGAAGCCACCGGGCAGTTAACTGGATCTAATTCATGTTCTCTTCTAGAACACATTCCACTTGAGGCCATATAATCTCCTAGTAGGCGGAGCCCTAGAGCTAAGTATGGTTTCAACCACCCCCGCTGATAGACCAGCATTTAGGTACTGAACCCCCTCAGGGGCCAGACCCACAGTTTCCACAGCTCTGGACGAGGGTGGAAAACTGTGCCCCCTGCCTGAGACAACAGATCCCTCCTCAGAGGAATCTGCCGTGGCGGAGCTATCGGGAGTGAAATTATGTCTGAGAACCATACTCGGGCCGGCCACATCGGGGCAACCAGAAGTAGACTGATGCCCTCTTGGCGGACCCTTTCCAGGACTCCCGGGAGCAGAGCGATCAGGGGAAATGCGTACAGGCGAGGCCTCGGCCAGGCCTGTACCATGGCATCCAACCCCAGTTGGGCTGGATGTGAGAGGGAGAACCAAAGTGGACAGTGGGACGTCCCTCGAGACGCGGATAGATCCACTTCCGATGGTCCAAATTTGTCCCCTATCAACTTCACCACCTCTGGATGAAGTCTCCATTCCCCGGGCCTCAGCCCCTGCCTCGACAGGATGTCTGCTCCCTGATTCTGAACCCCCGGAACATACATTGCTCTGATAGACAGTATTTTCCCTTGGGACCAAAGAATTATCTGATGCGCCAGTCTGCACAGAGGGCTGATCTGAGTCCCCCTTGTTGGTTCAGATAAGCTACCACTGATGTATTGTCCGAACGTACTAGGACATGGTAACCTTAGATGTCTGGAAGGAAGCTCCTCAGAGCCCTGAACACAGCCAACATCTCTAGACAGTTTATGTGCCAAGAATGATGATGGTCCTGCCACAGACCCCTGGCAAAGCGGCCGTCCATGACCGCGCCCCAGCCAGTGAGGGAGGCGTCTGTCGAAATGGTTTTCCGGCGACATGACGCTCCTAACACTGGCCCTAGGGACAGGAACCAAGGTTTCTTCCATATTAGCAGAGAACGAAGGCACCTGCGCGTTACTCTGATTATACGAAATGGATTCCCCTTGGGGGAAAACCCCTTGGCTTTCAGCCACCACTGGAGGGGCCTCGTGTGTAGAAGGCCCAAAGGTATAATGTTGGATGCCGCTGCCATGAGGCCCAGCAGTCTTTGAAACTGCTTTACAGTGATGGCCTGGCCTAGCTTTAACCCGGACACCATCGCCAGAACGGACTCGATACGTGCAGGAGACATGCGTGCCTGCATCGTAACCGAAGTCCCACACAACACCCAGAAACGTTGTGCACTGGGATGGTTGTAACACACTCTTTTTGTGTTGAGTCTCAACCCCAAACTTCGAATATGGCCAAGGACGACATCTCGATGCCGAATCGCCATTTCTCGAGACTGGGCCAGAATGAGCCAGTCATCGATATAATTCAGTATGCGGATGCCCTGAAGTCTCAGAGGAGCAGGAGCTGCATCCATACATTTGGTGAATGTGCGAGGAGAGAGTGCTAGGCCGAACGGAAGAACCCGATATTGGTAAGCTTCAGCCCCGAAGCGAACCTCAGGAACCTCCTGTGACATGGAAGGATGGGTACATGAAAATAGGCGTCTTTTAGATCTATGCGTGACAAACCAGTCCTCGGATCTGATCTGACTCACGATGACAGGAATGGTAAGCATTTTGAACCTGAACCTCCTCAAAGGCCGGTTCAAAACTCTGAGATCTAAAATCGGCCTCAACCCCCATCCTTTTTGGAACTATAAAGTACCGGCTGTAAAGACCGGACTCCCTGTCTGAATGAGGAACACGTTCTATGGCCTCCTTCAGCAGCAGAGATTGCACTTCTTGTTCCATCACCTGAGCCTGCTCCAGAACCACTGTAGTCTGCACCACCCCAGAGAATTTGGGGGCGGTGCCCGAACTGCAGTCTGTACCCTGATTTTATTATATGCAGGACCCATGCAGATATGTTGGGAAGATGATTCCATGCCTCTACAAAATCTACTAAGCCTCTCGAGGCTGGTCTCGGGTGTTTTTCGAGCACTGTTCTCGACTTCCTGAAGCGAGATACCGGCAGGATTTAGTCGATACAGTTCTTGTGACCACAATTGATGTGTGTTTTTTATTTTTTGACGGAAATTGATGTGGCCCGAAGCGTCAGAGACGGCGGGAACCGACACCGATTTCCTGAGGACTCCGCTGCGAGAGCAACCTCGGTTGCTCTGCAGCGAGGGGGGGGGGCAACCCTCCGAGGTTCTACCACCTCAGTAGGACCTCTTTCCCGAAGCTTCAACTAAGGGAACCAGCCTCTCGAGGCTGGTCTCGGGTGTTTTTCGAGCACTGTTCCCGACTTCCTGAAGCGAGAGACCGGCAGGATTTAGTCGATACGGTTCTTGTGACCACAATTGATGCTTGTTTTTATATATATTTGTATTTTTTTTTTATTTTTTTTTTTTTTACACGAACGGCACGGTGTGCGTTCGCTGGAAATTGATGTGGCCCGAAGCGTCAGAGATGGCGGGAAACCAACACCGATTGTGTGCCGCCATGTAAGCCCTACTTATTAAAGCAGATGTATCTCTGCAGGGCTTACTAGGCAGCGCCGGGGTTTTAGCCCATATCCCGTGCCCCCAAAACATCGTCTGTAATCAAACACTGGGGCTGGAGATACGGGACGAATGCGGTTTACCCCACGATCTCGTTTTAGATATCTTTGTGGAGATCGGGGAAAAACGGCAAACCCCGGCGCTGAGGTTGTGATCTGTGCCGCAGGAAACGCACGTCCAATTTGCTTTCAACTTGCGTTCCCTGCTCATTTTGTGGCCAGATGATATTCAGTCTGGCCACGGCACGCGTCACAACCTCAATCAGCTCCTCATAAGCTTGGCCAAAAACTGGCGTGCTTGGCTCACGTTCGTCCGCATCGATGCTGAGCATATCCACTTCCTCGGAAGCAGTGAGCTCAAGCATCGGGACCTGATCATGGGCAGAAGAAGCCGCGACGCGGGCTTCTGCACCACTCACAGTAGGCTCGGGATCCTCAAACGAAGAATGAGAAAGTGCCGCAGCAGTCTCATTCTCATCTGCAAAATCCCGCTGCGAACCCCGCGATCTCAATCGCCGGCTGCCTCAACAGACGCGGGACCAAAGCCGTGGGGAACGCGAGCCTGACCGTGCTCATCAAAGCACGCCAACCGGAGCGCAGCACTCTCATGGGTAGTGCTTCACAACTTTCACAGGCAGATCCCTCGAGAGCTGCCTCAGTGCAGTCGCAGCTCCCAAACAGTTCACACATAAAGCGTGCATGTCCCTACCCATAATGAAACGAGGGCAGGGGTGCACGCACTTCTTGAACTGTTCGGTGGCCATAATATTTTTAAATCAGACAAACAACACCAAATAAGACAAACAATTTCAACATAGAGCGCTTGCTGAAGAGCGAAAGCTAATGTGTGTGTGTACCGGCGTCACTTTTATGCATCCGGTTATGCCGTCACATGTTACGTCATGAGGCAACACCAATCAAGATTGGAATAGTTTCATTCATAATTCAGAGGCGCACGCTAAGGAGCGTTCCCCAAAGAGTCGTTTTCAACGACGCAGTGCGAGTTCCCTCGGAAGGGAACATTTTTTACGCTTGTATTATATTTACACCTGGCCAACAGCCAAAATATTCTTGTATTTATGCCTGGCCAGCAGCCTGAAGGAGTTTTACTGTCACTTTGAAAGACAATGGGACATTCCTGACACCATCCCCTGTGGCACCATCGATCAGCTCCAGCCCTGCTCCACCTCCCCCATCACAGCAGGGGCATGGTCCTCTCCACAGCTCCTTACATCAGAGGCCCCCTCCTCCCCCACCACAATGACGACTCTCTTCATCAAGGAGAGAGACGTAAACAGACTATTCAAGAGACAGAACCCCCACAATCTCCATCCATCTCGAAGCACTGTGCTGATCAACTGTCTCCTGTGTTCACAGACATCTTTAACACCTCACGGGAGACATGCCATGTGCCAGCCTGCTTCAAGACCTCCACCATCATCCCCATCCCCAAAAAAACAAGGACCACAGGACTTAATAACTTCAGACCTGTTGCCCTGACCTCTGTGGTAATGAAGTCATTTGAGCGCTTTGTGCTGTCCCACCTCAAAGCCATCACTGATCCTGGACCTCCTGCAGTTCACCTACAGAGCTTGGCGATAAATTATGTTTTGCAAAAATATAGCTATACTCACGTAAATTTCATGAGACCAGGCTGGTTTTTGCCAAAGTTTCACTGAGAGATCTGACATGATATTCTATAAAGCTGAATAATTAATTCTGATTCAAAGTAATGTCCAACATCATCAAATCACTTGACACCACAATGTAAAAATACAATTATTAAATTCTGAATCTATGTACTGATTATCATTGTCCCATGTGTGTCAAACATGTTGAGTGATCCAAACATCATCTGCAGCCTGAAACTGAACTTTTGATCAGATTTTAGGAGTGAACGCACTTAAATGCATAGAGAGATATAGGATGCTCCCTTGCTCCCTTGCTCCCTTGGTGTGCATGTATACAAACTAATTTACCACAGAAAGCTAGTTTGAATTGTCTCTTTGTTTTTTTGTAGTAAAAACCGTAATACTCTTACAGTATGGCCACATAAACACTAATCTGTTTTTCAGCTTCCTGTCTGCATCGTTTTCCGAAGTATGCTGTAATGGTTCATTTTCGATGTTTAGTTTTTCCAAACTGATGGGTTGAAATTATCTTCTGTTATGCTGTAGGTAGTTCAGTTGTATTTAACCTGTTGTAATATTCATTAAACTGGACCAATCACGTGGCTTCATCCTGCAGTAAAAGATCTCTGCTAGTATATGCTACATCATTTGGCAGTCCTTGACATTAATCCCATAAGAGACACAGTGTATAAAATGCAAGTGGTCTTGTGTTTTAAAAACAATACTGGCAATATGCTGTTGGCTTTGAAAATGGCATATGCTTATGGACAAACTGATCTTTTATAGTGTCATTTATTTTATGATATCAGTCTTTACCCAAGCCCTTAGAAAGAATAACTGCCAAAGCCTTCCTATTTAAAACTGTGACAGTTAAACATGGCCAACCCCCAGACAACAACATGGTTTGGTTCTGGACAAATTGGCAAAATAATATTGAAAATAAATAAATAAAGTTGCTGTAGAATAGTCAGATCACACAAAGATGTTTCAATCAAATTACATGATGTCCTGCTAAGGCCGTTGCTAGTGGGGTGAAATATGGTAATGATTCTAGGGACCCCAAAGTCCAGGGGAGCCCACGACAAATTCAAAACTGTATTATTTTAATAGACAAGGGGCCAAGGGGAATATATAGTCAGGGGGCCCAGAATTACTTGCTACTGCCCTGTGTCCTGCTAATAAGCAAAACACTGCATTTTATTTGTTCAAATGTTTGGTGTATAATTGTTTTAAAATCATGAAAATTCTATAATACATATGTATTAAATTTAGTATCTTGGGATTATCATAATCCTGAATACCATGCCATTGTAAATAGGCTTTCCGTCTCCAACAGTCAGACTCACAATATACAGATATAAATGTTTCTTCTCTTTTTCTGCCTTTAAGAGCTGTGAAGATAAACGCAATATTCTCAAAGAAGTATCTGAATGGAAAACACTTAAATTTTGTTTTTCTGTGTTGTTGTAATTCAAAGTGCTTCAAAAAGCAATTCATAATGTGAATTGAGATCCTTCCTGGTTTCCATGAGACCAGAACCAATGTTTCAGAGTAAATGCAGTAACAACCCATGTTCTGGTGTGAACACAATTATTTCCTGGTTTTCAAGTGACCAGAACTCTTGTATTAGAGTCATCAAAATGACTTCCTTGTTTTTGGTCCATGGGACCAAAGATTATGTCTCAAAGTGAACAAATTACTTCCTTTCTACGAAAACAAAACCCATGTCTCAGAGCAAATGCAATTATTTGCTGGTTTCCATTGGATCAAAATCCATGTCTTAGAGTGAATGGGATTACTTCCTAGTTTCCATGGGACAGGAACTCATGTATCAGAATGAACAAAATTACTTCCTGGTTTCCATGGGACCAGAACCCTTGTCTCAGAGTGAACTCAGTTACTTACTTTCCACGGAATGAGAATGCATGTCTCAGAGTGAATGCGATTACTTCCTGATTTCCATGGGATCATATGAGTCATTGACCCTCTGGGGTCGACGGACGCGCCATGATTTTTTGTCATTACAGCGGAAACAACATAAAAGTCTCCATCATTTTGGGGTATACAGATAAGTGTAAGACATCATTAGAGACTATAAAGGGTCTACTTTTATTTGTGTACACTCACAATAACAACAAATCCTTGTGCTTCTGTAAAATAAAGAAAATAAAAAGGGTGAGCTTTCATCTGTCTCTGTGTAATGAGCATATTTCTGAAACACGTCACAAAAATGAACTGAAACTCCACGAATACTTATCACACAAACATGAAACATATGTCTAAAGAAAGCTTAAAATGTCTACTTTTAAATAAAACAATTCAAATTTAAAACTAATATTCTCCTGCAATGCAATCTGTTTGAAACAAAGCGATGTACAATTTCTCCTGGCTCAGCTAATTATCCCTAATGTGATCAAAAATGCTAAATGTAAAACACACCTTACAAATTACATTAGAGGTTGTGGTAACTGTAAATTCTCCATAATTTAGTAAATTTTAAAAAACATAGATGGATAATTCAAATGATTTCTATCACTTTAACAGTCAGGGTTTTACATTCTTTGAAACTTTTTTGGTGGCCGACAAAGTAAAATTTCAGGTCGCCGAAGTTTGTGTTGCATATTCCCCTCACATTTGGTCCTTTGTATCTCACCAGAAATGTGCAAGGGAAGACTGGTTTCACGTGAGTGTCGCGGGTGATTAGAAATCAGGAGAGAGACTCGAGTGAGTGGGTTCTTAGGAGACAAGATATTCCAAGTGTATTCCAATGGAATAATTAATTGAATATTGTTCATTGTTCATGTACAAGACTGCAAGACAGCAGTGGTTGTTGTGTTCTTCACATTGCGATGGCAGAATTAACAGAAAAGTGCAAGAAATCAAAACACAGTGCTTTAACAACGGATGACTGTAGTGCAGTCTCATCACATAATGAAATACTGATGTAGTTGTATCTGGATAACGAAAACACATTTGCATTTACACCTTTTTATGTGGTCAGAATCTGTTCCTGACCACCTCCAAATGTGGTTTCAGTGATCCGATCACAATGCGTCTTGGGTGTATTAATACCTGTCATTTAATGTGTTCAAGCATGATTCGATCGTGATCCGGTCACAGAAAATTAAGGCCTAAATTTCTGGCCTTAGAGTTGCAATGTGAGTCTTTACCAAAGTTGGGTTGCAAGTTACCCACATGACATGTTACCAGTCCTCAGTTAGAAGGTCTTTGCAGGGGTTTGTTTGGTCAAATTGTTCAGTTTTCATTGTTCTTTGATGGCCACTCCAGAGCTTTTGTGGACGAGAAATCCAATATAAATGCTAATCTGTCTATCAATGTACTTTAAAGTCTGCAAGCGTATCATTTTTATGCAAAATTATGCTTATGAGAGTGGTGATCTGCTTATTGATCAGCCTTTTTATGTGTTAAAAAGTTTCTAGAAAGGCTTCGGTAGACAAACAGTGACTGTGAACTTGAACAAAATAGAGCTTAAGAGCAAGATGCATGGAAATAAACTCATCATTCACTCTTTATATAAGAGGTTTTATTTAAATTATGGCATTGGCATGCAAGAGGAGCTACTTATCAGCTTTTATATGAAAAAGTAGAAGCTAATGCAATGTTTCTGGCCGAACACTCATAGAATGCATTATATCATTTATTAATTTAATTCAGGCATCTCATCCAATCATGATTCAGTCTTTGCCTTATAAGCTACGCACAGCTGTCCCTCATCGCTTCATTATGCTGCCGTTGCTTTCACCCACTCGCAACTGTGGCTGCATCCGAAACCAAAGGTAGCTGTCTTGTTGCCTTGATGCCCTATCATTCAATGGCACAACATACTGCGTTTATGTACGAAGGTACCTCCAGATACTGGTTTTGGACAGGCTACTGAGGCTGCATAACGTCACATCAGTGCTAGGATACCAACACCTGATTAACGCTATCCGGTGTCCACTAAAGGTAATGTGTCTGCTTCATTGTGGTTTGGTTGGACTGAATTGTCTAATAATCTAACAAAATCAAGAGAGATTTGGTGATAAACAAGTGTACAGTATATTTATTAGCTACAATACTACTTGCTCGAAATGGAATCAAAAGTTTGAAAATGTGAATAAAAAGGTACATTGATATACAAATTGGCTATCGACTGCCTCTTCAACCACCATATTCTTTCTTCATGTCAACTGTTGTGCAACAGCGTGTGCAGGATTGTGAGATTTGATCAAAAATCGATCAGATGAAGGTATCTCAGTAGACATGATGTGACACGAACATTGGATTCGGATATGCCTTGGTCTCTTCCTACCTCCGTATACAGCCTCCAGAGGCAGATTTTTCCTGGTTTCTGATGCAGCCCCCATTACCACCAGTTAGGTCACTTCCAGCTATAAGGGGTAAGCTCCTCCCCTCTGCTGTCATTGCCCTCTGGCAGGATCTGATGGTTTGAGAATGTGAGAATCCCATACCTGACCATAGGATGGGGCTTAAAACTTTTCAGACATTGGCTGTCGAAACTAAATAAGTTTAGGTAACAGCCATGTTGCTGCATTATCAAAAGCATGTGTAACGGTAAACAAATGGCAGCTTTTACTCTGTCATGTTTTTCCTCTTTTTCTTTCATCCTTTTTGAACCTTAAAATTTTTATTTAATAATTTTTATGTTGCTCATTGTAAGTATCATGGCAGTTTCCTGGTGAAATGAACACTGGAGGCACAATAAATTTCATGGTTGTGTCAGCAATTGTGCAATCTCACTTATGATTTTTCTGACACTATTAGTTATGTTTAGGTTTAAGGTTTAGAAAAGGCAGGTATGCTTTGTTAATTTAAAACTTGATAAAGCAATTAACTGAAAACCTAATTTGTTTGGTTCTAAAAGCAAGTTCAGTTTCCTATCTGGCACTCACTCAACGTTGTGTTGATGTAGTGACACTAGGGGTCACTCTTGAGAGCCCGAGACACCTCTGATCTTTGATGAAATGGGTGTGTGTGCACTGCAGAGATCGCCCCTGGACGCTTCAGCAGATCTAAAAGAGTATATTCTGAAAGAGCTTTTTTGTTTTTCTCCTCACAAAAGAGAATACATTTTGGTTCACATCTTCCCTGACGACTAGAGCCTATGACGCTGGTGGACAAGCCACCTCTGCCCTGCACGTCACGGCTCTCCTGCAGGTACACCAAGCCAAGGCGCTCAAAGAACTGCACGAGGGTAGTTCCACCCAGGGATTGATGCAGGAGCTGTGCTCTGCGACCGAGGTTACGCCGTGGACTCTCGGGTGGAGTGCCACCTGTGGCTGAACCTGGTTAAGATGGTCAAGGCCAACAAGACACGTTTCTTGAACGCCCCCATCTCCCAGGGCGGCCTATTCGGCAACACTGTCGAGGACTTTGCTCAGGCGTCGAGCCCCCAGCGGGAAGCAAATACCACCCGTCTCACGGCCGGCCGCAAGGAAGAAGACCTCAAAGCACCCCTGAGATGGGCGACCCAGGGACGCGAGAAGCCACTTCCCCGAAGCAGACCACTCCATCCCCCGGTTGAGGGCCGGGAGGAGAATCTTTTGTACCCAGTAGCTGCGGTACCCAAACTTTTAACAAAAGAGCAGTTTCCACAGTCCCTGGGTCACATAACCGGGACCCACACCTCCTCCCCCCTCCTCAACCAATCTGCCGGTGAGCACCAGGAGTCAGGATAGTGCTTTGATGTCTCTCGACTCAACACCGCCACAGGGCTCAAACCCCGTCGATGTGGCCTCCCTGGCTCCGCCCCGCCACGAGGCCCCACCCGCCCTGTATGCCTTGAAGTGGCTGTCCCCCCCACCTTGAAGGTGTACGTATCAGCCATACCTGCGCACAACGGCACGGTGTTAATGTGTTTGCAGAGAAACTCAATGCCAGCCCAGTACTTGTGCTAATTACACCCAGTGTAATCTGGTGTCCTTGTTGGTTAGCAAATTCTCTCTTTGTCTGGGGAGAAAAAGGAAAAAAGAGGGAAAAGAGGCATGACTAGGACAAGCCTGTCCCTATCCTTTTGGGTACTCAACTCGTTCCCAAAGGACTGTTCGACACTCACACTTGCGTCAGGGGAGGTTACAGTCCGGCCCGGTGCGCTGGCTATGCGGCACACAGCAGTCTGCCCGTCTCGCACTGCCGATCCACGTAACCCGCCGTTTTTGTAGGGTACCCCTAGTGTCACTACATCGACACATGTCGAGTGTGTGACAGATAGGGAACATCCTGGTTACTTCCATAAACTCTGATGGATGGAACGAGACGATGTGTTCCTCCTGCCACAACGCTGAACTACCCGCTGAAATGGCTGGGACCTTATTATCGTCTTCTCAGTGCAAAACCTAATGAGCGGTATGCACCTTTTGCTCCTTTTATAACCTGTTGTCCGGGGGAGGGGACAATTCCCATTGGCCTTTTATCAAAGATCAGAGGTGTCTCGTGCTCTCAAGAGTTACCCCTAGTGTCACTACATCGACACCATGTCTCGTTCCCTCCATCAGGGAACGGAGGTTACGAAAGTAACCAGGACAATTTCTCCCACAATGGACATTTCACATCTGATCTGATGCGATTACGTGTAATAAACCACATAATATATGTTTTTTTGGCAAGCTGGTTTTGT
Organism: Xyrauchen texanus; assembly: GCF_025860055.1. Lineage (NCBI taxonomy): Eukaryota > Metazoa > Chordata > Actinopteri > Cypriniformes > Catostomidae > Xyrauchen > Xyrauchen texanus. The sequence continues at coordinate 55,101,907 of NC_068279.1, read as the reverse complement.
CCTGTGTGTCAATTTTGAGTTCCTTGTTTTTTTTTTTTTTTAAGGTAAGCTTTAAACAGTAAAACAGGTTATTCTGAAAAACATTTGCTGACTAAATGGAAATGTGTTTTATATATTTATGTATTAAATATATTTACAATGCATATATTAATGACCATTTCATTACAACGTATGCACTATTATTATTAATAATACACCTCTATTTTTGCGATTACACTGTGATCTTTCCTGAATAAAATTGAATCATGGCTTCCTTTAAGATGTAAGGCTAAGACTGAATTTCATGCCATCTACAGAATGGACAGTAATGGGAAAGTAGAGTTCGGTAATTATTCAAACAGGTCTTTATGAGAGTAATCTCATATTACCGTGTCCCCACTCGCCCTCTGCAAGGAGCCCAGCAGGGGTCAGGATGAGATGTCACGCACACTGTAATGTCAGGTGTTGGTTTACGTTACTTGACTGAAGTTTCAGTTGCGCTGAGCTGAAATAACTGCTTCCAAAAATAACCGTGAAACAAAACCGCTTGGGCTGGAGGTGCAAGACTGCTAATTTCCACCTGTCAAACTGGTACTTGACTTACTTCAGCACAGGGGCATATAATAACATGCCAACTAATTATCATGGTCATGACATGATTTTCATGCTCTGCTGATGTGAAGAGCTTTGCTTATGATTATCAGACTCTTTTCATATGCAAGAGCAATTTACTATGATGTATCCAACTACACTTGCAAATTTGTTCATGGTGAGTTCACATTGACTGTTTAGCTGAACTAGTTCAATCAGTTTTAATAAAAAGATAAAACAACAACAACAAAAATGCTGGCAAATATTCATATGTTAAAAATTCCAAGTGTTCTTTAACTAACTAAAACAGGGCAGTCTCACAAATTAGCATATGGAATTGATGTCAAAACTGTCATAGTGCTTGTTGATTCGGCAATATTTCACTGTGTATATGAGTGTGGGATCTGATTGATTGTTAAATAAAGGTGTAAATGTAGATTTTTTCCTCACACAAAGCCATCTCTCGGCATCATACGACCTGTAATGTAGCGCACAAATAGAGGACTACATTTAGGATCATTTTCATGGTTCTTTTCACATTTTTGGAGCCGCAACTCGGAAATTCTGAAAATGATCTATGTGTCCCGCAGCAAACAAAATAAAAGTAAAATAATAAAAGACTGAATTTTCATTTAATTTTAAAATGCAGACTTTGGTAAAGTAATGGAATGCTGTTACTCTAATTACGTTAATATTATTATTTACTATATTAATAGGGGTGTAACAATTCACTTATTTTCTCGATGCATCAATTTGTAATCCTGCTGATTCATATGCATCGATCTTAAAATATGATTTTTGAATCGTTAGCGTTGTTCAATAATTGATTTAAATGGTTAAAAATCGAGTTACACTTGATTCAGTAAATTAAGTGTACAATATTTTCTAAAAAATATATATTAAATGAGTTACACATGTGATTAAAATGAGACATACACGGGTTCATTCTGTAGTGTATCCCGGATCACGCGCCCTCACAGCTCTCCCCTGCACTCTTTCATCACCCTTCATGGGAGCCTGCTCTCCTTCAATCCGTAATGTCTGATATTTCTTCCGGATGGCCACTATCTCAAGAGCTAAAGACAGCTCGCAATAGCTCTCTTGTCGTGAGTCAAACGCGCTCAAACCTTTTGATGCAGCTGCTAACTCGCTGTGTGGACACTACAGAGTCTTAAAAAAGGAGAGTTTGAGGTAAAAAATGGCATTAAAAATCATAAAAATGCTGGGGCAAGAAATGCCCTTGTAAAGAATTCTTCAGTTTTATTTGTAACCTCTGATATGGTTAATGTTCATCTCATTTTTAGGGTAAGATATAATATATTCTCAGACCTTTTATTAAAGATTGCATTAAATTGACATTTTGACATAAATGGATTAGACACAGTTTATGTTTTAAATTGTTTAATAAAAAATGCCCCTGAAAATCAAATACAGGGGCAAATATTGAATTGAATTTCTGACTACTGAAATAAAGTGATTTAATTATGAGGAAACTTGTGAAGCCGTTCTATAAGAACAAATATTCATTTTACCCATCATTGTTTAGTCGGGAGCATTTCCATGAATTGAAGTCATAAATATGATTTTCTCTGTTCTTTGAAACTGAATATAGTCAGATGAAGTTACTTTAATGTGGTAATATTTGGATTAGTTTACTGATTCAGGGTATCCATGGACATAGAAAAACCAGAAATATCAGGGAAAAATTGTGATTTCAAGGCCTGGAAAAGTCATGCAAATTCAATTTATGGTGAAATATGGAATACTTTTCTAGCTATGTTCATCTGTGAAATATTTTATTGGCACGTTGCATTCTTGTACTATTATTGTATTCTAAGTCTGTATGTACAGTACATTTATTTTATGTGTTTTCTTACAAGTTACTTTTAGTGGAATAAACACTAAAAATATTAAGTAGTTTGCCTTTCTTTTTCTTGCTCAAGACACATTAGAGGAAGTATTACTATATATTCATATATGCAAGAATACTATAAATGTATTTTTTTTTTTTTTAAATGCATAATTGAATCGTTAATTGAATACAATGTCATTGTGTATCGAATCATTTAGAATCTGTAAAAATCATTCTTGAATCCGAAAACCTTTGAATCCTGAATCAAATCGATTTGCTTTCAATCTTAAGATTCACACCTCTATATTTTAATAAAAATAACAAAATGTCATACATGTGACTCATGAAGCAGTTTATTTGTACTCTGTTATTGTGTATTTATATAAGAAATTACTAAGTGTGACCATATAATAAAATAAATTAAGTTATATACTGTAATTATATATTGTAAAAATATTGTCCCCTTAAATAGCTTATATGCTACTAAAAGTTGAGTATCTTGTATCAAACTATAGTTTCAAAGTGCACAAAAAAAAAAAAAAAAAAACTTGGCTGAACTTAAATCAATCATGGACAATGTTTCCACATGTTTGAAATTAGTTTTCTTAAATAAAAAATACCATGCAGTTCAATACTTAAATACTTTAAATAGAGGGAACCCAATTGAATCAAGTAAACCCAACTCAACGTAACATGTCCAAATAACTCAAAGGAAACTTTTAGTGATATGTTAGCTTGTGACCGGAAATGCAAGCATGCTAAACACATGCTGGTGGTGAGCACTATTGAGTGCAACTTGCTCACTATTCTATGATTAGTAAAACAATTGCTCAATGGATAAAGCCATATATAGAATACTCAAAATGTTTTTGTCCTCAACATATACTCAATCTCCACTCTTCACCATGAGGATAACCCCCAAAACTACAACTACCCTAACCCTAACAGAGACTCTTCTAAATCTCAACATTAAAAACTAACACAGCTACCCCTTTATATTTATCTTGCACAGGGACGCTTAAAATAACACTTAATTTTAACATTTACACTCCCTGTCGAGTCCCATATAAAGTATGTTGGGAACTGGAAATCCTCAACCCAATTTCAGTTAACCAGACAAAATATTCATGTCATCCCAACACACATGGAATAAGTAAAGCTGATTAAATACTTTAAGTTAAATAAACTATTTTAAGTACATAAATTATTGAGTAATCTGTACATGGGAGGATTGAGCAAAACTGATGATAGTGAAAGTTCATGTTTCTGAGTGCATCTTCCCCAACACTGAACCTTGCATGTTTGCACATCATTCCAAGGTCTTTCAGCTTTACTGGATGCTTTAGATTATATAAGCTGAATAGTTCTTGGCTCAGATGTTCAATAGTCTATGCTTGTGCTCTCAATATCACATGTCGTGCACTGTTGAGCACTACAGATTCCAATATTCTGCTATTCTATATGAGAACGTCCAGATATTGATCTTGCCCGGACACACAATGGCTTTTGTGATGGTCCGAACAGCCTTATATATTCTGAGCGCTGTGAACGCCACGGTGCAAGGCCGGCCGATATCTCAGCCTTTTGTTTTAAAGTAGAGACAAATCCTTTGTCCACGTCGCCGGCTCTGAATGAGTTTGTTTGATCCTGCAGTAATTAGATGGAGCAGAGGTGCTGATTTAGATGCCGGCTGCAGATAGCGCAGGCGCTGAGGGGAATGTATAATGCGTAGACACTCTTTCACATGGAGTGGGAGGGCTGAGATGCCAGAGAGGGGAACTAAAGGTCACAGTCAAGGTGAGAAATAATCAGAGAGGGATTCTGTTCATCTAAATGCACAATGAGCCTCAACAGCGCTCTAATCAGTGTGCCACACAACACCAATTCTGTCTCACGCTCAATTTGGTGTTTCATCTTGATCTGTCTTGGATTTTCTCTGTGTCTCTTTCATTCAGCTGATCAGATTACTGAGATTCTTTCTTAGTAAATAAGATAGTGTTTCAAAGGTTTTCCATTTATGTAAACAGGTAAAATTAAAGGATTAATTAATTCATAATTAATTCAGTTATTTCTTACTTTCATGCAAATAATGAAATCCCATGGTGTTCCGAACCTATGTCGTTTTTTCAGGGTAGATATTTGTATGTAACATTTACACATATTGTGACTCCAGCCAAGTCTCCTAAGCAACCAAATTGGCCCGGCTGCTAGGGAGGGTAGAGTCACATGGGGTAACCTCCTCGTGGTCGCTATAATGTGGTTCACTCTTGGTGGGGTGCCTGGTGAGTTGTGCATGGATGCCGCGGTAGATGACGTGAAGCCTCCACACACGCTACGTCTCCATGGTAACGCACTCAACAACGTCTCAGACATGAGATTCGTCCTCCGCCACCCGGATTGAGGTGTCACCACACCACCACGAGGTGTTTTATCATGTTCATGTGTCTTGTTTCCATTGGTTTATTGTCTTGTTCCCTTGTTATCAGTTCTGGCTTGTCATTGGTTATCATTGTCATGTTTCTCTCCATGTTTTTAAGCCTCATGTTTGCCATTGTCCATTGTCAGGTATTGTGAATGTGTTGTTGTTGGTGTACAGCTTTCCATGAAAGTTTATGGTCAAGTCAAGTCATTTATGTTTGTTCTCACGTTTAGATGTGTTTTGGAATACACCTTGTAAATGAACTGCACTTGGGTTTGTCATACTTCATCATCATCGTCTCTTCGTTTACCTGTAGCCCGCCAACGTTGAATGTTTTACTCTTTATTTATATATATATATATATATATATATATATATATATATATTAGAGATTGGCCATTAGTGGATTCCGCCAATAATGTTGGTAGTAGGAAAGGCTGATAACTGATTAATTGGCAGATAGTTTTTAAAATTGATATTAAGAATTTTATAAGTTTTTCCTTACTCTGATGGACACATAGAGGCTACAATGAATACAATCTGAATGCAGTTTATTATTCAACCACAATCCCAACATTTCACCTCTAGAGGCCACTGTTATACTGTAGAACCAACACGTTCTGTAAAATCCTCTAGTGCAGCCACAGAGGAACATGTTGGAATAATAATAATAAAACAAAACTCTCAATAACTATCTTAATTGATTTTTGCTGATAACCGATAGTTCCAATAAACTAACCGATAGTAAACTGATATAACGGTCTACCTGTATTATATATATATATATATATATATATATATATATATATATATATATATATATATATATATATACCACAGTTAGTTATGGTCCTCAAATCTGATTGGACGAGAGACGTTCCATGAGCACTGATAGTGTGACAGCATCAGCTCTCTGACACTTCACTGTATGTGTATCACTACGCTTGTGTTCATGCTGTTCTAAACTAAAGTGTAAGAGTAGTGCAGATCTGTTAGAAGTTACTGTCTTTATTTTTTAAATGACATATGTCAGCCAGCAGGTGGTGGCAAAAGATCATTTTTGTGTGTAATATGAGCCAGTTGGTGATGTAAAGTGAATCCGTTAGTCATTGTTTACATAGAGCAGCGCTCTGTGATCGCTCGCCACTACATTATTTAAGCTAGGACATTGTTTTAAACGGCTTTAAATGAACAATTTCAGGATTAAGGCTCATCGTAGCTGAGAGACACAAATAACTGTTTGATTACACAACTCGAGGCGCTCAACATTGGATACACACTGTTTAATATAGCGAAGGACATCGCTGTTTCTATGGGGATTGACTCTTGCGCACCGGCTACCACGAAATAGAGAGGAATACCCCCCGCTTGGACGTATATTTTTCCACTGAGAAAGCTGACCTTCAGAACGCTGACAGCATCTCTGCTTGGGAGTGGCAACAGGCTACTCTCTCTCTCTCTCTCTCTCTCAGACACGCCCATCAATCCATCCTTATTTATCCAATAACTTGTTAGAAACATCACAAGCCATGATACTATTTCTGAAGTGAACTATTTGAATACCAATGAAGGCTTTTGAACAGCAACGGCAGATTCTGATCCACCGTGTAATGAAGTAGTTCCATGCACAAATATGTTTTTTATGACCGTACTCGGTTTTCCTCATTTTGTAAAATGTACTTGTTCATTGAACTGTTGTATATAAGCAACGTCACACTCGCAATTGTGCTATATGGCCCTAAATCAGCACTGCTGTAATTACCTACGGCACTCGAATCACAGCAGTGCTGATATAGGGCCATATCGCACTCTTGCTCATGTGATATTACTTAAATATATATATATACGGTATATATAATAGAGATAGACCGATATATCAGTTTATATATATAATTTTTATAAAAATGGACAACTCCTTTGTCTTGCTAAGTGTAATTTTGTAGCATAACAGTTTGTATACACTAAATACACAATCATTTTTTTTGTTTTACATAATTTGTAAAATTTACAGCTTGATTGAAAACAACAGCCATTAAAAATATAGGCTCGCTATAATTTTATGCCAGTCTTGTATCGATGTGAAATTGGGTTTGTTGATGGGTTGGTCTCTGCGGGAATTAATAGTGTACCTTTTCTGCACAATCCAAGTTGTACAATATCTAACGATTTACCATCTAGTACAAATTTGACATTCGTATGAAATATAGCTGCATAAAGAGTCCTTAAAATATCTCTTTTTGTATTCAATGGAAGAATGTCATTTGAGTTTGGAAGGGCATGAAGATGAGTGAACAGTTCCTTTATTGTAGCAGCAAGACTAATATTTGTGAATGTTTCATCTTATGACATCTATAATGCACCCGTGAAACATAGAAGTTACTGCAGTTTCACGACTAGAAAGACTGGAGAACATCTGAATGAGGGAGGCAAATGATGTCACGTTGCTCTCGAACCGCAGATAATCATCTGGCATGATGGGATTAGTTAATTAGCGGCAGAAAGAGCTGGCAATTAGCAGAGAAATGGAGCTGGAAGCCGTGTCAGGGTTAAGCTGTGCCTGCACCAGCGAGTGGGTGAAGCAGCGGTCTCCAGGGACTCTATTCACACCACTCGGAGAAGTGCTGCAGATGCTCGTCTCAAACAATTGTTTCTTTAATCATAGAATATGGAAAAGCAGCATTTAGTTCAGCGAATAACTAATTGTGAACTGTTTGTGCTCCAGACATGAACGATACTTCAAATCATGTGTCACATTTGCAGTTTTCACCTAGCTGATGATATAACAGGTGAAGGAATCCCATAGATTTGGGTCATATCTAGAGAGCAGGACATCAGGGAGCCCACTTTTGACTTGAGCAAGTAAACAACTAAAATGCAAAAATCCATCAGTTTTGACAACCGTGCCAGACACATTACACACTGCATTAAATGTACCAAGAGACTGAGTCACAAATCAGATTTGCCAAAGTTGATGTTATTTTGTGAAGCATCTTCCATAAATGTGCTCATGCACTCTCAGGTGATATATGCTAATGAGCAGGTTATGAATATTTAGTTAAACATTGTGTTTGGATGGAAATTATGTTCACCAGAGCATTAGGAGCATTCTCATCTTTGTATATTTTCAGCGAAACGAGTGAAAAAGAGAAGAAATGAAAACACAAATCCACACATGGACCCAAAGTGTCATAGAAGCGCCACAAAATGACGTTGTTGTGTTTTTCATCTCACATTAGCTTTTCATGACACTGTCGTTTAGGTTTAAATGTTTAGGGTGAGGCAGGTTTTATTGATTTAAAACTCAATAGTGCATTAACCTCAAAAACATCATCTGTTTTGGAGAACATTTAAAGGAATAGTTCACCCAAAAATGACATTTACTTACATTTATGCCATGCCAGATGTGCATCACATTCCTTCTTCAGCAGAACCGAAACGAAGATTTTTATAAGCAGATTTCAGCTCAGTTTGTCCATACAATGCATGTTAATGGGTGACAACAGGCAGCTGGAACAATTTTGAAGCTCTAAAACTGACATAATTCAACATAGAAATAATTCATAAGACTTCAGTGGTTAAATCAATGTCTTCAGAAGAGATATGATAGTGGAGAAACAGATCAATATTTAAGATATGAAATATTTTACTATAAATTCTCCTCCCCGCCGAGTCAATCTCCACATTCACTTTCACATTCTTCTTCTTCTTGTGTTTTCAGTGATTCACATTCTTCATGCATATCACCCTTAACTTAAATATTGATCTGTTTCTCATCCACACCTATCAAATCACTTATGAATATGATACATTTAACCACTGGAGTTGTGTGGATTACTTTTATGCCTTTATGTGCTCTTTGGAGTGTCAAAATGTTGGCACCCATTCACTTGCATTGAATGGACCTACAGAGCTAATATATATTATTCTAAAAATCTTAATTTGTGTTCAGCAGAAAAGAGAAAAACATACACATCCGGATTGGCTCGAGGTAGAGTAAATTATGAGAAAATGTACATTTTTGGGTCACAGCTATAAGAGTTTGCGGCTGATGACTGTATTCACTTCATGTGTGAATGCATCCTGTATTTACTCATTTTAAAGAGCAGAATAATTTATTTACACTTTCAGATTTACAACTATATTCAAACTTAGGAGGCCTGAATATTTACTGTATATTTAAACAAAATATGGTAAGTTTGAAAGGCCAAATAAATAAATAAATTGTGTTTTAAAAGAGTATTTTAGGTATTTGTGCTATACATAGTTACATATGTACACATTTTGTTTTGGAAGCAAGTTATACTACAGTGAAGGGTGTTCAGGTGACAGTAGATAGATGCTACTCATACAAACCTCTATACTGCCTTTACAACGGAAATGTTTGATTTTCTTCACTGTGTACTTGTGAATCTCGCGCTCGCTCCGGACAGACGGACACAGCAGGATCATCACTCAGCGCCTGCTCTCACATATTGAAGAGTGTTCGTACTGTGAATGACACATTTGCGGCAGACGAAACAAACCATTAAAACTGTGTTTGAGAGAGAGACAGTTTGGTGAAATTATGCTTTAGTCACATATATGAATCATGGACATGGAACAGCTTCGGATCAATATAAACATAGCAATAATTCATCCAGAAAATGACAGTTTTTCAATGTGCATTCTTATGTGTTTTTACATTTTTGTGGACTCATTTAATCACCCTGTTGTGTTCTTGATCAATTTCTGAATGGAAAAACCTCAAATCCAACAGCACCGCTAACATCTCCAGATAGTTTATGTGCCAGTTCAGCCATTGATCTGTCCATATTTCTTGAGCAGGATGGTTCTTTTACACAGTGCCCCAACCCATAGAGAAGTCATTGGCATGCCTGTCCCAACGGAACACTCAGCCATAGAAATTGGTTCCATTTCTATGGCAACAGAGTTTGGTAGCACCCATGCATATTGTGAAAATATGAGGTGCTAACACAAGTCCTTAAACAAGAATGCAAATTGGTTCACTTTGCCCCCAAAAATGAACATGACAAAATGCCTGTGCCTTGGTATAATTTGAATGTGGAAATAAGCATCCTTCAAATCTATTGTCATAAACCAGTCCCCCAGCTGCACTTGTGACATTATGTTGTAAAACAAAAATGCATTCTCTCTTGTTCAGATTACCCAATTCGGAACACTTTGTAACTTCTGCCAAGCTGTCACATGGGCAGACAGAGGAATGAATGCATGATTCTCCATTGCAGCGCAACGAGTAACCACTATATGGCGCACTTGGCCTACCTTTGGCGACGGCCTTGCATTCAGCGGCATAGTGGGAATTGAATGGGGTTTAACAATGTTTGCCTTCTTATATTTAGGCATTGTGACGTTCTGAAGTGTGCTTACAGCAGGAATGTTTACAGAAAAAAAAATCTTTCTTGGTGTTTTCAAAGGGAAAGTATGCGTGAACATTGGGGAAGAGCACTTGTGCTTATTGTACATCGAATTATGTTATGCCTGTCCCGAAACACTTGGCCATGGGGGCAGAGGCCAAATTCGATCAAGCAATGATAAAAAGAGGTCACTCTGAATGTATTTACAGCAGAGGACACCAGTTAGTAGTTTTCAGAGGAAAATTGAAATAGTGTAGGTGTGATGGTCTCCATAGCGACAGTCATTACATGTGCTTGAGTGACACCTCTACAAACGAGCTTGAATGATGTTACTGTGTGAACTCAATATATACATATAAAATATCAATTTAACCAATATCTCACTCTCAATCATGTCGTATGGCCCTACATCAGCACTGCTGTGATTCAGCCGCAGATAATCTCAGCTGTGCTGATTTAGGGCCATACAGTATGATTGTGAGTGTGATATTGCTTTTATTCAACAGTTCAAATAAAAAATAAATAAACAGAAATGAGGAAGGAAATGACAGTTTCAAAGCCGTAGTGCAGAGCAAAGATATTATTATTCAGTTGTAGAAGCTAGTTGTGGAGATATTCGATGTAAAGGTGATTTACTATAATGTACTGTATAGTAACTGCAATGCTTGACTTTGTAAACACCTCTAAATAAGAAGTTGTAGTAATTGGGTTTTAAAAATGATATCAATGCACACATTTCAAAAGTAAATACAAAAAGACACCCAAGTTAGCCAAAAAAAAAAAAAAAAACGAAATCCTTTCCATCACATTTACTGTAAATACTCACCTTTCGTCCTTTCACCTTTCAAATAGTTTCTTTCTCTGGCATTTATAAATGCCCTGTGCTGTTTATTTTCCATTAAGCCACATTGAAAAACACTTTTGCATGGCTGTCTGCACTTCTGCAGGGTTGCAGCGGCATTGAACCATTTGAGCAGGATGAAAATGAGGCTCGGAACTTAAAGAACATGTGGCAGAAATAACATGCATTGATTTTCAAAGGTACTTTCACAGCGGCTGTATATTTAAGGGCAGTGGATTGTGCGGTTTGGTTTTATTTGTGCCGCGGTGATTTATGAGCTCAGTTTGACCAGACTCGTGATTATGAAAAGAAAAGAAAAAAAACACATTGTGCTGCTGCTCCAGTCTCCACTTTCACAAGAAGTTTTAAAGAGAGAATTGAAAAGAGAGGCATCAATGGACTTTGTAGGAAATGTGTCAGACAGGGAGAGAGACAGCTGTTTATCACTCACCGATGACATCATGAATGAGTTTCTGCAGGAGTGCTTATATCCAGCTCTTGTATAATGCCTTTAAGGAGACAGTTCACACAAACATTATAATTCACTCATCATTTACTCACCCTTATGCCGTCTCAAACTCAGATGACTGTCTTTCTTCTGTGGCACATAAACAAAGATTATTTGAAGCAAGTATGCATTTTGTACATACAATATAAGTCAGTTTTTAACCACCCAGAACACACTGGCAATGACTTTTTAAAAAGCCCAACTGTGGTTGAAAACTGCGAACATGGCAGCAATGAATAAGGACTGTTAGTCTGTTTCTTTCCCAAAATTAAACATATGGCTTCAGAACATGTAGATTAAAGGGATAGTTCACCCTAAAATCTAAATTCTCATTTACTCACCCTGCTGCCATTTCAGATGTGTATGACTTTCTTTCTTCTGTTGAACACAAATTAAGATGTTTTTGAAGAATATTTCAATAGCTCTGTAGATCCATACAATAAAATGGATATTCTTCTAAAAAAATCTTAATGAGTAAATTGATGAGAGAATTTTGTATTTTAGGGTGAACTATCCCTTTAATCTACATGTTCTGAAGCCGTATGTTTAATTTTGGGAAAGAAACAGACTAACAGTCCTTATTCATTGCTGCCATGTTCGCAGTTTTCAACCACAGTTGGGCTTTTTAAAAATACAGAATTGAGTTAAAATGACAGAGCCACTGGTTGAGGTTTTTGGGATAATCGTACTGTATCGATTGCCGAAAGGTTGATGGTAAACACTAGAAATTTGAAAATGCAACATGTTAAAATTAACTATTACAGGTGCAAAAGTGCTTTAATTTGTATTTTTGGTGCAGGGTACAAATACAAACAGCTTGCCGTTAATTTGTGCCTTAATTTAAAAACTTAATCTAAAGCAGAAATATTGAAAAACGTATCTAGAAAACCCTAAAATTGGATGTGGAGTATCTAATGTAATTACAACTACTTATTATATACAGTAATTCAAAAAGAAGAGAAAAGTTACTTGTTGCCAGATGGAGATAAAATACTTTAGATAGCAAATATGAGCTTGTCCATCAACAATAATCATAGTGTCATTTTTCAATAGAAACATTTTGTGATGTGGCCGCTACAAAAGCTGCATGCATTTGTGAGTACATTTGTTCACTAACTTCAGTTTAAAAGCATCCACGACACATACATGTTGCTCCAGGAAGCTGTTAACAGGCATTCAGCTCAGGAAGAAACAAAACCCTTCTTTCTGTTATGGACACAAACATGGTTCTGTAAGTGCCGGCCAATCCACACGCCAGATTATCTGCACATCACTTCGATTAATGTCAGAGAAAATGAATTTCTCAGTAAAACTGCTTTGTCTCTGGCAGAGTACATGCAGTGTGTGTGTGTGTGTGTGTGTGTGTGTGTGTGTGTGTGTGTGTGTTTGTGCACTACTTTATCAGCAGACAGATCGTGATTAGACGCCGGCGGAAACGCTCTGTACGCCTCTATAGGGATAATCCTATGTCATTCAAGGAAAAGGTCAAGTGTGGCTTTTTCCAAGCTGACTTACAGAAGGTATCAAAGTTTCTCAATCCACGATATTATTAGTTCACATGCCTGAAGCTCATATCACAAAGTCTCGAAATATCTATTCAAATCACAACAGCAACTTACACTAGCATGTTACAGAGTTCAGAAGGTGGTACAGAGAATTGACAGATTGAATTCATCTCTTTCAAAGACAGAGGGTCAATATATCTACAGACTCTGAAATTAGCCTTGAACTGAAAAGTGTGGAAGCGCTGATGTAGCAACATGACATTAAATTCCAGTGTTCAGCAGATGATTTCTTGCCAAAGTGAATAACATGGTGTGCACTGATCTGCAGGTAACCCTTGAATCACCCAAACCCACAATCCCCTAATCAACCCCATTTGTGCACCCATATGCATGAAGCACAGAACTCTTGTGTTTGTGAACGGAAACCCAAATATGTAAGCTTGATTTCACCCATCGTTGAAATGGAAATGGGTCCGGGCACAATTTATAATGCAAACCAAGTACTCTCTTGCATTCTCAGAATTGCTGCAAGTATAGTCTACCGTCACAGGTCATGATGGCGCAACAGTTTGAGTGGAATCTTCTGTTAAAATTAGTGATTTTATGACAGTAAAATCATGCTTACACACATACTGTTCATGTCTTGTGTCTATACTTTTGAAACAGTGAGTATTTGAAAGTTTACAGATTAAACCCCATTGACTTCCATTATAAGTGTCTCACTGGAACACACATTATTTGCCTTTTTTAAATAAAGTCCAAGTATTCTGCATATTGCGGCGCAGTTTTGTGGTCCGTTTTGCGTAACACTGCGGCTCATTTTAGCTTATACAAGCCATTCGGCCTGTTTTGCGGCTGACCCACTGGCTCTCTCTGTTCTCCCGATGGCCAGTCCGCCCCTGATGGGCCCCAAAAGTGCGTCAGCCCAACGGGAAAATGCCCTGTATACCAGATTTCCAGTCCAGCCCTGATTATCGTCATGTTTATAGCTAGATTCCTGAATAACAACAACAACATTTTTGACCGTCATCGTTTTCCAAAAACGTCACATTGTGATGTCACACCCATTTATATATATATATATATATATATATATATATATATATATATATATATATATATATATATATATAAAATGAGATATCAGTATTGGCACACAAATGTGGTCAAACTAGTCTCCTAGTTTTCAAATATGTAGTTATTGTAACATTCATTCTGAGTTTTTGGTGCCTAATTGTACATTTGTCTCAGTTTCCTGGTGAAATGTACACTAGAGGCATTTCAACAACTGTGCGTTTTATTCAGTTTTACACAAATCACGAGTACAACAGTTGATTTTGACTATATAAACACTTATTTTTCGCAGTATTACTCACACACTGCTATGTAATGATATACACTGTTATGCTTATATTACAGAACCAGCTACATTGGCACACTTACTACAATGCGATTAGCTAGCACGGTAGCTCACCTCAAGACAAGTCAAGTTCAAGACAAGTCAAGCATAAAAGCTGAAATGTGAGACAAAAGTGTCATTGAAGCGACACAAAATGATTTGGATTCAGAAAATGTGCATGTCATTTCTCATTTTGTTTTTGGACACCTTTCACCTTTCTATCATTTTGTTCACCTCTCATTTGATTTTAGAACACTATTGGTTAGGTTAGGTTTACGTTTTCAGATAGGGAGGTATGTTTAACTCATTAAAACCTCCATCTAACATTCACCTTTTAAATTTTGTCTGATTATGACACCATCTGGCTCGCTTTTGGCGCCCCCCACTGGACATTTCACTGGGAAACTGTAGCCAAACATGTACTAAGGCACGTCATTTTGTTTTGCAAATCAATTCTGTTTTGTTTTCATGCTGACTTTGACTATTTTACTGTCTTTCCCATTTTTTGGGTCATAAATCACAACTGAGTTCCAACCGAAACTTTAATTCTTTAGGTGAAGCGTCTCTGGCAAGGTTTAGTTCTGTGCCGTAGAGTGATTTTCTTTGATCATGCTGCTGAATGTCTGAATACTATTGTGAAAGAAATCAAACAGGCCCTGCTGTAAATGCTCAGGAGAGATTCTGCTGTTCCCTCAGAAGTGAGCACAAGGGAATTCACTTGTGACAGGAGGCCGATACCCACTCACAGTCTGATTTCTGCAAGATATAATTATACAACAAACAAACACGTGTTTTAATTTTTGGTGCTCACATCTTTGTAAAATACACAGTTTTCTTGATCTGTAGTTTTGTCGTGTCTGAGGTACAAACAAATACACGGTGAGGGCACAAGAATATTTTTGGAGACTGTTGAGATGTCGCTTCACCTTCACACAAATGCGGTTTGGTACTACTTGATTTTTCTTTAAACAAACACATTTCTGTTGACTCGCACGTCACCTAAACTGGCTTATAATACACACAAAAATGGTCTTGTCGCACCTGCTGGTTAAAGACTTTAATGTCACACAGAAAAATTAAAAGACACACATAGCACTTTTATATATCTGTGCTGCTCTTACACTTCAGACGTGCATACATTCGTGATATGGGGGACAAACAGGCAATAATTATACAAGAATCTGAATATATAAATGTAAATCTGAATATGTAAATATCAATCTGAATATATAGTAGTTGTAAATCCTAAGTATAAAGTTGTAATTCAGAATATGCAAATACAAATGTACAGTTGTAATTCTGAATAAATGTAAATCTGAATATATAAATATAAATTTGAATATATAGTTGTAAATCCTGAATATTTAGTTGTTAGGCTGAATATATAAATATAATTCTGAATATGTATTTGTAAATCCTGACTATTTAGTTGCAAGTTTGAATATATGAATATAAATCTGAATATATATATAGTTATAAATCCTGAATATATATTTGTTAGTCTGAATATATAAATAAAAATATATATATATATATATATGCAATTCCAAATATATCAGTATGAATCTGAATGCATACTTGTAAGTCCTATTATATACATTTCAATCTAAATATATAGTTGTAAATCCTGAATATAACGTTGTAATTTCGAATACATAAATTTAAATCCTAAAATATATATTAGGATTTACAAGTATATATTGAGATGTTATCTAATTATTTTGCCCCTTATAATATATACTGTGTATATTGTATTTAAGGACATTTGGTCTATTTAAAATGTGTTTAAAGTGTTACAACTGGTTTTGAGAATGACACTTGACATGCTCTCAGCTGAGAACACATATTTTAAGTATGCGTTTGCAGAGAGTGACAGATCGCTGTATTAAAGAGGTTGTGTGGAAAGCCCTTAGGCCTATATGGAGATGATTTGGGCGTGTTTTATGCAAATCACTAACTGTGAATACACTCTACTTCATTTTAAACACTCCATATTCATTAACATTAAAATGAAGAACAAATTTAAGTGTGTAAACTGTTCTCATTTATTTAACCCTTAATATTTATTTTCCTTGTGTAACTATGTATTTAGGTTGTTAAATCAGATGTTACCACAATGAGCAAAGTTTTTAGGTTAACATTTTTTCAACGTACACATCTTTCTCTGCACACATAAGAACGTAACTAATGTGCATTTTTAGCTAACACTGTTAACTAACTCTTCACACACACGTTTGCACAATCTTGAGCATGTAAATCTGTGACAGCTCATTCTAATAGCCGTGTGGCATGATAATCACTTCTGTCCCGTGCGTTCAGTTGCTAGCTGTGTGGGCTATTTATCGGAGAAGTTACTCTGAGAGGCCATTAAATCTGCCGTAGAGCTGAGAAATAATGTGCTGAATCATATCGCAACTTCCATCCAACAGCTTTTGCTAATCTGAGCATATGGACCTAAATACATATGGCTCTCACATATGGCTCTTCAGTAATGGCCAAAGCCGACACCAGATATACTCAGAATTGAACTGATGTGTGAGTGAGAATTTACGCCTGATGCTGAACTGATAATCTCTGGCTGCACTCATTCGCCGCGGCTGTGTTCATAACACTTGCTCATTCTGTGCAATAACACAGCAGACAATTTGTACTTGTACATTTTAAAGATAAAGATATGCTCTGAAGAAAAGGTCATTTAGCTATTAGTACTTATGCTTGAGGTCATTGTACTAAAACGTGTGTGTTAGAAAATGTAATGTTGATATTTCTGCAAATATCCACTTTTTAATACATTTAATACTCTCTGTACTAGAATAACAATAAAAGGTTGTCAACAAAATAAGGTAAATCAATACAAAAAAAGGAGGAGAGAATTTATTGTACTGGAAGAATTCACATCCCGAGAGGATATGTTTTTTTAATTTATTTATTTATTATTAATTTTGATTTATTTTATTGATGTATATTAAGCTTCTACCATATTTAGAAGTGTAAATCTAACATTATTTATATATATATATATATATATACACACACACACACACACACATTGGTGGCCAAAAGTTTTAATAATGTACAGATTTTGCTGTTTTGGAAGGAAATCGGTACTTTAATTCACCAAAGTGGCATTCAACTGATCACAAATTATAGTCAGGACATTACTGATGTAAAAAAAACAGCACCATCACTATTTGAAAAAAGTCATTTTTGATCAAATCTAGACAGCAGCCATCACTCCAACACCTTATTCTCGAGTAATCATGCTAAACTGCTCATTTGGTACTAGAATATCACTTGCCATTATATCAAACACAGCGGAATTATATTTGGTCCATTAACCCTTGTGCGTCAATTGAAAAAAGTTACACATAGGTTCATTATGGACAAAAATGGCCATGTCCAAAAACTGTCATAAAAATATTATAGATTTATATTTTTTTCCACTTTCACTGACATAATTTTTTTTAACCAGCATCAGCTCTAATCATAATGACCAAACATTCATTCATTTTTAGAATTTTAACCCTTTAAACACTGGTTTGTTTACATAATGCCACTGTTGTTTTTTTAGGAAAAAATGAAAAATAGTAATTATTTTCAATTTAATAGATGCTAAGCAGAATTTTTTTTCTTTGATTATTAGAGCCTCGGATATGTCAATGATTAACAACAACATTCAAACATTCAACAACAACATTCAAAGAAACAGCTTTCTCTAGAAACTCATCAGTCAATCATTGTTTTGAGAAATGAAGGATATGCAATGCTAGAAATTGCCAAAAACTGAAGATGTACACTACAGTCTTCAAAGACAAAGCACAACTGTCTCTAACAAGGGCAGAAAGAGATGTGGAAGACCATATGTACAAATAAACAAGAGGACAAGTACATCAGAGTCTCTAGTTTAATAGACGCCTCACATGTCCTCAGCTGACAGCTTCATTGAATTCTACCCGCTAAACACCAGTTTCATGTAGAACAGTAAAGAGAAGACTCAGGGGTGCAGGAATTATGGGAAGAATTGCAAAGAAAAAGACACTTTTGAAACAGAAAACAAAAATAAAAAGTTCGAGTGGGCAAAGAAACACAGACATTGGACAACAGATAATTGGAAAAGAGTGTTATGGATCTAAACCCCATTGAGCCCCACTGTGGAATCAGATAGACTGTAAGGTGCATGAGAAGTGTCCGACAAGACAGACACATCTATGACAAGTGCAACAGGAAGTGTGGGGTGAAGGTCACCTGAGTATCTGGACAAACTGACAACTAGAATGCCAAGGATCTACAAAGCTGTCATTGCTGCACATGGAGGATTTTATGATGAGAACTCTTTGAAGTAGTTTAAAATTTTCAAGTTATTAATGTCCTGACTATACATTGTGATCAGTTGAATGCCACTTTGATGAATAAAAGTACCAATTTCTTTCCATGAGAGCAAAATCTGTACATTATTCCAAATTTTGGCATCCAGTGTATACTAATTTTCTATTAAAACATTTACAGTATTTTGAATTCATAACATTATGCTTTGTATTTATGTGTATAATACCCTGGAATTGTATTAAAGGTACAGAGTGACAGTAAATTAGGGATATTTTCTCAGCTGTCTATTTTGGAGGAAAGTCATGGAAACGGATTAGTGGATTTTTTTTTCATTTGCTCTTAGAACAAACATGTAAGCAAAAATAAAATAGGCTGTGGTCTCCCATAGAAGTACCCTGCAGTAGTTACTTTTGCATCTATTTAAAATGTTGAAAGTGTGTTTGACGACACCGCACATCTGGATATATGACGGTTATAATGCTCTTCACTATCATTTGATCGTTATTCGATGAATTACTGCTGATATGATCGACAGAAAGTGTACAGCAACATGTCTTTTAAATAAAATTATTATTTGCGTAGCAATAATACGTAGTTATAGGCTATACGTAGGCTTTTTTGTGAATTAAGCGCAATCTATAATAAATCTAATTTATGTCGAATGGAGGCGTGTTTGCACGGAAAGGAATGACAGTGACTTTATTTCAATTCTGAAGACACAGTGCAATTTCAGCTCTGACTGCTCCTGCTTAAAATAGATTGTGTATGGATAGAGAATAAGACGCAGGATTTGTGGAACAACTGTTTAGTGAATTCGCCCCTTAAGTCTAATATGTATATATTATGTCCACTAAAACAAAAAAACATATATTGAAAGAATAAATACTATATACAATGTATTTATTTATTTATTTATCAAAATGTGCATATTTGCTAATACCTAATGTATGTACAGTATGTATGCAATGTAATATTTGCTAATAACCAATACCCAGTTGGAAACACAAGGCTGGGGACAGGCCAAAAGGCGTCCTTATAAAGTAAGATGATGACAAAAAATTTAAATAATAATAATTCAATAAATTAAAGTTATTAGATTATTACTGATGTGTTGCCATGTAACACATCATAAAAGTTGGCATCAGCTATTCATTGTTTAATTCAATGCAAAGTCATTGTTTATGCATATGTTAATGAGGAAGAATAGGCACAGAAAGTGCTAATTTAGCTGAATGACACAAAGTATTTACATGGTAATACTTTATTTATTATTTATTTTTTACTTCTAATGTATGCTCATTGAGAATCAGACAAACAAAGGGGAATTGCATATATATATATATATATATATATATATATATATATATATATATATATATATATATATACACACACACACACACACACACACACACACACACACACACACACACACACACACACACACACATATATATATAACAAGCACATACATAATTAACTTTAATGAAATTCCCAGACTGTCCAAACAAATAAGAACTAATTCATTTACCATATTAAGCCCTGGTAGCTCACATATGTCACCCAGACGTCTTTCATTTTGATTATATCACAGCACAATTTATTAGGGAATAAAGTTTAAAATGTACATACTTATATCTTTATGACATTTCTTTGATTATATAATATTTTTTCATAGTTTTGACACATTCTATCAAACCATTGGCATGCATATAGCCGGGTTGTGTGGCTAGTGCTATGTACTCTTAGTGCAAATCATTCTTTGGTCGCTGGTGCAGGGGCCCTATGCAGCCGCTTACGTGGCTTATTTGGCAGGTCCGGCATTGGTGCAAACTCATCTGTCATTGAGATTCATACAGTAACCAGCACTAGTCTGTAACACTCAAGATGCTGATTTGAGATACTGCTAAAATCGGCACCTTGAGTTGTGTTACAGTGCTAATATGTCAATAATGTCAATTCTATGTGACAGTTCATTTGAAGGTAAATATGAGTATATTCTTTTGATGACAGCTAATCATATTTGATCATTTATATGACTGTTAGCAGCTAATATCCTGTTGATCAAGAGGCTACGTCCTGTAAATTAATGTGCTGCTAAAATGATTTTACTTATCACTGAAGACATGATTAAACCTTTTGAATCTCATTTAACCATTGCATGTTATTATCAAAAGGCTGCAAAATGTTATTTGGCTAATATTTTGAAATATTTTTTAGCTACATTGCCCAGCCTACGTAGTGTTATTAAAACCATTGAATGTTCGAAGATAAAAGAAATACATGGTTGTACCATGGAAGATTCACTCACATGTAAAGGAAGTGTGCTAGATCTCACAGTAATCAGATCTGTTGCATTTAAGTTTCTCATGAGCAGAACGCACCAGTGATTGAGTGACGGCAGTGGATGAATTTAACAGTGATGTCAGTGAATTTGGACTCAGTCCAGTAATGTGAGAGCGGTGAGGCAGAGGCAGAATCACCTCCAAAACAGCAGCGGCCACACTGTAGATTTACAGCCGAGATCGACGCCAGCAGAACTGGAGTTAAGTAATAGGTCAATTTTAGGGCCCACAGCAAGATGACTGGAACGTGCCCTTGTGATTTGAGGAGTGGAAGAGAAAAATATTGCAATATCCAGAGATTGTTTTTTTATCACATACATTCAGCCAAAAAGAACACAACAGAGCATCATGTATAGAAAGTGCTTTGGGTTTTTTCAAAATCTCTACTAGCAAATTATGTTTTTCTAGACGATAATGTGAAGTGGTGCGAGCTGCAAGGCAATCATCTGTGTCTCGCTACTTCTACTGGGTCCTTGAATAATGTATATTGTGTGAGGAAGGGCACAACTTCTGTTGTGGTCCCAAAATGTAAGAATTACTTTGGTGGAAGAATAAAAAATAATAGCCATAAAGGCCATGTCACAATATATACAGTACGATACGATTCTGTTTCATTTAGAGGTTTGATGGTTGTCCCGCAGGAAAGTACTCCAAGTTTTTGAACCTCTAAACAAGCTGCCCATTTTTTGACGCAGTACAGAGCTGGTAGCACATATTTCAGATGAGGAATGGCTGGATAAACATGCATATTTGGCAGATATATTTGGTTTGTTGAATGGCTTGAATTTATCCATTCAGGGGAAATATGCTTCAGTGCTTTAAGTAAGTGACAATATCCACATTTATAAGAAAAAAACACATTTTGGAGAATGAGACTTCAGTCAGAAATCACAGAAATTTTCCCACTGTTGACAGAGTTTTTGGACACAAACGGTCTGTAAATTCAGTGACAACAATGACAACATCATTGTTCATTTTTTAGCATAGCACGACCATTTTACTAAGTACTTCGAGGACTTTAACGTGGAAGAATGGGACTGAGTCCGTGACGCATTTAACCCAGCTAAATGGTAAATGGTCTGCACTTATATAGCGCTTTTTGAACCGTAGCGGTTTTCAAAGTGCATTACACTGTGACTAATTCACCCATTCACACACACACTCACACACCAATGACGGCAGAGCTGCCATGCAAGGTGCTAGCCTACCATTGGGCCCAAGGACACTTCAGCATGTGGAGTCTGAACACATGACACCTTGTGGAGTCATGTCGGCCAGGAATCGAACGCCAACCCTGCGATTATTGGCCAACCCACTCTGCCACCTGAGCCACAGCCACCCCAGCTATCACGAACACTTGCAAAGCAAAGTTTCCTTCTCATCCACTCCAGCATCTAAACGCACGCAAGCGCTCGGCAAACCTCGAGTGAGTTCACGTGGAGTCTTAATGCGCCTCATTATCTGCACTACTTTACCTTGAGATTTGTTGATGCTAAAGCAGACACAATGCAATTTGCATATATTTGCTCCTGTTCCCTTGAAGAGCAGTAATTACTGAGCTCTTAGGATGATTTCCAAATGCACAGTGCATCGAGATTCAACTTATGCAGATGTGGGGGCTTTATAAGTGAAATAGCATTGTGTTTTTCTGAGGTCTCCTTATATTGTTATTCTCAAGAAAAACCTGCTGATAACTGTTTGCGATATATCTGAATAAGAGCATGTCAATCCAAAATTGTTTTGGCGCCCACGGCACAGCGAGGATCGGCTTCAAGCAGGTAGATTTAATTGCACGTGTTTGCTCAGAGATCCCCTCTGCCTGGTGATGTTTTTATTATGATAGCAACCCCAAAGACCTCGAAAGAGGCAGCAATTGTAGAACACAATCGTTCTGCACAAGAGATTGTTCAGCTTCTTATGATTCATGATTTGTCTTGGTGAAATGTTATACAGATAAAGATTGATGGAGAGTAACCGTAGAAAAGAAGTCCCAAATGTAAGAACTTACCCAACTCAAGATCTCGGTAAAAAATCTACACCATACTGTAACCAATCAAAAGGATGCAATGCGATAACTACATGATCATTCACTTCATAGTCAACAAAGCTGATTCCACTACTGGTGGCATTGCAGTTTGGGTGAAAAGTTGGGTAACTTAAACAGCACAAATATCATGGAAGCACATGACAACAAACACCAAACCTAAATGAATGTCAACACCTAAACTAATGTAATGGGTTATGTTGCTGCATTGCTGATGACTAAGTGTTGATGTCAGACTAGGGGTCTGGTTTTGGCTGGTTAGTTTAAAGCAGATTTTTACAATTTCAGAAGGTTAAAGTATTACGTTTATATAATTTGAGAATATAAAAGGTAATACACTGTAAAATATACAGGTATCAAAATTACATCCCACAAAGCCTGAAACGAATTTTTGAATTTTCAAGGAACTCACAGTCCCGTGTAATTCCACAGCCCACACTTTGGGAAACCCTGCTGTAGACAATTAATACCAATTAGCCTGTCCAAGGTTTCTGGAATTGAGAAGCAAGTAGGAATACAAGCAGATAAGCTCATGCAACTGTGTAAATTGACTTTTTTATTTACACATTTAGGAAAAGCGAATCGAGAGCTTTACAGACTTAATCTATTAAACAGTTCTGCGGATTCCTTATCACACAACTTGTGAAGTCAATGAAGTTGACGTGTTTCAGACTGTTGCTCGAGCAGAAAGCCATTTGTACTTGGTCTTAATATGTTGTTATTGAATTTGTGTACTTTGTACCTGATGTAACATGTTTCGAGGGTTTGACCGAACCAGTCTAGTCATAATAAATAAGAGTTAGCAGAATCGTAAGAAATCTTTTAAGTTAGCTTGTACGAAAAAGTACAACTTTTACTTCCATAGAGAAAAATAAACTAACCAATGAACAATGTAATCTCAATGTTTCCTATTTTAACCTAACCACGATTTTATTAATAAAACAACTTTGTTTAAAACGCAAGAAAGAATAAATCCTGGTTTGGAGCGAGACGAAGGAATCTTTTTAAATGTTATTGACATACATCCAGCATTTGTATTGCATACTTAGCGGTATTCAAAGCGCTTTACACTGTGTCTCATTCAGCCAATTACACACCAATGACGGCAGAGTTGCCATGCAAGGTGCTAGCTTGCCATTGGGAGAAACTTGGGGTTCAGTGTCTTGCCCAAGGACACTTTTTACATGTGTGAGTCTGGTAAAACAGTGAAGTATTAATTTCACTTGCTATCTCTAAGCTACGTCACATAGCACTTGGCTGGTGAAAAAAGATACATGTGTGCTGCATGACGCATCAGAAGCATTTTTTTTAACCGCAAATGATAGGGTTATTTCATAGCATATTTTTATGACCTTTATGACACAACCATTTTGGTGTTTCTACACTAGAGGGCACACAAAATACTTTTTGCTAATGAGAAATACATGAACTTGAATGTTATTTTTAGACTGTGATGAAATTGAAAGAATGGTAAATTTCAGAATTGTATTCGCGTACCCCGATTGTCACCTCATGTACCCCCAAGGGTACGCATACCCCAGTTTGGGAAACACTGATCTAAACAATCGTCCAAAGAGATGACATTGATGACATTTGTCAGGTTGATTCTCGCTTGTTATGAACTTTTATATTTAAACTGCAGATTCTTTATTCAGCTACCTACATAATATAACATAACATAACAGTCCATATTAGGACTGTTAAAATCTGTGTATTTGCTTTGAGAATGGCAGATTTTGAGTTGAAGTATCAGACTGGTGTTTTGGTTTGTGTCGATTGGCCATTGGGCTGATTTTGACTGTATTGATTGATAATTAAGCTGGTAATTGGGCTTGTTTTCATGCTTATTTTGATTATTAATTAATGTATATAGCAAATATTTCTCTCTTCTTGACGAGTTCAATTTTAAAGGTATTATGATTGTCTACTGTCGATCAGTAGATAAATGTCTGGGATCTTCTGACCTCTTATGCAGCACTATCAATACTGACCCTGACTGGTCTTAAAACAGTGACTTCTCATGTTGTTGCAACCTTAAATAGCTGTAGACCTGCAGAAATAAATAAAAAATATATTTATTTACATTTCTTGTTGCACTTAAATCTGTTTTGTATACTATTCTGATGGGGCACTTTTCGTACCACTGTCTCCGTAAGATGATTCGCTTATGTTTTCCTCCTTTGTAAGTCGCTTTTGATAAAAGCGTCTGCCAAATGAATAAATGTAAATGTAAATGTAAATGTTGGAGGGTGCGTGGGGGGGGTGGGGGGTGTTGTTAGTCGTACACATCATTTTTGTTTTCCATTTCACTTATCACCATATTGCATCAATCAAGCTTATCTAAGAGGTCAAGACGGGCTGTGAAACGCTGCATCAGGTTTTAGCAAAACTTCAGCAGACGTGAGCAGTGACTTATGCTGTTGTGGCTCAACTCGAGTCTTTTCACAGCTGCTGAATGGGCACTTCCAGTATTCGATGGTCTCAACCAGACTCAGCGTTTATGAACATTAAACGAGAATCAACAGTCTGATTTGAAACCTACTTTTTCAGCCAGCTAGTAGAAAATCATGCAATGAATGGATTTCATATCACATTAATTCTCCCTTCAATGAGATGCTAATGAGATGCACCAAATGAGATGCTAATCGAACCAGTTGTGAGATTAGTGGGAACAAAATCAGGCCAATGGCAAATCAGGCCTGATGCTCACTGCTCGATACTTCTTTAGCACAATCATGGCAGATAACATTAGCCGCTAGTTGCAGATGACTTGGGTTGATTAGATAACATTGTGGATGCGATGATTTAGTTCAATATCAAAATGTGTTTGCTTTTGTTTTTTCATTCTTTCAAACAGGACAAAACCTACTGATTGCTGCATGATTGTCGGTTCTTGTGGAATTGTCAATGCATGTGGAATTTGTTTTACTTTAAATTTTTTTTAAGTGGCTGGCAATATTCAAGCAAAATGATGCCACAAAATGAACTTCTCTTTTACGAAGAGATTAAGCGATTTATGTGTCCTAACAAACAAATGTGGGTTTTGATACATTGAATTTATTACATAAAACTCAATTTTAAACCCTAGTGACTGTCTTCCTAGGTGCATCCAAAGACGGTGGTTGAAGTAACATCTTTGTTGATTGTAAATGTATTTAATTCCATGTTGAAAAGTTAAGTCTGACTAAAATTGATTATTTCCCCCAATATTCGGGAATGTTATGTATTTCCGTGCATATTAGATTATCACAACATTAGCTTAGCAACACGCTATCATCAAACACTTTAAAACCAGTTGTGAGTTCAGTCTTTCGTGCACTTCATGTGACAAGCACTATATGTGCAACACAAAGTGTTGTCTATGTAGAGCATTTCACATCATTCGGGGTCCTTCTGTAACTCGATTTTGTTCTTTTATCTTTTATTACTTTTCTACCAAAGATTGTCTGGCTGTCAGGGACCGTACGATAGAGTGGGATGGTCTCAATTTTTCGAAATTGTCCTAGGCCGTTTGTCTGATATTTGGCCAGCTCAATCCCTCTATTAAACTGCAGTGATATACCTCATAGTTTTGTTGTGTTGTGTTATCCAGGGAGTTTGCACGTTGGAAGGTGAGGAATACCGCCATCGAGAGACGGGACCTGATTCGGAATCCACTGCCGCTGATGCCGGAGTTCCAGCGCAGTATGCGGATGCTGGGGCGCCGGCCGTCCACGCAACAGTTCATCGAAACCGTAATCAAGAAATATGGAACGCACATCCTCATATCTGCCACACTTGGAGGTGAGAACTGTAAACAATCTATGCAAATACATCACATGAATCATTTTCAGTGATTTTTCTGTGTTTTCTGCTAATTAATAATGTTAATGTCAAATCAGTGATTCTCAACTGGTTTTGCTGCAGGATCCAGATTTTATATTGGACATTCAGTGGCAACCCAATAGAGTACCAATATGGTTTATTGTTCAAAAGTACAAACAAATATCCTTAAAATCAAACATTGAAATGTATTGATATTACCATGAACTGCATTGGGCCTGTGTAATGTTTTTGAGGATGAGGGTATGTCTCACAACATGTTTTTGTTGACTTCTGTCTCATTTGGCCAATTTCTACCAAGATACATTTGTGACAAGAGAACACACAGTCTTTGACATCAACAACAGAAGATATGGAAAACATGTTCTCCTTCCTTTTAAAATGATTTATTAACGTTTTGTATTTATTTTGCCATCCGGTGGCTAGATACGTTTTATTACTTGCATTTAACATGTTCTCCCCCGTAATATCCATGACCTTATCTGACCTGTGGGTTGCAATGTACCATCTGAGAACCAATCGTTTGGAGAATGGAAGCCGTCTCTAATGGTAATTCAAAATTATATTTTGCATATTTGTGCTGAATTGAAATAAGCTTGTTACACTTTTTGTCCTTTTAAGGGGTCAGTTTCTTATAGATTCTCCTCTGTCAATTGTAATAACATTCTGTCGGTTGGTTTTCATGGAGAGTTCTGGATTGTGAGGTTGCAATTTAATATCAGTTCTGGCTAACAGGCTAAACATGATGCTCTAATTACAGAAGAGAGAGATCTTATCAGAATATTGCTGAAGAATCAACATATATGTGGGTCACTGAAAGGAAACTGTGCCGTTTGTGTTGTCTTTTCTGAATCTGTTTTTCATTTGAATATCCAACAATTTGTTTGTCCCAATTCATTAACTTTACATTTTAATGCTGCCTGATCTCATGAAAATTGTGTGATGAGGCAAAAGTTCTTGCAAAATGTAATTACATGCTTCATTACATGTTTCGCTGCTGTGAAATGTCCAGCGGGGGTGCCAAAACTGAGTGAAAATAGCATCGTAAACAGACAAGTTTTTTAAGGTTAATGTTAGATGGAGGTTTTAATGAGTTAAACGTACCTCCCTAACCTAAAACTTAAACCAAAACCCAAGCAAAAGTGATCTAACAGCAAATGAGAGGTGAATAGACATCCTTGCCCTAAAGTGAATGTGAATAACGTTGATCATCTCTTAACAAGGGCACATGTCAAGGTCTGGATAGATCAGTTGTATGCGAACAATCAGTTCTCATAGTCAACGTGTTGAAAGCAGGAGAAATGGGCAGAAGGAAAGACCTGAGCGACTTTGAGAAGGGCCAAATTGTTATGGCCAGAATACTGGGTCAGAGCATCTCTGAAACGGCAAGGCTTCTGGGATGCTCCCGTTCAGCAGTGGTGAGAACGTACGAGGAGGGACAAACCACAAACCGGCGACAGGGTGTTGGGCGCTCAAGGCTCATCCATGCACGAGGGCAATAAGTGCTATCTTGTCTAGTTTGTAAATTTTAATGATGGTAACTGTAGGAATTTTTCACAACACACAGTGCATCTCACCCTGCTGTGAATGGGGCTGCGTTGCTGCAGAGTAGACCCATCATGACCCCTGTCCACCATCGAAAGTGCCTCCAATGGGCACGCAAGCGTAGGAGCTAGACCTTGGAGCAGTGGACCTAGTCCCGTTATCTTTTAGATCATGTGGACGGACGTGTACATGTGCACCGTTTGCCTGGGGAAGTGATGGCACCAGCATACACTGTGGGAAGATGACATGCCAGTTGAGGGAGTGTGATGCTCTGGGCAATGTTCTGCTGGGAAACCCTGGGTCCAGCAATTCACGTGGATGTCAATTTGACTTGTGCCACCTACCTAAACATCATTGCAGGCCAGGTACACCCCTTCATGGCAATGGTATCCCCTGATGGCAGTGGCCTCTTTCAGAAGGATAATGCGCCCTGCCACACATTATTTGGGAATGGTTTGAGGAACATGATGAAGTGTTCAAGATGTTGCCCTGACCTCCAAATTTCCCAGCTCTATATCCGATTGAGGATCTGTGGGATGTGCTGGACCAACAAGTCCAATCCACGGAGGATCCACCTCGCAACTTACAGAACTTGAATGATCTGTTGCTAATGTCTTTGTGCCAGATACCACAGGCGTGGTGGACTGAGAAGAGAAAGCGGCCCAGGATTTTTACATAGCAACTGGCCCAAAAGTTTTGAGAACGATGTGCGGGGAATGGTGTCGCTGTCCTTTTTTGCATATCGCTGCCCCCTTCAGCATATTATGGTGCCATTTTGTGGCCCATTCTGCATAAGGCGGCGGCTAATTTTTAGCTTATCCCGGCCGTTTTGCGGCAGGCCCTGTTATCGGCCAGTCACACCAGGAAAATGCCCGGTATGTCAGATTACCAATCAAGCTCTAACTTCAGAGGTCTTGTAGTGTCCATGCCTCAGTGGGTTGGCACTGTTTTGGCGTCATGCAGAGGATCAACATTATATTAGGCAGGTGGTCATAATCTTTTGGCTCATCAGTGTATTTTAGTTCTGAAAGCAATGCAACAAAGGATTTGTTGTTTCTTGAGGAAAGTTTCTTGAGGAAAGTTTTTAAGAAAAATATTAATACTAGTCAACATCAGACTGAAATATGGCATAAAGTAGCATTAAGGTAAGGTTGATTAAAAACTAAATTGAGTTTTTTTACTCTGATTATGTTTTTTCGGTTCCAAATAAAGCAAATTATATAAGAAGTCATTATAAGTCATTAAAGAGGATTATTTAAAAAGTTGTTTAATTTATAAAGTTCTAAATAAAATGAATAGATTATACAAAAATAGGCATTACATATGGCTATTTAATATATAAACCAATTTGTATAGATTTTTTATAACTATAATAAATATATAGTGATATGTATTATTATCGTGATGTAAAATTATTCATATTGTGAATATTGGTCATATCGTTGCATGTAAAACCAGTTTGCAAAAATTTTGTTATATAAATGTGCATTCTATGAGACTAGGTTGTTTTAATGGGTTATATATAAGAAGAACAATAGTTCTACCTAAATTTTGGTTTCATTTACATTAAATATCATGTTTTCGCTGTTTGCGTATTTACTTTACTCCCCAAAATCCTTTATGTATTTTCTGACAAAATGGCGACTTTCATTCTCTGTCTACTCAATCCTGTTATGCTGTAACATTCCCACTATTACATTAATGATCTGATCATCCTGACATATTTAAAGGAGAGGCATCATAAAAAGAAAAACAAATCTGTCCTAATTAATCCTTACTTAATCAAATTGTTTATTACAGTCTTAATTATCTTTACACTAATAACATTGACCTTGTCTAGCGCAATAGTTAAAAATATATATATATCTTGGTGCAAAACCAACAATCCAATGGTGTGATGTGATAATGGTTGCACTGACATAAAATTCAAAATTCAACACTGAAACATCTTTAATATTTGAGTTGATTGTCAATGTTAGGCCATGATACCTAATGAATTCACTAATGTTAACAAATAGAACCTAATTGTAAAGTGTCACCATAAGTGTCGCATCATCGTCGTCATCTGTGTGTGTTTGTGTCAGTGGATCTCGCTCGTGCTCAAGGTCATCAGACATGATTACAGGCCTAAGGTCAGTGCACTCAATGTGCTCTGCTATAGAGCGTGTTATTATGTTGACATATCAACATCACCAGAGAGAGAGAGAGGGACTGATAGGGAATTGATTGGATGGTGGTCTCTTACTAGAGGGAAAGGAGGGTATTTATTTTCTGAAATAGCTTGTATTCCCTCCAGACTGATCTCACAGTGAAATCAGAAACAGTAGGTTGAATTTTATTTAGCTAAAATCGGTCTGTGCTTACCGAAATTCGATACTTGTTGTTTTGCAGATGCTGCAATTGTCAGTGAGTCGGCATCGTTTTCCAAACCTAGGTTACAGAAACTCTCTGAAACCACATGCCGACTTGACGTGATATCATGTTGTTCCCTCGCAGTAGTTCACATTCCGTCACAATACGTTTTGCGTTTCCTCACAATTATTTTAGGTTCCCTCACGATCCATCCTTTACAAAATTTGACCACAGTTTTACTACAGTGAACATAGTTGAATTATGCTGTTGTATTGTAAAACCATAGTAACCAACTACATTAACTATATTTCAAATGTGAGATTTGTAGTAAAACAATATTTGAACCATTATATTTATAGTAAAATCATACTAGTAAAACAGGAAAAAAAACTATGGTAATACAAATCATAAACATTCTGACAAAAAAAAAGTCATGGTTACTGCTGTTTTACTATAGTGAAACCATGTTTAATATTAAAGAGCTGTATATACTGTATATGATGTGTGTGTGTGTGTGTGTGTGTGTGTGTGTGTGTGTGTGTGTGTGTACTGTATATTCAATTATTCTGCTTATACCATGGTTACCACACCTTAAGACATCGTTCAGGGTTTTACCTCAAGACATTTTTAACACTCTTGTAAGTGGAACTACTTTCTTCCACCACAGATTCAGTTTCTTGCTTTGATGCAGCTCAAGCCTTTGCTGCTAGTTTGAAAATGTCACTTTAGAACTAGCAACAGAGGATTGCGCTGCTTCACTGGAGCACTTACTGGAGTGAGAAGGTAGTGCGTGAGATCTGTGGACGGAAATGTCTTGTTGATGAGAGAGGTCTACGGAGAAATGCCAGTATATATATATATATATATGTTATTTAATGTTTTTTATTATGATTTCCCGTCTGTCGCTCACTTCGACGTTGTGTTGAAGAAGCGACACTAGGGGTCTCTCTTGAGCGCCTTTTGACAGAATTTGCATGTCCCGCCCCCGGACATAAGGGTATAAAGGGAGGGAAATGCATCTGTTTCATTCAGAAATTTTCTTCGGAGCCGACTGGTTGTGTGTGCAGCGAGCTGCGAGTCACACACTGTTCCTCCCATCTCTGAGTGTGATTGCTGTTGGATCTACGGCGCATATCAGTGGCTTTTTCCCTTCTCTGCACGGCAGTGCAGCTTTGCCCCTGGGCGTTTCAACAGCGCAATTAAAAGAGTTTATTTCTCTTAAAGAGCAAATACACAGCTGGCGTTGAACATCCTTTTCAGGACGCGTCTTTATAAAGATGCCCTTCCGCCCTGTGTAGTTCCTGGATGCGGTAGAGTGTTTTCTCAGGTCCGAGCCGGTAGAACTCGGTAACAGGCTTACAAACTGACCGGGTGGATTGCTTGCACCTAGCGCCCTTTCCCTCTGCTGAGGTAAAATTGTGCGCTCTTATCCGAGGAGATCCCACTAACTCGGCTCCCTGGATGACTCCTCCCTTGCCCTCTGGTCCACGAATTCAGCAGAGGAATTCGCCGACCACATCCAATGCGGGTGCTCAATCTACCCTGTACTGGAATAGGTGCTCCACAGGTCAGGCTCCTACGTGGACCCCCCCCCCCCCCCCCCCCCCGTGTTTATTTTCCGTGGTACGGTCCCCTTGCAAGCGGACCTGCGTCTGCCTTGGGCAGTTCTCACTGGCCCCTGGTCGAAAGAATAGGAAAACTGGGAATGATCGCCTTCCCCGATGTGTATGATAGCGTTAAGATGGCCCCAGCCACTTTAACTCTATGCAAGAAACATAGAGAGAGAAAAGGCACGGCTGGCGCGGCCTGCTCCCATGCTTGGCACGTCGCCTTGTTCCCCCCTATCGGGGGTAAAGAACCAGAAGGCTTTGACGATTTTATGGGGTGTTGGGGAAGGGTACGTGCAGTCTGACACAGCCGGTCACTTTGGCATGTAAAATACCTGCCCGCTCCTGTGTCAGCAGTACACGTACACGGCTCAGCGTATGGCGTGATTTAAATTGGACCCCTAGTGTCGCTTCTCCGACACAAAGTCGAAGTGATCGACAGACGGGGAACGTCTAGGTTACGGATGTAACCTCCGTTCCCTGATGGATGGAACGAGACGTTGTGTCTTCCCGGCCACGTAGCTGAATCGAGCCACTGTTGCGGCCGAACCTCACTGTCGGCTCCTCAGAAAAATGCATGCAACTCTGTCTGCCAATATCTCATTGGCCTTTTCTCATAGATCAGAGACGCAAAAGGCACTCAAAAGAGACCCCTAGTGTCGCTTCTTCAACACAAGGCCTCGTTCTCTCCATCAGGGAACAGAGGTTACATCCGTAACCTAGACATTTTTATTACAATAGTTTTGGATTCCCTGCATTACTAGTATGATTTTACTACTAATATCATGGTTAAAATATGGTTACTGTAGTAAAACCATGGTCATTTTTGTAAATGATGGATAAAGGTGTTACGAGGGAACCCAAAATAGTTGCCTGGGAATGCAAAACATTTTAGGAGAACGCAAAGCTGTTTCAAAACATGCTTTTCCTTCCCAGTCTCTAAATGGCAGGTTGTGAAAAAGCTTGGAGCTTGGTGATAGATTGAAGTTATTAAATTACTGTATGTGTTATTAATGTTTTTGTAAGGCGCACTGATGAATCGTTCACGACAAGACTAAAAAAACGTGTATATACAAAACAAATAGAGTAAATATTGATGTAATGTTGACATTGAAGCGTGGTGCAGGTCAGAGATTGTGGTGCTGGTCATTATATT
Source organism: Xyrauchen texanus (assembly GCF_025860055.1). NCBI lineage: Eukaryota > Metazoa > Chordata > Actinopteri > Cypriniformes > Catostomidae > Xyrauchen > Xyrauchen texanus. The sequence goes on along the minus strand of NC_068279.1, from coordinate 55,068,241 downwards.
TATTACTGCATTTATTGGTCAGTTTCAAATTTATTGCAAACCAAAGAAAAATGAAATGGTGACTAAACTGGAATTACATTACATTCAAAGCTGCATAACAGGGAATCTATAAGTACAAAAACACTGGACCTGCCTCACCTACAAGATATGACCATAAAACTGAATGGAAAATCAATATAAGCAATATGGCTGTTCTAGTCCAAAGCACTACGATAAATCAAAGCGCTGTATAAACTAGAGAGCTAATATCAGAGTGTACCTCATAATATCAGCGATTACAAACTGAGCAAGTTCACCGTACAGACACTCATGTTTTAATAACACAGCCTGAGGATGCCAGCCGCTTTATTGCAGACAGAAGAGAGCGTGTCATTTCACGGCAGCTCTAGGTCACATTAAGGTTCATTGTTCTTTGTTCGCTGTTGGCAGCCTTACATTGATTAATCGTTTGATTAACAAGAAATTGGATTTATTAACGCTGCTTTAAAGGTCAGTCACATTAGCGTCAGTGTTTGCTATGTGACCTTGTTGTCGCCTCTTTCTCTTAGACACATATTTCGTTGAGGCTGAACAGAGTGGACAACTTAATATAAAGGTCATGAAAATCGAAAGGCTGATGTCAGCAGGTTAATGGACAGTCATGGATGTGCTCATAACATTAACATGCCTGTGGGTAGAGCTGCTAGATCCATCACAAACCTGAACCCAACTAGACAAAAGATATCAGCGATGTCTGCATCCGCTGGATAACAGGTTAAGCGAATGGAATGATATTTGAGAACACAGTAGAGAGTATTGTATACGTACATCGTATGACTTCATAGGGCTAGACATTCATCTATGGGTTTGAAACGACTTGAGAGTTTTCATTCATGGGTGACCTGTCTCTTTTAAAAGCATTTGGGCATTTAGAAGGCTGCTCTTGGAATCAGAAACACGACACAGGATGTGAAGTCTTGTGTTAACTGACCATATTGCTCTGTGCCGTTAGGTGAGGAAGCACTCACCATGTACATGGCCAAGAACAAGCTGGACCGGAAGATGGTGAACGCCACCCAAGGAGTCGAGGCTCTGCACCAGCTCGCCTCATCGTACTTCATCGACCGTGATGGCACCATGCGCAAACTCCACGAGATCCAGATCTCCAGCAACGCCATCAAGGTAAGACAGACAGACAGACAGAAATAAATAAATAAGGAAAGACAGTAATTCCCCTATCCTACTTCCTCCTCGCCCACCATCCATCTGTCTGCGGAGCTGTTTGTTGTTGGAGTTGACGGCTCGCTGATCTTCTGGTGGTCAGGGCTCGAGGTAGCAGGAAGTCAAGCATAACAAAATGAAACAGAATTGACAATAGCTGCTGAGTCAGGAGGAGAGGAGGAGAGCAAACGCAGCACTTAAATGCACACACAGACTTACACAAGACTGACAGGACAGACTAATGCTCACGCTGATGTGCTTGGCGTGTTCTGGACCAGCAGGACCGGCTCTAAAATTCATTTCCGTACTGTGTATTATATGTTTGAGTGTCTGTTGATGTTTCAGGAATGGAAAATGCACCTAATATGCAATAAAATGAAGAATGCACCTATTTTAAACTAAAAACAATTTGGTAGCACTTTACATCAACTTAAGTGATCCGAGATACTATATGTAATAGTGGCGCAATATATATGTTTGCCTCCATAAATCATATTTTTTATTATTACTTCATATCTATATAATATTATCACAGATGATCTATTTATTTGTACAATAAAAATGAGTACTATATTCATACACTCTATGCATGCTATTTGTTCCCCAAGGTGGCTTGATATTTGACGAAGAAGCAACGTGGAAGTAATCTATAGCAAGTTTAACACGTGAAACTGCCAAAGACTGACAAAATTCAGCGTGGAAGTAATGATTTATTTATTTTAGAATACAGTATTCTGTTTATTTTCTGATTGTCTTGCTTTAAAAAAATAATGCACATCTGGGGATCTTGTTGTACCATGATAGTTTGTGCTGAGTCATTAACGCTAATAATATTTAGAAATCCCGTACATTTAAGGGTTAAGGTTGATATTGTGATAGTTAATACTGACAATGAACAATACTTATGCTGGCTTTATTAATTCTAATAAATGTTAATTTCTGCATATGCCAATAAATGTTTAGTACATTAAACTTTGTATATTAGCATTAGTTAAATATTATGAACTAACAATGAACAATAGTTTATTTGCAAATGAACAATAACCAATATTAATATATTGTAAAAAGTGTGCAATCAAGCCACCTCAGTTCATAAGTGTTTATTGTAAGTGCATGATACCTAGACAACTGTGTATGCTCAAGTAAAGTAAAAAGTCTGTGTGTGTCGGCATGTCACATGGTAGAGTCCTGCATTCAGGAAGAGGCTGAGTCTCTCTCTCACACACACACACACACAGAATGTGCATGTTGAAATGACAGCATGTAATCATTGTAAATCCTGTGGATTGGGCACTCAGTTCTTATTGGCACATAGATGCGGCCACATGTTTGTTTGTGTGTGTGTTTGTTTATTTGAGTGTTGTAAACGAGTGTCTGTGGGACTGTGTACATGCTAATTAGTATTCTTTATAGATTAGTTGTAAAGCCTTTTAGACACACACACACAAACACACACTCATACACACTCACACACACACACACACACACACACACACACACACACACTCACATACACACACTCATACATACACACACACTCATACACACACACACACACACAGATATCTGTCAATATCAAATTATATTTTGAAAAAGAAAGATATAAAGAAAGTCTATGTTTAGGCATGTTCCAGGTTCAAAACAGTTTTTGTGGCATAATATATATATTATAATAATATATATAATATATGATTATACATAATATATAATATACATAATAATATATGACATAATATATTACCACCAAAAAGCATTTTTTTTTTTTAATGAATTAATAAATAAATAAAATCTCTTGTTTATTAAAAAAATAAATACAAATAAAATGTTTTTACAGTAATACACATTGGAAGTAAATGCTAGATTACAACCGGTGTAAGGTTTTCATGACAACCAGATGTAAAAGTGGATATAACTTTCCACATAAGGTTAGTAGGTGATTTTATCAGAGTAAAATCATGACAACATTGTTTACGTCTTGTGGCTATACTTTTGAAACAATTTTAACATTTAAGGATTGACCCCATTCACTTCCATTGTAAGTGGCTCATAGTTACAGCGATTTTTGCTGCATTCTCTTTTTTAAATCAATCAAGGGATTCTCCATTTTTTTTAATAATCAAAATTATGCAACAAATTGCACTAGGTTAATTTCGATTTTCAGCAGTATGACCTGGGCAGTTGTTGTCAGGATCTGTTAGATTCATCCCTCGGGTTTTAAAGCTATTTATAACTAATCTTAACCCAAACTGGAAACACTTTATAAGAACTTACATCAATAAATCATTTACAAAGATTATGTAATGCTTAACAGATCATTAGTTTATGTATATTCATATTAGATTATGTGCTTGTTAATGTTTACTAATGAATGTAACTAACATTAACGCCATTAATGCCACACATTTACTGTTTGTTTGTTAATGTAAGCATACTTTAATATTTACATATCTTTACAAATCATTTATTAATAAATGGAAAGGTGTTCATTTTCCTACATTTCCATGTGAAATTTGACCTGGATTCACTCTTCTGGTTTTACAGCTAATTATAACTAATCCTACCCCTCAAAACACACACACACACACACACACACACACACACACACACACACACACACACACACACACACACACATGTTGTGTTTCCATGTTTTATGGGGACTTTCCATAGACATAATGGTTTTTATACTGTACAAACTTTATATTCTATCCCCTAAACCTAACCCTACCCCTAAACCTAACCCTCACAGAAAACTTTCTGCATTTTTACATTTTCAAAAAACATAATTTAGTATGATTTATAAGCTGTTTTCCTCATGGGGACCGACAAAATGTCCCCACAAGGTCAAACATTTCGGGTTTTACTATCCTTATGGGGACATTTGGTCCCCACAAAGTGATAAATACACGCTCACACATACACACACACACACACACACACACACACACACAGTCATTGTGACAGCCTCATGTCGTGTTTCCTTCTCAGGAGGCATGACATCTGTGAAGTGTGTGTGTCTCTCTCACCTTGTCCTGCCGCAAGGGGACGTGCCACAGCTTCAGTGGTTATTTGGGGGCTTGTAGCAGACAAATGAACAGCGAGATGGTTTGAAAATGGCCTCGCAGCAGTGGCTTTGCTATATCTGTAGTGTGAGCACAACCGTAGAGCGCTGTGCAATTTAATCAAAGAGAAGACGTCCTGTCACTGCTGTGCGGCCTTCCATAACGGCCCTTATATTTTAACATCTCTCTGTGGAATCAAGCCGTCACAGTCCATAAATCTTCTTCGGAGGGAAATCTTTAAGATAAGTTCCAAACCGATATGAGTTTCTTTATTTTGTGGAACACAAAAGGTAAAGTGAAAAAGTCATTTTATAGCTTTGAGCATCAAACACACTGATGCTATACATGAAGTCATTCGTGTATAGTCTTCGACAATCATTGTTTGAAATTTGGTCCTTAAAGAGCCTGTCATGCCAGGTTTGACGTCAGTGATGATCATTCACGATACATTTGAGAACTAACCATGCTTGATGTCATAACGTCAAACCTGGTGCAATCTTGATGTGCTACATTTGAATGTACGTCAACACACATGAGATTGAAGAGCAACGGAGAAGACTTTCAGCAAATATCTTTTCAATTTTAGGCTGGTCCTCATACATATATGGGATGACTTCAATAGACTGGAGATGTAATGCACGAGTCATATGGACTACTGTTATGATTCTTCTATAGGGTTATACTGTTCGTTTTGGAGCTCGACCATCGAGCGCCCATCACCATTCAGTCGCATTATATGGAAATAGACAAAATGCCCCAGAATGAAAAAGAATGCAAATACAATATTGTAACAATTAAGAAGGTAAGGAGGACTCAAACATGCAGAAAAGCTTCGTACATCTCTCTCCCGTCTGCTGCTGTCTCTTAAATACTCCCGCCTCCCCTCGCTGGAACGCAAGGCAGGTGTGACGCGCAGATGGAAGTCATTCGCCACTTATCTCCCCGGCCTCGCTCTGCCCGGATGCCGCTTGGCTCCGCCCTGATCACCACAAATATGTTATTATAATACTACATATAATATACTTTATAAACTATATATTGTATTATATTCAACAGATATCATATACAGTATATATTAGTATGTATTCTTACGTAAAGCTCAACACAGAAATGCCTATACTCTAAAATGTACAAAACTGAGGAATTGACGGCATCTATTATGCAATTCATTTTACAGTATATATTAACAACGACATCTTACAGACTACAAATGTTTATGAATATAAATATAATGGGTCATGCTATATATATATATATATATATATATATATATATATATATATATATATATATATATATATATATATATATATATGATTTTGAAATATTTCACATTTTTAGAGCTGACAATACCTCCATATTGTAAATTTCAGTGTCTATTTAAAGTGTAAATGCTACATATATATATTAGGGCTGTCAATTGATAAAAAAAATGTATTGAATTAATTACATTGTGTCCCGATTAATTAATCGCGATTAATCGCATATACAAATATTTGCTGAGAAAGCCCCTCATATAACAATAATTCAATATATAATGATTATACATATTTATATCAATATATAATTATACATAGTTATCTTTAAATATAAAAAAAATTATATATATATCAAATTAAAAATATTCAGATAATTAAAATGCATTACATTCTTGTGTCAGAAGGGTTAATCATTGATAAAACAATATAACAGCAGCTTTAGAATACAATGTATTGTTTATTACCATATTATTGATCATAAGTCAATCATTGTCACACAGTTCACAGCAATCCATTACACAAGTGAATTTGTCAATCAGTTGAGATTTATTATTAGGGCTTGTTTAAGGACACGTCAATGTACACCTGCATTAGACATGCTTGTGTAGCGTCTCAGGTGTGTTGCATCATAAACATAAAATGTTTAGTTCACTGTTTCAAGTTAAATATAGTTTAATACTCAGTCTTTAAACACATCTTGAGATCCCTTAGATCGCATTTGCGCCCCTTCAAGTGTTTTGAAATCAAGAATGTGATGCATGTTTGTGCTGCTGAAGTGTTTTCTTCACTGTATAAACTGTGCGTTACCATACAGCTGAAATTTCACTTACTGCCCTCTGGAGTAAACAGGTGGTACTGCAAGCTTGCATTTCTCAGGAATCTTCCTTATGGTCCGGGGGCAGTACGATTAATTGCGTACATTTTTTTAACGCATTATTTTTTGTAAAATTAATCGCACTGAATTAACGCATTAATTCGACAGCACTAAAATATACATATGAATATTAATGAGACGGAATACTTTTATACTTTATGTGATGCGTGTTTGTGTGTGTTGCAGGTATATTTGATATACTTTGTACAATATGTTACTAGTTGAAATGCAATACTGTGTGTTCTTATTTACACATTGGTGCAAACAGAATCTTGCACTTTTTACACTTAGCAGCTACTGTTCTTAACACATAATGCAAATTGCATCTGCCAATATGCATTAACATGTGAACCTGTGAATTGTACACAGTGAAAAATGGACTGCTGTGTTTTTCTGTCGTATCAGATTAAATTTCATGTCCTGCTTTTGTTTGGCTACTCAAGAAAAGCTGAAAATAACATAATAAGAAATATACAGTATATGCTTCATATCCTGCAGGGGAAGATGACACAATTTATTCTGCCAAGAGTTGCAAGGCTATATTCCTGTCCGATATTATTTTCCAATAGAAGATAGTCAGCTGAGCATTTTAATAAGAAATGCACTTTTACAATCGGGTGTTTGGGGTGACAGAACACAGTTTGATCATTCGGGACGGAGGCGTGTGTTAGTGCCCCTCAAGGGCAACCTGTCTTCTCTGAATAGCTTTCAGCTGATTTATTCTTAAACTCCATATGCAAATGTGTGATGATGTAGCGAGTGTTTCAGAGGCATTTCAAATCTATGGGTTGGCCAAGATCTCATTTCAGCCGCCAACCAGAGCCACATTCACAGAGCAGGTGCTGTTAAAAAGGACAGACGTCTCTTGACATGCAGAGGTTTAGTACTGATGTGTCATTATACAGAAGAGCTGTGGTTGGCAGCCTGCAAGCGTGCTAGTTTATGTTTGTGCATGGAGTGTGTAGTACACAGTACTGTGTGCTGATGACAGCCCGATGATAACAATGCAAGATGAACATGTGCTAATGTTTCGTGCATTGATATTGATATTTTAGGGTAACTCACTAAGATTTTTGAATTCTAAAATTATCATTATTATTATTATTATTATTTCACATAAAATACATGACCAAATCTAATGGTGAGGAATGGGTTTCCTGTTTCCTGTTAGTTCTGCCTCTCGTTTGAGCTGTCTGTACACAAAAAAATGCTAAAATATATGAAGACATCATTGGGCTCTTGAGTAGCTCAGGTTCACCACTCTTCACTTTCAACAGCTCAAAATAGACCTTCATAACGGGGCTGGCAGGTGACAGGCATAAGAAGAAACTGTCCCATGATGCTCTGCTTCATCACAGCTCTCTCCAGATGAGCCGCTAATCTTCCCATAATACAAAACAATCACAACAATTGTGTTTCTGAAGATATTAAAGTGAATACATGACAAATGCACAAACTACATAAACACAAACACATTCGAATAAATGCACGTTTACTACACGTATCACACGTGCATGAGTTAAAATCAGTTTTCCTGTTGTTCACAGTAGATATTTACATGCATGTGAGTGCGTGTGTGTGTGTGTGTGTTGATTCTGTGCGTGCTGGAATGAGCATCATGCGGCTTTTCAACATTTGTTTCTAATCCCAAAAATCTCTGTCTTCATTAGACACGGGGGCTTTGATTTGGTTTTATACTCTGATAATCTGTGCTTTAATCCAGTTGATCATGTGTGTTTGTGTGTGTGTCCTGTAGCTTTGGATTCAAAAGATTATGTCCTTTTCATGTCAAGAGATTTGTGTGGCAGGGATCATACAGGAATTTTAAAGGAATAGTTCACTGGGAAATGAAAATTCTGTCATCATTAACTCTCACTCATGCTGGTTCAAACTGTATGAGGTATGTTGTTTTGGAACCCTGTAATCCTTTCGTTAAAGGTGCAGTCTGTCATTTTTTCCACATTTAAGAGTTTTGCTCCTAAAAGAAATGAATTTTGAAACATAAAGTAATTTTGAAACATATCTATAAAATCATGAGAACTCACATGAGATTAGGAAAGTTGTTTTATTCTACATGGGGCAGGGGCGCCCTCATGGGGGCTGGCATTTTAGAATCGCATAACCAGTTGAATACTACTGGTTTAATCTCATTAACCGTCTTGTTATTGGACACTTTCAGTCTTGGATTAAATAAATCGTGGCTGATTGTGAATAGTGAATTTCTACAATGGCATCTGTAACTGAAAACTCTTGATTATAAATGAAGCTGCATCCACACCACTAGGTGTCAATCTAAGTCCAAGATGACAAGAGCAAAACGTTACATTAATGAACCTCTTTATAAACCCTTTACAAAAGGAAACATTAATGTAAAGTGTTACCATTCAGGGGCGGAGCCAGGAGTTTTTCAAAGGGGTGGCCAAGCAGGGGCAAGCGATCAGGCTGTGGTGGCACAGAAATGATTGGGCAGCATTTAAATATTGCCAGACTGTGTGTGTGTGTGTGACGGAGAGGTTTGGCGACCTTGGTGTGCGCACATGTTAAGTTTGTACATTTGTACAGAGATGATTTCACCTCTAAAGAACTCAAATTAAAAAGGAACCAAAATAATGACTAAAACCGCAATTGCGAGTGGGGTGGCCACCCCCTAGCTCTGCCACTGTTACCATTCTTTCCTTTGAGGAAAAAATGGATGTTTTGAAGAATTCTCAAGATGGTCTTTTCTATACATTGAAAGTGAAGCTTTTGGGTAAACTGCCCCTTTAAGTGTCAAATATAGTGTGATTACTCATACATACATTCTCCTGTGTTATTGTAATAGGAACAAACGGTGATTTCTGATGATTTATTGCGGTACACTGTGACATTACCTGTATCTTATGTTGTGTTCACCGGCCCACAGACACTTAAGTACAAAGGTCAGCTGCAGTGTCATTGCAAATGAGGTCTCACAGCGTCTGCGTGTAAAAAAAGGTTATTTATTTTAATGTGCTTGTTTGTTTTAGAGCACATATATTTTATTTAGGTCAAAGCTGTTGTAGTTGAAGCTCGACTGGCTGTGTAAAGACGAGAACACAAAAAGAACATCCACATTTTTAATTGGGTCTTTGATGAACATGTGAACTCAATATTGACTCTTCAGGACAAACATTAATTAAAGAGGCAATCAAAGAAAAATCCACCTGTATCGTGAACGCTCGTGATGAATTAAAGGTAGAATCACTTTTGACGTGATTTTATAAAGCAAGGCTAGCATCAGTTTTAGCATACTATTGCTTATACTTATTCTGCCCTGCAAAGGCATAACACAGTAACTACTTTTATGTCAAAATTGTTGTCAAAATGTCGTTTATATTTAGTCAAGATGCATTCATGTCATATTCAATTTGAGTCCATTTTAGCCTGACTAAAATGCAATATTAATAATAATAATAAAAAAAAAAATAGTTTTCAATAATGGGGAAAATTAAAAAAACGTGTCACTCAAAAATACAAACTTTAACCAAATATTCATGTTTTGAAAAAGTGTAAATATTTAAATGTTTTTATGAACATAAGATTTAAATTTAAGTCATAACCTATAGAGCATATACACATTGAAACCATAAACTCAAGATGGCGCCGACTATGGCTGCTGCGTTGCGAGCTCCGTTACAACACTGCGGTTTATTGTTTGTTTTGTTTACAGTTCTTTGTTTTTTTTGTCTTGGATGTTGTCTGCCTTATTGTTTACGACAGACAAACGCTTTTGGACATTAGTTCTACAATCACACATCGAAAACCGGACTTCAAATTCTTTAATGCCGACCCGCTGTTTACAAACACGCCGGCGGAGCCCTTTGTCTGTGCTGCTCAGCCGCGGAAACGCAGAAGGAAAAGAGGAAAACGAGCCGGCGTTCTCATCAGTGTAAGACGTCGTGCAAATCGACCCCCGCTACCCAGTATACTACTGGCAAATGTTCAGTCTCTGGACAACAAACTCTGCGAGCTGAGAGCGCGGATCTCTTTCCAACGAGAGACGAGGGACTGCTGCGTTATGTGCCTTGCAGAAACCTGGCTGTCTACGGAGATTCCAGACTCGGCCATCGAAATCACGGGCTTTTCCGTGCACCGAGCGGACAGAGCGAAAGACCTCTCTGGTAAAAGCAGAGGTGGTCGTGTATGTTTTATGATCAACAAATCATGGTGTGATCAGAGGAACGTACATTTCATCAAGTCTTTTTGCTCTCCTGATCTGGAATATCTCATGCTTCTGTGTCGACCATTCTGGCTGCCGAGGGAATTCACAGCGGTTATCATCACAGCTGTGTAGATCCCCCGCAAGCCGACACAGACCGGGCACTCAGGGAACTGTATGGGTGTATAAGTGAGCAGGAAACCGCGCACCCTGAGGCTGCGTTCATTGTTGCCGGGGACTTTAACAAAGCCAACTTCAAAGCAATCGCCCCAAAATACCACCAACACATAAAGTTCAACACACGAGGGGACCGGGTTTTGGATCATTGTTACTCTCCCTTCCGGAAGGCTACAAATCCCTCCCCGCCCCCATTTGGCAAATCGGACCATTCTTCCGTTCTGCTTCTGCCCGCTTACAGGCAGAAACTGAAACAGGAAGCACCCACCCTCAGAACGATCCAGTGCTGGTCGGACCAATCAGACTCTGCGCTACAAGACTGTTTTGATCACGCGGACTGGGAGATGTTCGGTCCGCCTCTGATGACGACATCGAGGTTTACGCTGACAGCGTAACGTGTTTCATCAGGAAGTGCGTAGAGGACGTTGTTCCGACCAAAACTATACTGGATATACCCCAACCAGAAACCATGGGTTAACGGCGATGTTACGCGGCACTCACTGCGCGGACCTCCGCTTTAATTCTCCTAACACGGAGGAGCGTAAACAAGCCAGTTATGCCCTCCGTAACACTATCAGTGCAGCTAAACGCCAGTACAGGCACAAGCTTGAAGGCCAGTTCAACACCACTGACTCCAGAAGTATGTGGCAGGGAATTAACACAATCACGGACTACAAGCGGAATAAAGTCTCCGCCATGAACACCGCTGCATCTCTCCCGGACGAACTTAATACATTTTATGCTCGTTTTGAGGACAGTAACACCGCCCTCGCGGAGAGTGCACTCGCGACTGACGCTACAGAGGTTGATTCACTCTCCGTCTCTGTTGTGGATGTAACCCGATCATTCCGACGGGTGAACATCCGTAAAGCCGCGGGTCCAGACGGCATTCCGGGCCGCGTCATCAGAGCGTCGCGCGAATCAACTGGCTGGTGTTTTTACGGACATTTTCAATCTGTCCCTCTCCCTGTCTGTAGTCCCCACATGCTTCAAAACATCAACCATTGTGCCTGTACCGAAGCAAGCTATAATCACATGCTTAAATGACTGCCGTCCTGTTGCTCTGACCCCCATCATCAGCAAATGCTTCGAGAGGTTAATCAGAGATCACATCTGCTCTGTTCTGCCCCCTCTTTGGACCCATTGCAGTTTGCCTACCGCAACAACCGCTCCACTGATGATGCCATTGCATCTACAATACACACTGCTCTCTCCCACCTGGAAAAAAGGAACACATATGTGAGAATGCTGTTTGCAGACTACAGCTCAGCATTCAACACCATAGTGCCCTCCAAGCTTGATGAGAAACTCCGGGCTCTGGGCTTAAACAGCTCGCTGTGCAGCTGGATCCTGGATTTCCTGTCAGGCAGACGTCAGGTGGTTAGAATGGGCAGCAACACCTCCTCATCACTGACCCTCAACACTGGAGCCCCGCAGGGCTGTGTTCTCAGCCCACTCCTGTATTCCCTGTACACACATGACTGTGTGGCAACACATAGCTCCAATGCCATCATTAAGTTTGCTGACGATACGACGGTGGTAGGTCTGATCACTGACAATGATGAAAGAGCCTACAGAGAGGAGGTGCACACTCTGACACGCTGGTGTCAGGAGCACAACCTCTCCCTCAACGTCAGTAAAACCAAGGAGCTTGTTGTGGACTTCAGGAAGAAAGAGGGAGAACACAGCCCCATCACCATCAATGGAGCACCGGTGGAGAGAGTCAGCAGCTTCAAGTTCCTCGGTGTCCACATTACTGAGGAACTCACATGGTCCGTCCACACTGAGGCCGTTGTGAAGAAGGCTCACCAGCGCCTCTTCTTCCTGAGACGGCTGAGGAAGTTTGGAATGAACCACCACATCCTCACACGGTTCTACACCAGCACTGTAGAGAGCATCCTGACTGGCTGCATCACCGCCTGGTACGGCAATAGCACCGCAGCACAACTGCAAAGCCCTGCAAAGGGTGGTGCGAACTGCCAGGAACATCATCGGAGGTGAGCTTCCCTCCCTCCAGGACATATACACCAGGCGGTGTGTGAAAAAAGCTCGGAGGATCATCAGAGACTCCAGTCACCCAAGTCATGGGCTGTTCTCACTGCTACCATCAGGCAGGCGGTATCGCAGCATCAGGACCCGCACCAGCCGACTACATGATAGCTTTTTCCCCAAGCAATCAGACTGTTGAACTCTTGATCTATCAGGATCAATAATTAGCACTGCACTTTATTCAGCTATAATCTCACACTGGACTGTCAACATATTCTCCTCAATACAACTGCTATATATATATATATACACATATTTATTTCATATACTCCCACTTATTGTATTGTATTGTATATTCTGTTCTATATTCTGCATTGTATATAATTATTGTGTTGTGTAAGTATGTGTACATCTGATTTGTAAATTGTTTTGTGTAAGTATGTGTACATCTGATTTGTAAATTGTTTTGTGTAAGTATGTTGTTTATTGTAATTGGTATATGTCTCGTCACTGTCATGACTGCTATGTTGCTCGGAACTGCACACAAGAATTTCACCTACTGTTGCACTTGTGTACATGGTAGTGTGACAATAAAGTGATTTGATTTGATTTGATCCTGACGTCTTGGGATTCTGGCACAGTTGTGGTCAAATTCCGGCTAAATGCTGGGGGGGACAGGATAAGTGTGGCTGAGTTTTGGCCTCTTTCTGGGGTGGATACGGCTTACATGCTGCAAGTGGCTTTTGGGCCAATGTCGGACCGTAATTCCATGCAGTGTGTGGGCCGAACTCACAGGTGGAATGCAGCCAAATTCAGGCCAAAATAATTTTGCTCTCTGGGTGTAATGCCAGCTATTAAAGAGCATGCCTCAATGTGAATTTATAATAGGATTCGCTTTTTAGCAGTTCCAGTGTTGTGAATCGCTTTAGGGACCGTTATGAATTTTCTGTTTTAGTCAGTTTAGGATATTTCATTACATGTTGCACGTTTTTCTTGGACTAGAGCATAACTTTGTTCAAGTTCACCTGTGTATTCCTTCATTATCTGTGCAGATATAAGTTGAAATATTACAGTTGTTTAGTTCTAGAAATAGCTGATAAATATCCTACACTATCTATGATGTGTGTCAGTGAGGTAATTAAAGGAATATTCTGGGTTTAATACAAGTTAAGCTCAATCAACAAAATTTGTGACATAATGTTGATTACCACAAAAATAAATTTTGACTCGTCCCTCCTTTTCTGTGTTCCAGTGTGACACTTCCATTGGAAGTCAATGGGGTTTAATCTGTAAACATTAAAATACTCACTGTTTCAAAAGTATAGAAACAATAAATAAACAATATGTGTGTAAACATGGTTTTACTGTGATTAAATCATGCACTAACCGCATCTGTGGAAAGTTAGAAACAATTTTACAACTTTGTTGCCATGACGATGTGATGTCAGCAAACACTAAACCCAAAAATGACTGTAAAAATGACCATTTAAACAATCTTACTGCTCAAATAATACATGAGTTTTAGCAGAATAATTAATGTAAGTGCTTTTAGAAAATGATAAGCTTCACATTGACACTGTTGATTTCAGGAGCTCTTGCCGTTTTTTTGTGTATTATTCATCAGCCTTTGGTTTTCATGTGTTTTTCTGTCTGGGTTCAGGTGACGGAGACTCGGACCGGTCCGCTCGGCTGCAGTACGTATGATAACCTGGACTCGGTCAGTTCAGTTCTGCTCCAGAGCCCAGAAAGCAAGCTCCATTTGCAAGGTAAGTGACATCACTGTATTTTACTACAGTTTAACCTGTTTTACACATACTAAACCTACACTGACAAGTGTCTGATCCTCCCACAAAGCAAGTTCAAACAAAGCACAAGAGTGATATGGACTTCTTTTATGATATTTTAATAGACTAGAACATAATAAGGGCTCAGAAGTGGGCGCGTTAATTTTTCTGGGGGGTAAACTATTCCTTTGAAGGTTCGCAAAGACCCATAAACACAAAAGAGAATAGTTAGTTGCACAATAATGAAGATAAATTGACAGCAAAGGAGCGTTTGCATCACCCACTCACTGAATTGATCATGAATCCAGCTGCTCCATGTCAAATGAAACACCTCAAAACAAGTGCAGAAATTTCGATTTTTCTTTCCTTTTACTATTTACATCTGAAAAGATCATTATGTCATTTTAAGTCTGAAATATATTTGTAGACGCTGGTGTTTGCACGTCTGCTTTAGAAAAGAAATGGGTTCACAGCTGTGATGAGACGCATCTGGGAAAATGAATGCATGACACTTTTACTGGCTGATAATACTAAAGGTTACCGCTACAGGTGGGCGATATACAGTATCAAATAATTAATGGTTAAGTCATGATTATTTTGCTGGCAAGAAAGATTATTTTGCTGGTGCATATCACAATGGTTTTTATGTGCTTCTTATTTGACCATTAAGTTTCCTAAAGAGTGTGTCACTGGCCTAGTAAATTTCCTTCCTGTGGCTCAGTTGGTAGAGCAGGTCGGCCACTAATTGCAGGGTTGGTGGTTAGAATCCTGGCCCACACGACTCCACATGCCAAAGTGTCCTTGGGCAAGACACTGAACCCCAAGTTGCTCCCAATGGCAGGCTAGTAGTACCTTACATAGCAGCTCTTCCGCCATTGGTGTATGAATGTGTGTGTGTATGGCTAAATGAGACGCAGTCTAAATGAATACCGTTAAGGTTAAAAAGGCGCTATATAAGTGCAGACCATCTACCATCATTAGATTTAGGATAAGTTCAGTTCATTTCTGGTTCAAAATGGTTTCATTGAATCGGTTTGCATCATTAATTTCATCAGGCAGTTTCATTTTTAACTTCATGTCATCTATTATGTACAGAATTGTTTGACATTTCAAGGTATACAATAAACAAATCACTTGATTTGACAAAGTTCTACAGATTCGTGGCATACATTTTTGGGAAAAATCCAAGATTTTTGACGCTGTTACTAGCAAGAAAATGGGATGTCTTCAAGTGTATCTTTACAGTCCACATGTATAGTGTGTATATTCAGGGTAGGATGGAAGTCTATTTTTCCCACAAGCCTACACACGTTTCCACTTCTTTTCTGTCCATTTGGAACTGCCCATTAAGTTTTTTCTTTCTACTCAAGGCTATTATTGTCGTATCATTAATTTCAGATTTACCAACTGCTAAACTGCACAATAAAAGAAAATTGAGAAAGATCACTTGTTGGTCAGACAGCTCCTTCTTGTCTAACTGGGCGGTGCATTGTCAAAATAAGCAGCACAAACTCTCGCAACAGTGTCAGTACATGTTTGGTTGAACAGAAAACAGAAGAATTTAGCAGAAATGTGTGTCAACGTTCTAATCATACATTTCTGTCTATCCTAAAGTAAGAAATATTCATTGATTTCACAGACATGACAGACTATGCAGTTGTGCTCTTGGGCATCTAGTTAACTTTCTACACTAATATATATATATATATATATATATATATATATATATATATATATATATATATATATATATATATATATATATATATATATATTTACGTGTTTTGTATTTATCCCCTTTTGTCCCAATTTGGAATCCCCAATTCCCACTTCTTTAGTAGGTCCTTGTGGTGGTGCGGTTACTCACCACAATCTGGGTGGTGGAGGACAAGTCTCAGTTGCCGCTTCTGAGACCGACAATCAGCGCATCTGATCACGTGACTCGTTGTGCATGACACCGCGGAGACTCACAGCATGTGGAGACTCATGCTACTCTCCACGATCCACACACAACTCACCACACGCCCCATTGAGAGCGAGAACCACATTATAGTGACCACGAGGAGGTTACCCCATGTGACTATACCCTCCCTAGCAACCGGGCCAATTTGATTGCTTAGGAGACCTGTTTGGAGTTACTCAGCACACCCTGGATTCAAACTCATAAACTCCAGGGGTGACAATACTCGCTGAGATACACAGACCCCCCCCAGATTTACGCATTACATTTCCATCAAATGGAATTGAGTAATATTTAATCAAATAAAATAGAAAATAAATAAACATTAATTTTATTCATTTCATTTTGTTAAACATTTCACAAATTACATTTGATGAAAAGTTATTATGAAATTGAAATGCATAAATCATACAAAAATAGGCAAAAATTTTCACACACACAAAAAATATTTATATTTACATGCTTTAATTTCATAACATTAAACAAAAATAATTGAGTAATCTTTAATAAAATAATAAAAAAAAACTAAATATTGATTGATTGATTTTTAACATGACTCAGCGTGATTTTGTGTCCTTTGTTACATCCTGACTGCTTGAAGTTGAATAAATCCGTCCGATCACATTGAAACTATATGCTAATAATCAAAAGTCCACTGTTAGGCTATTGCTCATGGACTATTGCGTCATTTTGCGTGTTGTAATCCTGTGCTCATGAGGGGATGTTTTATGCAGCATAATGACATTCAGCATCAAAAGCGGTTACCTAGAGAAGACTTTCAGAGAGAATTTTGAAAATCACAAGGCCAGATAAAAGACGGATAAAGCCGGGTTGCTCACGGCTCGGGCCGATTCCTTTCATTACACAGCCACAAATGTGTTAGTGATACTTATAACAAGCATTCATGTTTCACATTACAACAAAAAATGTGAGAGAACCAAAGGGGAAACACGCATAAATAAGACCGACTTACTCAAATTAGACTACTGGGAGAGTTAAAGTAAAGCATGAATCACACCACTTGTAATTAGACACCAGTAATACACTTTCAACTAGTCAGACATCAAACTACATTAGAACTAGTGCTGTCAAAAGTACTGGTACTTCAGTACCAAGACGATACTAAAATAAAAAAGATCTAACGATACCAATGTTTCTGCAGTACTGGTAGTACTGAGAACCGACTCTATCCAGTACCAGCACACAGTATGACTCGCACACGACTGCTTTAAAATGCTAATTTTGCGCATATGCTCTGTTACTCCTTTGTCACTGAAATGGACAATTAATCAAACTAAAATCGTGACATGTCCTAGTGTGATTTATTAAACAACTAAAGGTGGCCATCTTTGTGTGGAAGAGCTGTGTACTTTGAAAGAATGTATAAATCCGACCGCACAAACATATTGAGAATCATTCACGTTGTATCAGATGACAGAGCAGAGCACTATTATACTGTGAAGCATGCAGCACATGTAAACTACATATTTATATAATGAAATCACAGCATTTGCGCTTTAATCTCATCTAAACGTTATTTGTATAGCATTTAAAACAACAGAGTTGACTAAAGTGCTTCACTGTAATACAATTTCAAACATAACATTTAAAAATGATCATATACACAAACACCAGTAATCTAAAACACAAAATACAAACGCTCCAAAACTATGTCCTACATTTCATTTGTCAGACTCAAAGGCCAGTGTAAAGAGATTAGATTTCAGATGTGACTGAAAAAAAAGTCTCCGTGTCGCTAATTGTTTATCCGGATAATGAAGCTTCCAGCAAAAAACACACATCATAATAAAAGCACGTTTCAAAATATAAGACAGAGACCTGAAATTGAAGAAATTGTGACAGAAATATATTACAACTGTATAGTAAAATGTAATATTCACAGTAATGATAATAATATTAAATAATAATTAAGCAATATATCATAAGCAAGATATTTGAATATTTGATTGAATAAAAGTTTGGCCCCAAAAAAATGCAATGATTTGTTGAAAAGTTCTATTTTCTCTTGTTGGAAGTTTTAAGAATGAATTGATTAGACATTATTTTGGTGATGAAATTAAATTAAACTAAAACATGGAGTTCTGGAAAATAATAATAATAATAATAATAATAATAATAAAAAGGAAAACATGATTTGGTAAAGAATAAAACATACTTTTAAAAACACTTAAGCAACGCATCCTTGATTGAGAAACACTTTATTTATTATTTAAATTGAATGTAACTTTTTATATAGGTTAAACGTGTGTGTTCAGTAGCACATTGTCATATTAGCATTGTCTTATGCTGTGGTACCAAAATTGGTATCGAGAACAGTGAATTTTCATTGGTATTGAGACCGACTACTGAAATTTTGGTACCATGACAACACTAATTAGAACTGACAAATCCAAAGTCAGCATCGGTACAATTGAGTAGATCCTGCTACAACTAGGGATGGGCAATCCTTTTTTTACCCTTTTGATGATATTGAAGATGATAAACTTTTAAAACATTTCAGAGCAAATCTATCTTTTCTTTTATTCAATCAGAGGAAGTATATTTTAACCAGTAATCTATTGTTACCTTTTGACGATGTTATATGTATATATATATATATATATATATATATATATATATATATATATATATATATATATATATATATTGTATACATATACATAAATTAGGTCTGTATTGATTGATATATATTAGGGGTGTGCAGCAAAGCCATTATCTGTATCTGTATTTGAGAAAAAAAGAAGAAAAAAAAAAAAAAATGTGGGCGGGGCTTAAGCTGGAAGTGTGTCAAAGCTAAATGAAATGACCATTTATCTTATGTTACTCTATTACATTTATAGATTCTAAAAAATAAAATAGGCCTTGTATATGCCTGTTTATATTATTATTATTATTATTATTATTACGCTATTATTATTTAATTACAACTTAGATGAAGCTGAATTTGTTGACTACGACTGTGGAATGAAATGTTGTTAACTGTGGTTTCTTCTGCCATTACTATATGCTGAAACAGAATGTTCATTTATGTCTGTGCATCTATAACAACGTCATTCTGGAGGCTCATGATTGCAGTGAATATTACATACACTAAAAGGAATAAGAATTAATCAGTTTGGCCTACAATCAAGTGAAAGTCTTTCAGGAATATTTACAATAAACTTGAGGTTGATTTCTGCATAAATATTTAAATTATAATGTGGAGGACATAATTATTTAGTTAAATTACTCGTGCAGAATTAGCTAAATCTAGTAGAATAAATGGCAAGAGTGAGCCTTTCTAGTTTTTCCAGAAGTGAATAGTGGGAAAACAATAATAATTATTATTATTTCATTAGATTTATTTCATTTAATTTATCTAGCGCCTATCCAGAGCTCAAGGACACTAACCTTCTCATATTTAGCACAGTTAAAAAGGAAAACAATAAAAATAGAGCACATTTCATTTTTCTTGTATCACATGGGCAGGAATATTCTGAATAGAATAATATCTTAAAACCAGATAATTACCTTGATCGCTGGTGTGGATAAAAAAATGGTCAACTTTAATGATCTCCGCTGTGATAATCATTACTTCAGGTCAGGAATTTAACATTGTGCTCAGGTTGGTTTATAAATGAATATATGGGAATTATTACTTAAGAGTCACGGAATATATTAACATACTGTAGACATTTCAAGAAGTGGAAAAAGTATATTATTTATCAGTTATTGTTACTCTCAACAAACTCGAAACATGCTCAATAAATGGAGATGGAAACGGTCGGGACAGCGCCCATCCGATTTGAAATCACACCCTGCACATTTTCATTCATAAGGTTTACACTTTAGCAAGCCAGACATTTTTTCAGTCTACTACTGTGGACTTCACACAGGGTAAAAGGTGTATATATATATATATATACCTACGTATATTTAATTTGTTAATTAGTTATTCATTTTGAAGTAATTATTTGTGCCTTTCTGAATATGGTATTTGGCTTTGGGCACATCTCTATTATCTATACCCTGACTCACTGAAATGGCCTTGGGTTAAAAGTGTGTTAAAATCAGTGGAAGCAATAGTAGAGATGGCAAGAGCTGCTTGAAGTCAAAAACTCCAATTTGATTGATGGACTTTATGCAATTTTAGTACGTCCCAAATGTGTGTATGCGGTCCTACAGCCTCAGACTGATCTCACAGTGAAATCGGAAACAGTAGGTTGACTTTTCTTTAGCTAAAATTGGTCTGTGCTTAACACAAATCAATAAACTGCCCCAAGTGGTCAAAACGGTAAGTGTCGTTGGGCGTATAGGCAAGTGTGAGCTCCATTTTCTGTGTGTAATGTCCAAGAGGGTTGCCAAAAGCAAATTTTGAAGCAAGTTGTTTTCAGCTGTGTCTTTAATTCAGTGAAGAGGAATGCATATAAACTGTACCCCCTAACTCAAACCCCAAACCTAAATCTAACCATCAGTTGAGAAAAAAATCTAACGTTAGAGGGGAAAATGCATCCTCAGAACAGCGCTCGACACTGATATGCAAACACGATTACACAAACACATTATCCGAATGCAACACTTCCGGCCATACCACAGAGGTAGGTAAACAATGAAGTCAATGTAAAAATGTCTGGTAGGAGATCCCGCTTGTCGATGAGTCTGCATAATGTGGCCGATCCTACTGGGAATCTCGGAACCAACAAGCAGACTTCCCATGTGATCATTGTGGTAGCGTTTGTGCTCCAGGCATGAATGACATCTCAAATCAT
This sequence comes from Xyrauchen texanus, assembly GCF_025860055.1. Lineage (NCBI taxonomy): Eukaryota > Metazoa > Chordata > Actinopteri > Cypriniformes > Catostomidae > Xyrauchen > Xyrauchen texanus. The sequence continues at coordinate 55,046,990 of NC_068279.1, read as the reverse complement.
GTGTCCTCCTAAGGAGAGGTGTGCTGTTACTTTACTAAAGATCTTCACTGGGATCTTTTTCACCAGAAGAATGATAAATGGCTGAAAAAATCCAGTTGACTTACATTGAAGGAGGGACTCGATTCATATCAACACACCAGAATATCATAGAGACTTGAAGGTGGGCTCTTTTGATCAACCACCAGGGCTGTTTTTTTATCTATAAGCGGTATAAGCACCTTAGGGCCCCCAAGCAACCAGGGGGGGCCACAAAGCAAGGCTTTAAAGAAATACCAAAATCTGCAAGAAAGATTTAGGCGTCTTTAGCTCTATAACTATAGGGGGCCCGTTGTGGCCAGAGTAGGAAGTGAGAATGTAATGGATGTACTTGAGGCTCCAAGTAGGATTTTGCTTAGGGCCCCATATGTTTAGAAACAGCTCTGCCACCCACACTACTCTACAGTAAATACAAAATAAATTAATTAAATATAATTTTTTGCTGTGATGTAACATGCTGCTCAAAAGAGCTATGGAAGATCTGAATGAAACTGCAAGCTGTTACATTTTTATTTTCAGTTTAGTTCCTTTTTTTTTCTTCAACAGAGACAAAAACACAGTCTTAGCAAAAGAACAGCTGTGGAAAATGATTATGTAGCTTTTCTGAGGACACTTGCAATATTTCTGTTCATCCACAAACTTTTACACTTTTAAAATCGCAGAGTCATTGTTCACATTATCATTGTGTTTAAGTGTTGTCCTCTGCTGTTTGACACTTCAGATATGTTCGGTATGAATTACTAGCTTGTGATACTAATGATTATTCTAGATAAATGTTTCAAGATTTCTAACAGTAGTATGTTACACTGTTGTCACATGATCTCGTCACATTGCGTGTTTAATTCAGTGAGCGGCTTTTAGATATAACCTACATTTTATTAACCTGCTGGTGCAAAAATATATTTTTATTCTGTAAAGTACTGACAACATTTCTCAAATTCCCAATAAAAATATTGTCATTTAGAGCATTTATTTGCAGAAAATGACAACTGGTGTTTTCATACCTCGACAAAAAATGTCACTATTGACGAATCCCCGACGACTCTGCCTGGACTTTCACAACAAAAAGAGTACACGCGAGAATTGATACGAGATACGAAAACAAGTGCATGATCATATGTTAAGCATTTCAGAATATGATGTGTATGTTTTTAATCACCTAAAGACATTGTGTATTTTATTAGTTACAATATGAAAAAGTGCCTCCTACTGAAAAATCGATCTATTTGCTTACTTGACTGTCCAAGAGAATTGGCAATTTCTCTCCAACTCTTCTCTTTCTCCACCCGGTTGTGCTACAGTTCAGATGAAACATCAAATAGGCACTGGTGCTCCAGCCAATTTTCCACTAATCTTTCCTCCATTTCTTCGGTCCAATGAGACTTTCTTGATACCGCAGCTGCTAGTTGATGTTCTGTTGCAGGTACATCAGGACTCCTCCCACTGAACCTTCCCGTGCCCCGTTTCTTGCTCTCTCATTGGCTGTAGGTCAACACTGCAGTTGTATTCAGTCGAAACATATTTCACACTGCACGATTTGCAGTCGCAAACATGTCAAGATATTTAATGTTCTAGATATCTCGCTGACATCGGGCGATGCATCAGAGCTTCTCTCAAATTGCGTCTTTGATCATTCATACATTGCGATCGACGCTTAAAGGAGCGAGCTCTGATTTGCTTATGATTTCGTGCTTTTGTCGGCGATCTTCACAAAACTGTCACCGATTGAAAATCGGACCTAAAATCATGTAGTGTAAACTCTGCATTAGGAATAGTTCAAAAATCTATATTTGCTGGAATAACCCTGATTTCCAATCACAGCTTTCATGCATCTTAGCATGCTCTCTACCATCCATTTATATTACTGTTGGGTGACTTGTTACAGTCAGAGGAAGAGGACAACAGAAGTGCAGATTTATTAAGGGATACAAACAAACACAGGTATATACGGAGAACAGAACTGGATATCAAAAACAAAGGTGAAGTCAAACAAACTAATAACTTAACTCAAATGCAGGAGATATTCTTCAGAAAAGTCACAAGGATGAATACTACACATGTGAGGAGTCCAAATGAGACAGGCATGGGAGTTTGGGGTGAATATTTAAAGTGTCTTTGATGAGGTGGTTGGAGATCAGGTGAGTGTAATCAGTCGATAGAGTTGAAGCGGGGATGAGAGTGAGCGGAGACAGACGAGGGGCCTGACAATGCCACTACTGGAACAAAAATTGAAGCATCATTCTTGTGGTCATCCATCTTCCTCTTGACACATTCCAGAGGTTTTCAATGGGGTTCAGGTCTGGGGTCTTGATCTGGTGGTCCTCCATCCACAAATGTGTGGCATGGAGCATTGTTCTGCTGGAAAAATCCAATCCTCAGAGTTAGGGAACATTGTCAGAGCAGAAGGAAGCAAGTTTTCTCCCAGGATAATCTTGTACGTGGCTTTATTCATGGATCCTTCACAATGACGAAGCCCTGCTGAAGCCAGATCATCACCGATATTTCCGGAGCTGTATATAAATATATATATATATATATATTTAAACAATATCACATGAGCAAGTGTGCAATTATTGATTTGGCCGCAGGCAGAGTGCCATCGATCACAGCAGTGCTGATTTAGGGCCATATAGCATGATTGCGAGTGTGTTATTGCTTATATACAACAGTTCAATGAACAAGTAAAAACAAAATTAGGAGTATGGTCATAAAAACGCATTTGTGCATGGAATTACTTCATTACGTGGTAGATCAGAATCTACTGTTGCTGGTTCAAAACAAATTAGGCATCCAAGCCTCAGTTAGTAATTCAAAAATGTCACTTCAGAAATAGTATCATGGCTTGTGCTGTTTTCGAACAAGTTATTGGATAAATAAGGATGGATGGATGTCTGTGTGTGTTAAAGTGAGTGAGAGAGAGAGAGAGAGAGAGTGTAAAATCACTTGTTGCCACTCCCAAGCAGAGATGCTGTCAGCTTTCTGAAGATCAGCTTTCTCATCGGAAAAATAGCATCCAAGCGGGGCATTTCTCCCTATTTCACAGTAGCCGGTGCGCAAGAGTCGATCAATATAGAAACCGCAATGTCCTCCAGCATTTTAAACAGCACCCATTGTGTAATTAATCAGTCTGTTGTGTCCCTCAGCTGTGATGAGCCATAAAGCTGAAGTTGTTCATTGAAAGCCATTTAAAACTATTTCCTAGCACTTTTTCCTGGCTTTATTAGTGTAGTAGTAATACGAGCAATCCCAAAGATCTGTTTTATAGACACTGGCTGACGCGGATTCACTTCACATCACCAACTGGCTCATATTACACACAAAAATTATCATTTGCCACCACCTGCTGGCTAACATATTATAAAGAAGTCAATGGAAAGGAGGAGGCGAGAACCGGCTTGGCAATATAAATAATATTTTAATGAATAACTTAAACCAAAAGACAAACACACACATGACGGACATGTCTGTAAACTATCTCTCTCTCCCGCACAATCCTCCGCAATCGGCCTTTATCCCTTTCGTAGGCTTGATTAGCTTGATAAGGGACAGGGTGTGTATGATCACGACCAGGCCCCGCCCTCCGCCCTGCCACACATATGTAATGTAAAAAAGAAGCACTTAACACATATGCACTGCTCTTACACTTTAGTTTAGAATGGCACAAACATAAGCTGAGTGATACAGATACAGTGAAGCATAGGAGTGCTGATGGTATCAGACTCATGGAACGTCTCTCGTCCTATCAGATTCGACGACCGGAACTGTTGTATATATGAAAACGCTCCATATATCTCTCTCTCCTCTCTCTCTCTCTCTCTCTCTCTCTCTCTCTCTCTCACACACACACACACACACACACACACACACACACATACTTGTTTCTCCAATAACTTGTTAGAAACAGCCCAAGCTGTGATTTTAGTTCTAAAGTGACATTTTTGAATTACTAACGAAGGCTTTCGAATTGATTTGTTCATTGAACTGTTGTATATAAGTAATATCACACTCACAATCGTGCTATATGGCTCTAAATCAGCACTGCTACGGCACTCAGCCTGCGGCCAAATCACAGGAGTGCTGATGTAGGGTCATATCGTACTCTTGCTCATGTGATAGCGCTTAAATATATATATATATATATATATGTATTCATTAGACTGATCATCAAACAAGCAGAGGTATAAAGCAATATTTTAAATATACAGTCTGTGAAGCCAGTATGACTAAAGTATAAATTGGAAAATGTGAATGGTGTGATATCAAGTTCAAATGAGATCTTTCAGTCTCCATTTATTGTGCACAACTCAGAAATCTGAGCTTGTCAAGAGTAACATTAACTAAGATACTATATCTTGTACATTTTCCACTTTTTGAAATGTTAATATTTCAACCTTTTTGAGCAACACATACAAGAACATGCTTCTATATATCAGTCACTCCTCAAGCAGGCAGCACACAGTGTTTGTAAGGTGTGGAAGATGTTAGGTTTCATATCATTATGAGCTATATGGTGAATATCACAATGATTTTAATGCACTTTTTGTTTGGACACTTGCAATGACTTCTTAAAGGGTGAATCATTAGACTTGTGATGATCATTTATCATAACATCAATATCGTAATATGGTCATGTGTGAGTATTAAACCACAAAAGGCTAAAAGTAATTAATAACCTACATGGTTTTTGTGTGCTTCAGAGTGAGCGAGGAGAAGGGTTAGGTGAAGGTGTTAGTTAGGGTTAGGTGAAGGTGTACATGTTAACATAACATTGATTTCTATCCTTTAATTGACACAGGCAACATGTAATCTCACAAGCTGGTAAATAACATTTTGATTGTCGACTGTTTGTTTGTTGTGTCAGTTTGCCTCTGAATTAGATCCCGGGTCTCCCGTGCCATAGTTCATTTTATACCCACTGTACTATCTGGGTCTTGGTATTGTTGGAGGCTCAGGGCTTGTTGAGTGTGAATTTCAGGCTGTTATATGTCTATAAATGTAACTGTCAATCTTTAAGCCTGTCCATCTCATGTGACGCCCTATGTGGTTCTTAGGGATTTGTCTCTTCACCATTGGTGGCATAGCCTGAGCTCCTATCAATGTAATTTTGGGATCAATAAAATTATTATTTTAAATCTAGAGAACATAATAGAACAAGGGTTAAAACCAGGGTTCAAAAGTACAAAAACTAAAGACCCACTTCAAAACAGGGTTAAATTTAATGGATGGTGATCAGGGCTAAAATTCAGGATCAATTGGGGTTAAATTAGGTCTGTGTTTGGTTTAGGGTTCAAAAAAATCAAAAAATCAAATCAAATCACTTTATTGTCACACTACCATGTACACAAGTGCAACAGTAGGTGAAATTCTTGTGTGCAGTTCCGAGCAACATAGCAGTCATGACAGTGACGAGACATATACCAATTACAATAAACAACATACTTACACAAAACAATTTACATATCAAATGTACACATACTTACACAAAACAATTTACAAATCAGATGTACACATACTTACACAACACAATAATTATATACAATGCAGAATATAGAACAGAATATACAATACAATACAATAAGTGGGAGTATATGAAATATATATGTGTATATATATATATATATATATAGCAGTTGTATTGAGGAGAATATGTTGACAGTCCAGTGTGAGATTATAGATTAATAAAGTGCAGTGCTAATTATTGATCCTGATAGATCAAGAGTTCAACAGTCTGATTGCTTGGGGAAAAAGCTATCATGTAGTCGGCTGGTGCGGGTCCTGATGCTGCGATACCGCCTGCCTGATGGTAGCAGTGAGAACAGCCCATGACTTGGGTGACTGGAGTCTCTGATGATCCTCCGAGCTTTTTCACACACCGCCTGGTGTATATGTCCTGGAGGGAGGGAAGCTCACCTCCGATGATGTTCCTGGCAGTTCGCACCACCCTTTGCAGGGCTTTGCAGTTGTGCTGCGGTGCTATTGCCGTACCAGGCGGTGATGCAGCCAGTCAGGATGCTCTCTACAGTGCTGGTGTAGAACCGTGTGAGGATGTGGTGGTTCATTCCAAACTTCCTCAGCCGTCTCAGGAAGAAGAGGCGCTGGTGAGCCTTCTTCACAACGGCCTCAGTGTGGACGGACCATGTGAGTTCCTCAGTAATGTGGACACCGAGGAACTTGAAGCTGCTGACTCTCTCCACCGGTGCTCCATTGATGGTGATGGGGCTGTGTTCTCCGTCTTTCTTCCTGAAGTCCACAACAAGCTCCTTGGTTTTACTGACGTTGAGGGAGAGGTTGTGCTCCTGACACCAGCGTGTCAGAGTGTGCACCTCCTCTCTGTAGGCTCTTTCATCATTGTCAGTGATCAGACCTACCACCGTCGTATCGTCAGCAAACTTAATGATGGCATTGGAGCTATGTGTTGCCACACAGTCATGTGTGTACAGGGAATACAGGAGTGGGCTGAGAACACAGCCCTGCGGGGCTCCAGTGTTGAGGGTCAGTGATGAGGAGGTGTTGCTGCCCATTCTAACCACCTGACGTCTGCCTGACAGGAAATCCAGGATCCAGCTGCACAGCGAGCTGTTTAAGCCCAGAGCCCGGAGTTTCTCATCAAGCTTGGAGGGCACTATGGTGTTGAATGCTGAGCTGTAGTCTACAAACAGCATTCTCACATATGTGTTCCTTTTTCCAGGTGGGAGAGAGCAGTGTGTATTGTAGATGCAATGGCATCATCAGTGGAGCGGTTGTTGCGGTAGGCAAACTGCAATGGGTCCAAAGAGGGGGCAGAACAGAGCAGATGTGATCTCTGATTAACCTCTCGAAGCATTTGCTGATGATGGGGTCAGAGCAACAGGACGCCAGTCATTTAAGCATGTGATTATAGCTTGCTTCGGTACAGGCACAATGGTTGATGTTTTGAAGCATGTGGGGACTACAGACAGGGAGAGGGACAGATTGAAAATGTCCGTAAAAACACCAGCCAGTTGATTCGCGCACGCTCTGATGACGCGGCCCGAATGCCGTCTGGACCCGCGGCTTTACGGATGTTCACCCGTCGGAATGATCGGGTTACATCCACAACAGAGACGGAGAGTGAATCAACCTCTGTAGCGTCAGCAGCGAGTGCTCTCTCCGCGAGGGCGGTGTTACTGTCCTCAAAACGAGCATAAAATGTATTAAGTTCGTCCGGGAGAGATGCAGCGGTGTTCATGGCGGAGACTTTATTCCGCTTGTAGTCCGTGATTGTGTTAATTCCCTGCCACATACTTCTAGAGTCAGTGGTGTTGAACTGGCCTTCAAGCTTGTGCCTATACTGGCGTTTAGCTGCACTGATAGTGTTACGGAGGGCATAACTGGCTTGTTTACGCTCCTCCGTGTTAGGAGAATTAAAGCGGAGGTCCGCGCAGTGAGTGCCGCTGAACATCGCCGTTAACCCATGGTTTCTGGTTGGGGTATATCCGTATAGTTTTGGTCGGAACAACGTCCTCTACGCACTTCCTGATGAAACACGTTACGCTGTCAGCGTAAACCTCGATGTCGTCATCAGAGGCGGACCGGAACATCTCCCAGTCCGCGTGATCAAAACAGTCTTGTAGCGCAGAGTCTGATTGGTCCGACCAGCACTGGATCGTTCTGAGGGTGGGTGCTTCCTGTTTCAGTTTCTGCCTGTAAGCGGGCAGAAGCAGAACGGAAGAATGGTCCGATTGCCAAATGGGGGCGGGGAGGGATTTGTAGCCTTCCGGAAGGGAGAGTAACAATGATCCAAAACCCGGTCCCCTCGTGTGTTGAACTTTATGTGTTGGTGGTATTTTGGGGCGATTGCTTTGAAGTTGGCTTTGTTAAAGTCCCGGCAACAATGAACGCAGCCTCAGGGTGCGCGGTTTCCTGCTCACTTATACACCCATACAGTTCCCTGAGTGCCCGGTCTGTGTCGGCTTGCGGGGGATGTACACAGCTGTGATGATAACCGCTGTGAATTCCCTCGGCAGCCAGTATGGTCGACACAGAAGCATGAGATATTCCAGATCAGGAGAGCAAAAAGACTTGATGAAATGTACGTTCCTCTGATCACACCATGATTTGTTGATCATAAAACATACACCACCACCTCTGCTTTTACCAGAGAGGTCTTTCGCTCTGTCCGCTCGGTGCACGGAAAAGCCCGTGATTTCGATGGCCGAGTCTGGAATCTCCGTAGACAGCCAGGTTTCTGTAAGGCACATAACGCAGCAGTCCCTCGTCTCTCGTTGGAAAGAGATCCACGCTCTCAGCTCGCAGAGTTTGTTGTCCAGAGACTGAACATTTGCCAGTAGTATACTGGGTAGCGGGGTCGATTTGCACGACGTCTTACTCTGATGAGAACGCCGGCTCGTTTTCCTCTTTTCCTTCTGCGTTTCGCGGCCGAGCAGCACAGACAAAGGGCTCCGCCGGCGTGTTTGTAAACAGCGGGTCGGCATTAAGGAATTTGAAGTCCGGTTTTCGATGTGTGATTGTAGAACTAATGTCCAAAAGCGTTTGTCTGTCGTAAACAATAAGGCAGACAACATCCAAGACAAAAAAACAAAGAACTGTAAACAAAACAAACAATAAACCGCAGTGTTGTAACGGAGCTCGCAACGCAGCAGCCATACTCGGCGCCATCTTGAGTCCAAAAGGTTAAGATGCATTTTGAAGGTTGGAATAGAGTTATATGTAGGATTAGGGTCCAATTAATGTTTTGGGTTAAATAGAATTAAAACTAGTGGTAAAATTGGAGTGGTGGTCATGAGATATTAATAGAGTTAGGGTTAGATTATTTTCTTTCAGTAATTTACTAAGCGCATTTCAGTAAATGTATATTTTTCCCTTTATCAAATTCCAAATGAAAATCCTGTGGGGTATGGCCAATTCAATTGAAATTAAAACCCATAAATTGAAAGGGAGACAATTCTTCAGTTTTAAACTTTGCCCGAACCTGGTACTTTCTGGGAGCTACAAGCCAGTCAACAGAATGATTCTTTAGACAGGCAGTTGTTTGTTGTTTAACCTGTCATTAAAGATGCCGTTGTCGCAGTAATGTGATCTGCCCTTTTCTGCACGTCAAGACCTGAGACTAAAGAGCAGGCGAAAAAATACACAAGATGGCTGGCATTTAAAAATAAAAAAAAAAAAGCCATGACATTTCATGTTGTGTGGACTGGATGTGAGAACAGACCTGTATCTCTCTCTCTCTCTCTCTCTCTCTCTCTCTCTGTCTCGTATTGAGTGGCCATTGGCGTTAGATTGACAGATATAAGATTTAACACACTGCCGTTGGAGAGATCTCTGCGATCACAGGACAAGTGTGGCATCTGCCGTCTCACATTAGCTAGTCATCTCATCCGTCTGTGTGTCTTAATGAATGAGGAGAGGTCACTTTGAAGGGATCGTTTTTGCCATTAATATAATTGCCTTGCAATCGCGTCAGTGCAGTGCACAATGGGGCAGGTAATAAAGCTGATGGAAATATCGAAGGACAAGAGAATGAAAATGAGGCATTCAAAGAAGTTTCTAAATAATGTGTAGATGAAGAAACATCAAAACATGACATGCTTCAGCTTTAATTATTCACACAGTTTATCAATGTAGGACGTTGGCTTTTTTTGGTGCTTTTCGTCTTGTTTGCATTCAGAGAAAGACTTGAGTCGTGTGACTTTGCCTCGGGATATCTGGCGGAGCGTGATAATGACATGCTGTTACATTTCTAAACGCAATACAATCTACGCCGCTATCGTGTCGACATCACAGGCGAGGGCTAATCAGCCGCTCTGCCGCTCCTGTGGGCTCTTTTATTTTTTATTTGGAAATGACTGTTAGATTTGTGTAGAGCAGTATGTGATGAAATAACCGTGGCCTCATTGTGCCCCTGACGTGCAGTCTCGGCCAGATAAGATTGTAATTGTGCCCTGGAACGAGTGCGAACACCCTGACCTTCAGCCCAAACTCTCACGGCAACTCTTCATTTTATTACTAAAGCGAGAGTTTTATTCGTGTCAAAGTTTGAACAGAACATGTCCCAATCTAGAAACACATGCTGTTGAGAATAATATGACAACAGATTTACACTCGCTTCATCAGAATTGACTTCACACCAAGTCAAGTCTGAGCGATAGCAATATAAAGTCTTTATCCACAACACGAGATCGAATGTTTTATGGATTTTCCAGCAATACACACATGCGATCCACACTTTGGTGATGCAATTTTAAAAACAAATGGCTCAAAATGGATAGTCCTGATTCTAAATTCTGATTAGAAAAACGCAAACCTGTGACCGAACCCCAGATGAATTCTATTCACAGTTTTCTGACTAACCGCTGGCTAGCGCTAAGATAATTCTAATGTTCTGGTTCCGATCTCTAAAAGAAACTACAGATACGTGCATTTCAGATGGAGAACAACAACTGTTAGAAGTGTTAGTTGGAGGAAAAAAAAAATTAGGCTGTAGTTGTTGGCTGTCATAACAACTCTACATAGTTAAAGATAGCAACGTAACTAATCTTGGTTAAAGTCCTTTTCAGGACAAGCCAGTCCAGTCGGCAGCCATCTTTAAATATAAATAATGGGCATAAAATTACAGCTCCTTTCTACTTTAATGGGGAAAGACCGAAATCTCCAGAATGGTTGGTCAAGATTTCAATTAAAACACATATTTCAAACCAGCAGTAAAATCTGACAACAATGGTCTCATAAATTTTGTTTAGATCATGCAAAAAAAAAAATACAAAAAATCTATTTTTCAGGCTGGTTCAGCTAATGCACATGAACGTTCTCGAGTTGACTGGCAGGTGATAACTGTGTTGAAAAGGTGATTGGCTCTTATACCTATAAGATGGGACTTCCCTTTCTAAATCCACCATATTGGGAGTTCCAATTTCTCCCATTCATTTTAATACAAGTGCTCCACCTCAGTTCATAGCTTCATGTCAACTACCCACTCCTTAAACTTGAACAAACATGTTATGTCAAAAAAAACAAAAAATGGTCAACGCGACTCCAGTTGAGAATCAGCACTATAGACACTAAGACTAAGTTTGTTTACATTAAACACACATGCCGATGTGAGTGAAAACAGGCTCTCGTTATGAATTGTTGAACATTTCTGTGTTCGGGAAAAATTTGGATATTGATGCAACAAGACCTACAGTTGTCTCGTTTTAACATGAAGAAAACACAGCCTGCAATATCTCATGAAAACAATTAAAATAATAATAATGAAAAATAATATTATGTGGCTCCTTTCAAGGTTTAGAAATAAACGGAGGCTCAGGGCAAAATGCCCCTGAAATTCAAAATGTGGCAGCAAAAAAATGCCCCCTTTTTTTTAATTTGTAGCATCTGATATAGCTTTTAATTTTCTATTATAGTCCTAGTTACAGTCAACATATTATCACAATATATACGAGTTGATGCTGATTTTCTTTAAGGTTAAGAGGTGATTACTTCTCATTCTTGAGAATTTTTTTTATTCAATTTGACAAATTAATGAGACACATTATGTTTTATACAGTTAAAACAAAAAAAAAAAAAACAAATGCACTTAAAAAGGTAAACATGACCCTGAGAATGAAGTACATGGAGCATCAACACTCATTCAACACTCATGTTTGGTCCTTACACAATCCAAGGTGAAATGTCCAATTTTTGGCACTATAAGCAAGTGAAATGTTCTCTCAAACAGATGAGGTTTTCAAAGTTAAATCAACAAAACTGACCTCCCTACCCTAAACCTTAAACCTAAACCTAATCGAGGTTTCCCAAAAACCAAACGTGAGATGAAACACAATTGCTGAAGCAACCAGGTCATTTTGTGGAGCTTCTATGAGATTGGGCTCATGTGTCGACTCAACTGCTCTTCAGGACTCATTCCCTTTACATCGCAAGTTGTGTGACTGCGATTTGATTGTTCTCAAACAAGTACATATTCTCATGTCAAGGCAGCTCGACTTGTTTTCACACTACACTTTTTTCCTCAGTTTCTGTTTTTGGAATTTAGTGTCGAAATGTGGCGTGTTAGTGTGTGGCTCAAGGAAATGGCTGTTCTTTTATGGCACTTTTCCACTGCACGTTATGGTTCGAGTCGCCTCAACTCTACTCACTTTACGTTTCCGATCTTGCATTTCCACTGCAGTTTAGTGCTATCACAACATGAGTGGGATTATAGGCTGGTCGTCATAGTTGCACCGCCACTACTGCCGTGACATCATCTTAAATACGACACAAACTGACCAAAACAATAACATGCTAGCTAGCTGTTAGCTACTAGCTCATTGTGCTGCATAAAGCAGTTGTTGCATGGTGATTGTACACAAGTGTAACAATTCAATTGTCCTGATTGTTTTAGAAGCAAACTTTCCAGTAGCTGGTCAACAAAATAAAGTGAAGCTTTCAAGCAGAATGAGTTAACGTAACAAAACGTACCATCCTCCATCGTGGACTCCAGCTGGGCACTCTCCCTCCTATTGCTCGCCGATCTAGATAGTGTCCATTTGGTCAAACTACTTCCACTTTTCCTTGACGGTTCTGTAGTCACTTTGACATTTTTTTACTTTTCCCTACACTGTTGGTAGGTCCGGTGGTAGCCGTGTGCGGCCGACAGCCAATACACTTCCTGAAAGACTTTTTCGTTCTTCGCTAACGAGTGGGGCATCTGAACCTCGTTTACTGACCACGGTTGCTAACTTTAAAACTAGCGGGTTGATGTTGTGTGTCTGAAATCCAGTGATGCTGGAAGTGACGATTCTCCCTGACCAATCGGTCACATTTAGTATCGACTCAGCTCGCTTGGAACCTCGACTGAGGTGGTACTAATAAAAGTCAGATCAGGTACCAGGTACTATCCACAGAGTCGAGTCGAGTTGTACCCTGCAGTGGAAAAGCCCCATTAGTCTGTACGGTGCACAGAGAGGCCTGGGGGTCGGACAGGATATGATGTCAGAGAGATCATTCCTGCCCGAAGAAAATGAGGTGAAGACCAGTGCAGAATCACAATCTAGTGTTATCTGTATGAGGCCACAATGGAAGACCCAAGCCAGATCCGGTTCTGACCCGTGGGGGATTCCTGGTTTGGAGGTGGATCAGTGCTCAATCCGGTGCTGAGGTCACATGATGCAGTTTAATAGCAGAGAGTGACTGAATGACAGAGGCTGACCCTGTTGCTATGAAGATGCATATGTAGCAATTGAACCGTTGATGTTAGGTGTGATATCTCTCAAAACTGTATTATCAGATTTGATTAAAGCAATAAGCCGAGAGAGGTAAAGGATTGCTTTGCATTGCGCCTAAGAATGTCCCTTAACCATTGTAAAATAACTGTGACACGAAGCATGGAGTGTGCTACTGCATTAATGGAATGCCAGCAACAGTAATATGATAAAAGACACATTTTATTATAAATATTATATTTTAATAACAATAGTCCATTTAAACTAGACTTGCATTAATTGAAGGAAATAGTAACAGTACAAAAGATGTAGTGTTTATGTTTGAGGATGTTTATGTTGTAGTTTTGGTTCTTTGTAAATGAAACATTGTGCAGGGGTTTAATATATGCAAAGAAGATGAGACAAATCACAAGGTAAAATGGCTTTGAATGGGGGTGAACCAATTGGAATTCACAATTCTGTTTTCGGTGATGAATGTAACATAATTTGGTCCATAGCATGTTTTATGAAAATATTTCCATCCTTTTTTTTTTTTTTTTTTTTTTTGGGCTTTACCCAGAAACATGTTGAAAAGTAATACTTAATGCAGCAATATAGGCAGTCTGATGTCACTCCTCTCACGTAAATGAATGAAAGTATATCATCTATCAAAGCAACACGGGGCTGTTTATTATTGTGATTGTGTTTATTAAAGTGTATTGCACTGGTAATGAGACATTGAGACATTAGTTAATATCTGCCTTTCTTGGTCTTTCTCGTCTGATTTCAAAATAATACAATAATAAAAAAGTGAATGGTGCAATTACTTTTTCTTTTTTGAAGTTTAAACTTGTTGTGGGTGCTGCCAGTGAAGCCTAAAAAATTGAAGCCGAAAATATATAATTTTGTCTTCTGGTGTTGGGGGTGAAATATGGCCTGGACATGTTTTTATCTGTTGTTTACCTCTAATTCACATGCTTTAATTCTGCTGGTGACATCAATACTTCAGGATATTGATTTGTATAAAGATGCTTTATTTGGGACCAATTAACAGCAAGAAGAGGCCGTTTCTAAGCAGTTGTATTTAAAACGAGTGATTTATCGGTTAATTCATGCCGTATTTTCTCTCAGATAGACACTAGACTCTTAAGAGTCATTGACCATGTTTACCAGCCACTGCAATGAATTCAAGACCATTCAGAGGAAAGAAACTTGCTTTGTGATGCTTGTTTTTCTTTTCTCTTTACACACACACACACACACACACACACACACACACACACACACACACACACACGCGCTCTGTTCTTGCAGGAGTCATAAGCCCATCCGGGAAGATTTATGAATACGTTAGAATATCCTGAGCCAACAGTTTTCAAAGAAGTGGAGTGAAAATAAATTAAATAGCCCCACAGGCAATTCATCTGCTGCCTGATGGATTACAAACTCATATTCATGCTCGCTCTCTCTCTCTCTCTCTCTCTCTCTCTCGAAGATTGGCAAACATTTGGCAAACAAATAAAAAAAAAAAACAACTCAATTAGGAAATATGTGCAATGAAGTTTGTCAGTGATAAATGGTGGATGGAAAATGTGTCTTGGATTGAAAAGACGACAGGATGACAGATGATTTACGAGGTGGGCAGATTAATGCGTGACATGGGTGTCGATGGCCGTCTTTCTTTGTTAGGAAGAAAAATGGCAAGTATAATGTGCTAATAAATTCTTAGGAAGGTTGATTATTTCAGTTTTTAGGAATTCAAATATTCATATTTTAGGCTTTTATTTATGCTAGTCTGTTTTGTTTGTTCTTGTCTATCATACTAGTCTATTTTTCATATTATTTATTTATTTATGTATTTATTTATAAAATGAAATATTGTACCAATGAATTCTCTGGAATTTTATATACCTTCTCTGGAAGGTTATATAATATACTGTATAATAATATATATATATATATATTGTCCAATGATGGTATTTATTTATTTATAAAGTGTGAAAAATTTGCAATAAATTCTAGGGGAATTTGATTATTTGGATGGTTGTTTTTAGGGGTTAAAATATAATTTTTTTAGGCTTTTATTTTTCCCTGAGTTCCCATGTTTTCCTTTCTTTATCTATTTCCTTATAAAATGAAATAAAGTACCAACAAATTCTGGGGATTGTAATTATCTCAGTATTTCTGGATTAAACTATACATTTTTTAGTCTTTAATGTTTTTTTCCCAGAGATCCAATCTTGTCATTTTATTTATTTATTTATGACTTATTTGATCGCTTGATTATTTATTTATTTTTTATGTTTTAAAAGATTTCTGTATTGAAATAATCGGCTAACCTCATTGCATGTGAAATGTTTGACGGGTTGATTCTCATGAAACCCGTCAAGAAAAATGTCTTGGTCATATTGAACCCAGAATCCACATGAAAATTATAATATTACATTAAAATATATTATTGAATTATATTTTGCATAAAGAAAATGAAGGCATTCAGATTGTGTGCATTGTGACAATTTCCAGACACTTCAATTCACATTAGGCTAATACCTCCAGATGTCATTACAAATTGTCATTACCATAACACAGTCATGTTTTCACTGTATTATGATAAAAATATGCTGTTGTACAAGAATTTTTGCTGATGTTAATTAAGAAAACTAAAGACATTGCCAAGGGGAACTTCTATCATGTCAGCCTATAAATACAGTATTATACGATTTAAATAATACAGTGTATCATTTTTTATGCTATGCTAATGACAATATGATAATGACCAACTTTTTTTTTTCATTACGATAATGAGAATTGTGTTTAAATGTGTGTACCGATCATTGAAATAATTTCACAATGGAAAAAAACTTTTTTCATTTTTTTCTTCTTGAGTTTGGAGTAAAAGAGGTTTCAAAGTGATAACACACATGCTGCAACAAACAAACAAAAAAGATAATACAGATATTAAGGTTGCTTTTCAGATAATACAGTACATCTTATATGAAGTTTTTTTTTTTTTTTGATCTTCTTGAAACTTTTTGACTTTTTGCCGTGCACACACTCAGTTCTTTATGGCCTACAGATCGAAATACAATCAGTGCAGTATGACGGACAATGCAATTGTGTTTAACTGCAGTGACATAAGACTGATGTCTGCGCAGGAGATGGCACGGCTGTTGGCGATCATTCTCTTTATAAGCGCACAGTCGCCGGGCATTGTTCTTCTGTTATAGTGCATCATTTAAAAGATTGATGCCAGCATCCTCATATTCACCTTTCCACATTGCCATTCATTGGGCATGCTGATGAAACCCTCTCTCGGTGACCCTGAGGTCACACTCAATCGGAGGAGGTCAATCAAGAGCCGGTTTCTATTTAGACTAGTGGGGCCAATAAATCAGCTGGTTTCAGCTTTGTGGAGCCCCTCTCTGACAGTAAATATTCTCTCATCCTCCAAAGCAATTCCAGTATGTTTTGTTTTATATTGATTCAGTTTTAGTTCTCTGATGTTTGTGACAGCTGGCCTTTCGACATGGCCGCATTTAATTACAACACAACAGCGAATGTGAATTCTCTGATTTTGTAATGTTGCCATATGGTGAAAAGTAGTAAATAGTTTTGGTGACTTTTCAGTAAGTGCACCAATCATTTTATGTCTGGATATTGATTTCAGAGCTTATAAAATCTTTCAGCATGGTGACATTTTAGTGGTCTTTGTTTTTTACTTTGTCATTGCGAAAAGTGATATGGATATATTAAAATCATTGATTTATTCTTTATATATTTTTTATAGTGGAGCTTTTGGTCTCAAAGTAGGCTGCACAATTATGCTGCTTTTTAAGAAGCCTCATTTTAGCTCATTTTAAAGCACTATCATGTGTATCCTTCATGATAATCCCTCTATTGCTATAAACTGGAGAACGAATCGAGAGAAGTGTTATAAGAGTCATTGAAAAATAAGGAATGGAATCAGGAATGATACAAATTAGAAATATTTAAAAACATTTTATTTAAAACACATATTTCTATTTCATATATAATATTTGTGTTCATGTTGGTTGAATAATTTTTTGAATAACATTTAAATAATAATAATAATTGAATGACTTTACAAATGTCAAGTGGTGTAACCATCAAGTGAAATGTATTCAAATAAATAACACTGAGTGTACACAACTTAATCATTCATTTCAAACCAATCTTTCAAGGCAAAAAAAATTGTTTTAGTAGGGCTCTCAATTAAAATTTTTTAATCGAATTAATTTGTGTCCCGAATTAATCACAATTAATCGCATATACAAATATTTGTCCCTCATATAACAATAATTCAATATATATAATTATGAAATAATTATACATAGTTATCTTTAAATATAATTTATATATATATATATAAAATAAAAAAAATTCAGATAATTAAAATGCATTACATTCTTGTAGCAGAGTAGTTAATCATTAATAAGACAATACAAAAATCAGCTTTATAATAAAATCAGCTTTAGAATACAATGTATTGTTTATTACCATATTATTTATCATAAGTCAATCATTGTCACACAGTTCACAACAATCCATTACACAAGTGAATTTGTCAATCAGTTGAGATTTATTATGAGGGCTTGTTTAAGGACCCGTCAATTTACACCTGCGTCAGACATGCTTGTGTAGCGTCTCGGATGCGTTGAGTCATAAACATAATATTAGGTAATTGTGTCAAGTTAAATATAGTTTAATACTTAGAACACATCTTGAGATCTCTTAGTTTGAATTTGCGTTCCATCAAATGTTTTGAATGCAAAAACGTAACGCATGTTTGTGTTGTGTGTCTGCTGAAGGTTGTTTTGTTCACTGTATAAACTGTGTATTGCTCATACCGCTGACATTTCACTTACTGCACTCTGGAGTAAACAGGTGGTACTACAAGCTTGCATTTCTCAGGAATCTTCCTTATTACGGTCCGGGGGCATTCCGATTAATTTCGTTCATTCTTTTAATGCATTATTTTTAATAAAAATGAATCACACTGAATTAACCAGAGGGGTTACCAGGATATCATGTTTGGGGGGAGCATTTGCCTTGTTTGAGGGGGCAACATAAACAATTGAAAAAATCGGCGCAAAATTAAGCTATACTACACACAATCTGTTTTAGTGCATATCTTTTTCTAAGCCAGGAACCCAGAGATAGGCACAGGGCCCCTATTAGACTATAGAGCTTAAACTGGATTTTTGTTGTGTCAAACGCAGAGGCATTTCCAGCATTGAAGGACATCCGGGGCTTAGCACAGACAATTTTATTTTCACACTAGCAACCACTTCCCTGTAGTCCAAAGCTGGTGAGCAGGTATTCTTTGAGTTTTGCTCTGGCTGGGCCTGTTTCTACAGTTCCTAAACCTTCCACTCTAGTACTATCCTCAACATCCTCTCTCCTCCCTGAATCATCTGTGATGCAAAAGAACAGATACAGCACATAACTTATTGCAAATCAGCTTCAAACAACTAATTCATCAAGTGCTACATGTGTCAAATTGTAGACCAATACCACTGAAGAAAATGTATTGGGAAGAGCAGATCAGTGGGATTGCCCTTAGATCTATCATGATTCTTGAATTGTCATGTACATTAACATAAAGTCATCACAAAAGAGTTATATTATAGTGAGTAAAGTGAGGTAAAAAAATATTGAATATAAATTATTTGTATTTTTTGACATAAATAGTCAAAATAATGTATAAGATCCCAAGTTAAAGCAATACATGAATGACTTTAGTCTAAGTTCATTGACACACCATGGCATCGAACTGTATATAATTCTCCATGTTCATCTGTCAAAATCCTTTCATTAGGATCATTGAGATAAACAATGTTTCACGTTTAACTTTCTCTAAAGTAAAGTGACTGATTAATTGCCAGTTTCCATGCCTGATTCTGGCACATCTTTGCTACCCTCAAAGTGTATATTTCCTACAAACTAATACCACAAAACAAGTCACATATACATTTTATGTTAATGCTTATTGGTTATCCTTAGAGAAAACAACACCTGATAAACAAGAAAAATACACTCCGAACGGGGCTCGAACCGCGGTCTCCGGTATGAGAGGCGACTGCGTTAACTCGGAGCTACCAAGCTATGTCAACCTAAACAAGGAGGTTAGAGCCTACAACTCTTGAGGTTTAGCATACTGTGGGTGAAAGCCAGCTAGATGATGATCTTAAGACTTTAAGGACAAAAACAAATGTAAATTCTTACCCACTGACTTCTTTCGGAAAAATCCCCAAAGCCTCATTTGCTTCATTTTTGCTGTCTTTCCTGCTAATTGCGGTTAACTCGCCACTAAGTAACGTTAGTTGATGTCAACGACTGTGCAAGCTCCTCCTCTACCTGCTGCATATTCAACAGAGAGGAAGAAACGGAGTCGCCCATAGGCTACCGACAGCAAAGGAACTTATTCTATAGGCTAGATTATGCCTATGTCTATTTTTACAGGCTGTATGCAGTATGTGCAAAGCCAAAATACAATGAAATAAGGCAACTTATGATTTCGGGGGTTTACATAGGCTATTGTCCGGTTTCATATTTGTCAGTCAACTATTCAAAATACATTCGGGGCTACACTCAAAACAACAGATGGACAGATTATTTCTCAAATTCTCAGGGGAGGCAGAGCTTATCCTAGGGGAGGCACTGCCTCCCCCAGCCTCCCCCTAGACACGCCCCTGGAATTAATGCGTTAAATCGACAGCCCTAATTTATAGTGTTGTTCCATTTGACATGAACCAAATGTGTCATTTAATAGAAATGTCAATATGACTTTGATTTGGTGATACAAATTGTATTATTATTATTATTTATTTGTTATTAAGAATATCTTAATACAGGATTGCTTCACACTTTTTTGTTAAGAAATAGTCATCTTAAAAGATTATTCCTCCTTATGCCAACATTTTCATTTTCAAGAATTCCATCGCATTAAAGTCAATTATTTTTTTAAACGTAACAAATCCAGACAAATAAATAAATCAATAAATAAAAGTGTCAAGTCATTCTCTACAAAATATACAGTATGTACAGTATATGTAATCTATTTCTAAAACATATGGATAACAATGTTCAATTTAATTAAAAATAGACTATTTACCCAATATTTGTGTGTGCTATGCAGTTTTTGCGTATTCGAGAAATGTGCCAAACTCTACTGCAATCAAATAATAGTTGAATCTCCAGTTTGCATATTTATTTACCTATTCAACAAGCTTGAACTTTTGATCTTGTAATCTGCCTATAATAGCAAGCAGATCAGTGAGTAACCTGTGGTTAGAACTGACCAGAGATCAGTGTAATCACAGAGAACTGTGTCTAATTTTCAGTGTTTCAGCACGTTGACAGCTCGCCCACATGCTCCAACCTGCAATTTAGGTCACTGCGATTTCTGCTTTACCCTTTAGACAGCAGTATTCCTGAACACCCCTGGCTTTGTGTGTCATTTTGGATCTTTAGAGTCATGACTTAATTTTTTGATTGTCTGGCCGCCTCTGAAGAATGATGCTGTATGGACTTGTTTATTTTTTTTACTGCCAGATGTCTTTATGCGTTGGATTTCATTCTAAAGATGCCATTGCAAAACAGTATTTCATCCAAAATAGTGAGATCAGCAGATCTTTTTAAAACGATTGAGGCATCAGCAGATGTTTTATTGATCTTATTTAATTCAGTATTGTAAATAATAAATGTAGTTAATATAATGTGTTGACTTAGAAATTGCTTTTATGGATTATATCAAACTTGTATGACTAGCCTCTAACGTATCTGTCAATGGCATTTTGACCAGCAAGTGAAAACTTAAACATAAGACACAAACACACACATGAAGGTCAGCTAACTCTCTCGATCTCTCTCTCTCTTACACCACCCTCCACAGTCCACCTTTATCCCTCGATTACCCTGATTACAGCCGCCAAATTTATTTGATTATTATTTAGATTTTATTGTTATTTTTCATTGCCTTGCTAAAAAATAACTGGTTTAAATTGGTCTCCCAGCCAGCTGAAAAGTTCCCAAAATTCCTCTAAAACCATTCGACAGATCAGCCAGACCAGGCTGGGAGACTAGCTAAGACCAGCAAACCTGCACAATCTGGTTCAAGCTGGTTTGCTTAGCAGGGAGTAAATGTACATGTAAATGCATTCATTCATGCCTCTGGTGAAATTCCCACATATCTTGTCATTCTTTGAGAACAAAGATACATTGCTGCCAACCCGATCTCCATTATTGATTTGTAGGCTGGTTTGACCACTGACGTTACCATTGGTGCCTTGATTCTGTGCCCTTCCTTGAGACATACGTGTGTTTTAAGACTTCAAAAGTGCAAGCAGGTGTTATATAGCTATACCCCTTTAAATGTATCCACTGAGTGCGATTACACTGGCGAGGGAACTGCAGTAATTCATATAGTTTAAAAGGTCTTCTTTTTTATGTGAGTGTACCAGCAACTGAGCCATAATTTAACACCTTATTCAAGTAATGTCTCTCAGTCCATCATTGAATTAGGTAATAATTATTTTGTGAATTTGGGAGCACACAATGCTTTAATGAAATCCTTGCTTATGAGAGATGTAGCGAGACACCATGACACGTACCGTTGTCAAGAGCCTGAACGCTGGAATCAGGCCCGTTCTACACAGGATACATAAAAATAGCAGTCTCCATGCTAAACGGTCAAAGACAGGTCCCATAGACACAGTTTTGCATTTAGAAAACCTGATTCTCCCCTCTTGAAAGGGCACAGAACATTTTAGCTGGTAAATAGTTAAAGACTTAAGAAGAAATACCAGATCCATCCAGAACCAGACCAAAACAAGACCCTCCAATAGCCAGACCAATATCAGACCTCTTTAGTTCTAGACTAATATCAGACACAGACAAATACAAAACCCATAAAAACCCCAGACCAAGACCAATATCAGACCCCTAATACCCTCCAAGACCCAGATTCCAACATTAGACTCCAAAATACCCAGAATAACACCAGACCCCCTAAAACACAGACCAACACAAGACCCTCCAAGACCCAGACCAGTTCTAGACCCCCAAAAGCCCAGGCCAATACAGATACCCTCAGACTTAGGCCAATAACAGACCATTTAAGACCCAGATCAATATCAGACCACTAAGACCAGATCCCAAACTACCCAGACCAATATCAGACCCTCTGAGACCCAGACCAATACCAGAATCTCTAAGACTCAGACCAATATCAGATCCCAAAAAACAGACCCAGAGCAATACCAGACCTCATTAGACCTATACCAATATCAGACCCCAAAACTACCAATACCATTACCAGACATCCTAAGAGTCAAACCAATACCAATACCACACCCCAAAAAACTTAGAACAATACCAGACTCTATAAGTCACAGACCAATACCAGACCCTCCACGACCCAGTTCAATCCCAAACCCCAAAATACACTGATCATCTAAGAACCAGACAAATACCAGATCCCAAAAAACCCAGTCCAATCCAAGAGCCCAAAATACACAGACCAATACCAAACACTCCAAGACCTAGACCATTACCCATCCCAGACCCCATAAGACTCAGCCCCAGACATATACCAGACTACAAAAAAACAGACCATTACCAGTTCCAGACCCCCTAAGACTCAGACCTACACTAATACCAAACCAATGCCAGAACCTCTAAGACACAAACCAATACTAGACCCCCTAAGACTCACACCAATACCACACCCTCCAAGACCCATACCTATACCAGACCCTCTAAGAATTAGACTAATACCACACACCCCAAAAAACAGACCAATACCAGAACCTCTAAGACTAAAACCAATAACACACCCTCTAGACACAGACCAAAACCAATACCAGACCCACTAAGACTCAGACCTATACCGAAGCCAAAAACCAGACCAAACCCAGACCCTCTAAGACTCAGACCAATACCAGACTCCAAAACTACAGACCAATACCAGACCCCCACAAGATCAAGACTGCAATCTCTCAGGCAGTGCTCATGAGAGCATCTGAGAATGGAACTACAATTATATTTCATTTGCAAATGTGACACAAATGACTGTTCATTACCTCTTACGATTAAATCCAGGGCAGACAGTGTCAGACTGACTTTAATAACATTAACCCAAATGCTTCATACTGTTGAATGATGTATGATATGCAATTATATAAACTGCAATTTATGTGGTTAGCCACAGGCTGAACAGCCCAGAAATGCTATACTTTCACAGGAGGACATCCACGACTGAACAGAAAGATTCTCGCATGTTTTATTTGCAGTTTTAACTGCTTCAGTCTTTGTCATCAGTCTTTCATGTTTGATGGTGGTGGTTGTGGGTGCTACTGGCATGATAAAACCCCTAAGACACTGTACATCAGTGGAGGAGATCTCTCACTCAGCATCCAGAGCCCTGCCTCTTATTAGTATGTTTATCCCTGATTGCTCATCACACGCTATAGTTGTCTTCTCAGTGGAGTGTTTTTCACATCATTTCAGTAAAGTAAGACTCTGTAATCTGCACATCACATGACAGTGTTTACAAGATTTTAGCAGCATCTTTAGTATGTGTGAAAATGAAGGAAATTACTGTTAAACAGAGACTTGATTTAGAGAGGAGAACCTTATATACATGTCATTTTATTTAAATGAATGTATAACATTTATATTATCTACTAATTTCACTGCAAAATCAAAAGAAAGAAATAGAAAATGACATAGTCAAATTACTTTGTGTGCTACTTTGAACTCGGGGCTGCTGGTAACACCACTGTCGTTGCGCTGCACCCATCCATGAACTTACCATCTGGATTCTCCACAAATTACATTAAAGCCGTAAGAGCAAAATACACCAAACTAAATGAAGACTGTCTCATGGGACAACTGACAGACTGATGGAGACAGAGACAGGCACAGAGAGTCTGATATGTTCAGTGTATAACACTCAAATATGTTCAGTGTATAACACTCTGATAATTCCTCATGTCTGTCATATTGACTTGAAATGCTGAAAATCTTTGTGACCCCTCCATCCTCATACACTTCCTGTTAATGACAATTGCATAAACCAGAGTTTTGCATTTCCTCAAAGCCATGCGAGTGACGCTTAAAACTACAATATAATAGTGTTCTGGGTGGTTACGTACTGGCCCAAGTCAAGGTGTGAAGTGGTTAGGTGTTTGGGTTGGTTTGTTGTTGCTAGGCAGTTGCTATGGTGTTCTGGGTGGATCTTAGCATGTTGTTATCTGGATACATATGTAGGTGTTCTGAATGATTTTCAGTATGTTGCTATGCAGTTGTTAGAGTTCTGTGTGATTAATAGGTTGTTGTTTGATGGTTTCTAGGATGTTTCTAGGCAGTTGCTATGGTGTTTCTAGGTAGTTTCTTTGGTGTTCTTGTTTTTTTTATCATGTTGCTATTCGGTTGCTGAAGTAGATGTTTAGAATGTTTTCTATTGTGTTGCTATGTACTTGCTAGAGTTCTGGATGGCTGGTTGGTCATTGCTAAGTAGATTTTGGGGTGTTCTGGCTGATTGCTAGGTGGTTGCTATGGTGTTCTGGATGGTTTTTAACATGTTGCAATGCTGTTGCTGATGTAGGTGTTCTGAATGGTTTCCAGCATGTTGCTTTTTGGTTGTTAGAGTTCTGTGTGATTGATCGGTCATTGCTAGATGGAATCTAGTGTGTTGCTATGCGGTTGCTGAGGTATATGTTCAGAATGGTTTTTAGTATTTTTCTATTCAGTTGCTTGGGTTCTGGATAGTTTGTTAGTCATTGCTAGGTAGATATTGTGGTGTTCTGGCTGATTGCTAGTATGTTGCTATGTGGTTGCTATGGTGTTCTGGGTGGTTTTTAGCATGTGGTTGCTGATATAGGTGTTTTGAATGGTTCACAGCATGAGTTTTATTTATTTGGTAGGTCATTGCTAGGTGTTCCCTGTCAAAAGCTACACTTAATGCTGCACTTGAATCAGCCCTTTGGGAATGTTTTTAGGAGTGACCAGCTGTGAATATGTGTGCAACACGTCAAAGAAATTGACAAGAACTGTTATATCCTCTGTTGGTGACGTAATCAGAATGCGCCAGTACCAGGGGTGTCACCATGTGCCACATGTGCAACGTCAGGTCTTTTGTCTTCAGACCAATCTGTGATGTGTTTGTGCTTCTCAAGCTCTCTCTTTTTTTCTTCTGATAGGAGTTAGATTTATTAGGAAGTGTGCAGAAATCTTCTCTTTTTCTGTCATTCTGTGTGGGAAAGACAAAAACAAACCAAAAAAAATTATAATAATGAGCGATCAACAAAGCAAACGGTGTGTGTTTCCATGCTTATGTCCTATGGCTGAATCGGACACACACCAGTTTTGCTTTGTTTGTTTGGGGGAAGAGCACGCTGCACTTGTGTTTGAGCGAGGCCAGTGTGAGCATTGAAGATCTGGGTCCGTCCCTATCACTCGCTCTCTCTCCAAGTCCAGCTGGTCCCTTGCATGTTCTCGAAGCAGGATGGGGCACCTCTTCAGTTCACGAGGGGATAGATCAATTTCTTGGGTCTGCGGACTTTGAGTTGCCAACCTCTATGATGAGTTAACTTGTTCATGGAGGAAACCTTATACTTTGTACATTCGACGTCGACATATTTGACTATCACGGGTGCTAAGGCACGGGGGTATACGATGATGCCTCAGGTAGAAGAGACGCTTGTGGGCTATCTCTTGCCTAGTTCGGCATCATCAGTGAAGAGACCAAAAATTGGTACCCATTTCAGAGAACCTGGCAGCTTGAAAGCTGCCGACGAGTATTTCTATGTGGGTCCTAAAGACAGTAAAAAAGACTACAGAATTAAATTAGTTTGCTGTCCTCCGCGTTTCAACAGCGTTTTTCCCACTACCGTGAAACCGGAACAAGCACATTTACTGTCACAAGAGCTGCAATATCCTCTGGTCAGAGGGGCCATTGGACATGTTCCGCTTCTAGAGAGAGAGTCAGGGTACTACAGCAGATACTTCCTGGTTCCCAAGAAGGATGGGGGATTGCGTCCGATTTTAGATCTTCGAGGCTTGAACCACTGAGTCAAGGCACTCAAGTTCAAGATTCTAACTGTCAAGACGATCATGTCACAAATTCAACATCGCAATTTGTTTGTTACGACCAATCTCCTGGACGCATAATTTCATATAGAAATACTGCCACAACACAGGAAGTTCCTGAGGTTTGCTTTCGGGGGCGAAGCTTATCAATATCGGTTTCTTCCATTCGGCCTACCCTTATCACCTTGCACATACATAAAGTATATGGATGCAGCACTGACTCCATTGTGGCTCCAGGGTATCTGCATTTGTAATTATTAAATTAAACAGACTAGCACGGCAAATTTTCCTTTGAGCCCAGGGCAAGCTCCTGTCATTCAGAGCAGTATATATCCCTGGATGCCTCAATGTGGGAGCGGATTTACTGTCCAGACAGAATGGAAACTCCACCCCAAGGTAGTGAAACAAATCTGGATAAGATTTTACGAAGCAGAGGTAGACCTCTTCGCCTCCCAGCAGACAGTGCAATGTCCCATCTACTTCTCTCTGAGTCCCCCAGCCCCCTTTGGCGGGGGGTGCCCCTCTGCAGCATGTTTGTAATGCGGCAGGCTGGTCCTATCTGCACACTCATCAAATCATTCATAAGATTTTATAGTTTGGATGTTCATGCCACTCCGGTCTCTCACATCCTTGAGTAAACATCACAAGCTCATGTCTGAGACATTTTTGTGTTCTTGTGAGCACAAACTTCACAACCGTAAGGGTTCCAGGCACCCACAGTGCGGCAGTGTGGGTATTCTGATTCCCAAAGCGCTGATTCAAGCGCAGCATTAAGTGTAGCTTTGACAGGGTACGTATCAGGTTACTTAGCTGTAAACCTTGTTCCCTGAAAAAGCGGAACGAGATGCTGCACTTCATTGCCGCACTGAGGATGTCCCAGGACTGCTCTTCAGACAAATATGTAGTACAACATATACAATAGTGCAACATAACAGTGCAGTACAACAGTAAACTGCCTGGAATATGTAGGGTGCTACTGGTTGTTTAGATCAAATGTACTATCAGAAATGATTAATAATTAATAATTATTAATTATTAATTACTAATTAAATTAAATAATATAATGTATTCAATTATTCTTTGACAAGAGAAAAATTATAGTAAGTGACTGATCGAGTCTCATAAAAATCTACCCTGAAGGTTGAGTATTTTGATTTAATAATCAAAATAAACAAAAAGGGAAGAAACTAGTCAAATTATTACATACAAAACCAACAGTAATCTGATTACAGTTGGCTTCTAATGACAACAAAATAACAATACATTGAAGTAATAGGGGAGTTCATGACATGGCAGAGGCTGGCTTCAACACAATATTCAAACAAACAACTAGGAGTACTTATTATAATATAACAAGATTTATTATAATCAAACACCAATGAACACCGGCAATACTATATGAATATAACACAAACATAACATGGAAGTCCTAACTAAATAGTGGAGTATTGTTAGTGTATGGATGTATGTACTGTATGTGGATGTGTGTCTAGATTCGTTAACAAAGGATACAAAATGGCGGATTAAACTCCACATGGAGAACTATTTTCAAAATGGCGAACTGAATTCAAAATGGAAACTAGTTTAAAAATGGAGGATTATATCATAAAGGGCGGAGCCAATTATTATTTGAATGTAGAGGGAAAGAAAGATGGCTAGATCAGGTGACTGAGCTAATGCCACATGGGGTGAAATGAGCAGGCACAAATGAACTGACGAAACAGGCGGGAGAATTTGAAAACACCAGCCTGAGTCGGAAATAAAGATGGAGAGAAATGCAGCCAATTGTCAACGTTGATAGAAAACGAGGGAGAAGGGAAGCTTGTCGCCTTTCCATTATTCTAAATAAAGTCACTGTTGTCTTGCAGTGAAAATGAATGAACCAGTTGTAATACGTATTCGACTAGACTGGAACAAAGCTAAATTAATCTTAGTCTGGTTTCTTTGTCCAGAAGGAGGGAAACTCCTTCGTATGTCTCTTTCAAACTGCTGGCTTAGAAGCTGGGCACAGAGAGACCAAAATGAAATCTGTCCGCTAGTTTTGTTGATAAGATGACGTCATCGGTCATAGGCCGTTTTTTGACCAATGGTGTTTGAGATTGGGTCCATGGGCGGGACTTCTGTCTAATTACTATGGTGTTCTTGGTGATTTTTTTGGCTGTTTTTTTTGCATGTTTCTATGTGGTTGCTGATTTAGATGTTTATAATATTAGTTTTTGTGTGTTATGTGTTTGCTAGAGTTCTGGATAGTTAGTTAGTCATTGCTAGGTGGTTGCTATTGTGTTTTCTAAGTGGTTGCTTAGATGTTGCTATTCTGGGTGGTCTTTAGGGTGTTGCTAGGTGGTTACTAGGGTGTTTTGCATGGTTGCTTACTGGCCCAAATCCAAAGAGCCTACCACTTTATGTTATTCTGTCATTCAGAAACATACACACACACACACACACACACACTGGAGGATATGATGACAGCACTGCTAAATAAGCCGAAGCCGATCAAGACAGAATACATCAATCACTCCTCCGTTTTATTCCATTATGTAAAGTCCTGGACTACAGAGGGGACAGTTCAAAGTCAAGTGGACCCCTGGCTAAACTTTTACAACAAACTCGCTGTTCAATGACATTATGATACACTGTCAACTTTGCATTTTGACCTAAATTACTGCAGCAAATCTGTAAATGGCCTACAGTATTTAAAGCCCCTACATGGGTCCATATCAGATAAATGACAGCAAACACACAAACAAATAATGCTTGTATCCAGAGCTCCTGATACATGGTTTAATGTGAAATAAAGAAAGTTGTATCATCAGCTTTCTTCAGCAATTTCTACCTGTTGATGTGAAATGAATTATGTCTTTGGGTCTTTGTAAGGAATTTAACATCAACTCTTTCCCATTCACAGGTTTGCAGGTAATTTTTCCAGAGTACCTGCAGGAGAAGTTTGTCCAGTCTGCGCTCAGCTACATTATGTGTAACGGCGAGGGTGAATACGTGTGCCGCAGCAGTCAGTGCATCTGTCAGTGTGCTGACGAGTTTCCACAATGCAACTGTCCAACGACTGACCTACAGATAATGGAGAATATGCTCATCGGGATGGCAGAGACTTGGGAAGCATCATACAATGATTTTGAGAGTTCAGGTAACTCACAGAGGCCTCCTTAGCTTGTCCTGTTGAATTATAGGTTGGTTATAAAGAAATAGTTCACCCAAATTTTTGCTTACTCTCATGTAGTTCCAAACCTATATGGCTTCCTATCTTCTGTGGAATGCAAAAGATGTTTAGCAGAATGTTCTATAAGATCTTTTCACATCAATGAATGCATACAGTGAGCAGGCTCTGTAAAGCTTAAAAAAAAGCTAAATAAAGTAGCAAATAACTTGTGCCCAACAAAGGAAAAGTAGTAAACATAACTCAGAAAAAATACTTGTCAGGTTGATTTAGTCAGATTGAATAAAATTACTGAATTGAATAAAACCAGTTTATTTAGATGTTACCACATGAAGCATGTTTTTAGGTTACCTCACAAAATAGTTTTTTTCTTTTACAGTATTTAGTCCTTGTAAAGCAGTTCAATGGAAAGGAGGAGGTGAGAACCGGCTTGGCAATATAAATAATATTTGAATGATGAACTTAAACAAAAGACACAAAAACACACACACATGACGGACATGTCCGTAAACGATCTCTCTCCCGCACCATCCTCCGTAGTCGGCCTTTATCCTTCTTGGAGGCTTGATTTTCCTGATAAGGGACCGGGTGTGTAGAATCACGACCCGGCCCCACCCTCCACAGTCCCGAATTAGTGAGTGTTCCTAGTATACTGTATGTGTTAGGAATTCCTTGTCTTGTTTCACTGTTGCCCTCTGTCTGCCATTTTTGTCACCTTTGCATTCCATAGTTTTCACTTTTGTCCCTTGTTTAGCTCCACTGTCTCACTTGTCATTGTTCAGAACTACACTTCCCAGAATCCACCTGCCATCATCACTGCCATTTTGTTCATTGTTTTCACCTGTGTCTCATTCTGTCATCACTCACGGTGTATTTAAGCCCTGCTTTTTGTTCACTCCTTGTCGTTCGTTGAATGTTGTTGTTAGCCTGGTATGTGTTCCCTGCCCGTGTTTTCTAGTTTTATGTTTTATTTCCCCATTGAGGGTTTTTCCTTTGTTCCCGTGTTTTGTGTTTTGCCTGTTTGTTTATTTAATAAAGTTGAACTGCGATTGGATCCGCATCTCCTCGTCTGCTTCGCTGCCTCCATTCGTAACAATATGCCTAGATTGTATTTTTACAGTTTATAGTCCTAGGCTTCTGAAGACATACGTAGCTATGTGTGAGGAACATCCAAAAAATGATTATTCACTGAAAATCTTCCCCTTCACCCAGGCAGGGTGATGTATCGTAATACAAATTTACTTGAATAGTTTTCAACCTTTTAATGAAATGCAATATTTATTTTGATATTCACAGTATGTATTTGCTCTGCAATAACTAAAAGAACTTTTTTTTTCATTATTTCAACCGAACATTGTCATTGTAGACAAGTAGATTCGAAATTTTGAATGCAAGAGGTGAAATGCTGTAAAAATCTAGTTAAAGGTATGTTTTTCAAAGAAATCTATATTTTTAAGTGCAAATCAGTGACACCAATAAAACTCATACCCGTGAGACAAGGAATGGTCCTGAAACTAGTCTAAATAAGACATATTCTTTAGGAAACTTAATGGCTCGTCAACATTATCACAACGGTTGCAAGAAACCCATCAAGAATATCATTAAGAGTTGTGAATATTTGATACATCACCTCTGCAGCTCCCAAACCTCATTCACACTGAATTAGTTCAGTCTGTTGTCATATATGATGACAGTTTGTCCACGCCACACATCATGATGACTAATGAGTGTAGTGCAATGACAGCAAGTATTAGTTCAGGTGTTGTAATCCCATCCACTGATCGATTCCCACAACACACTCACTGCTGCTCACTTCCATGGCCACACTAATTGGGCTAAATGACGTTTGAAGTTATCTGCATTGATTTTGCTTGAATTAAACAGCAGATGTCTGTTTGCCTGTTCAATAACGGAGCTGCTCTGGTCTCTGACCACACAGAATCTATTATTGTTTTATGCTAAAAACTTAATGCGATATTAATATTG
Organism: Xyrauchen texanus; assembly: GCF_025860055.1. Lineage (NCBI taxonomy): Eukaryota > Metazoa > Chordata > Actinopteri > Cypriniformes > Catostomidae > Xyrauchen > Xyrauchen texanus. Next base: position 55,015,526 of record NC_068279.1, on the reverse strand, counting down.
TGTGGAATAGTTTACAAAAAGGTTCGATCATGAACTAACAATTAACAGTTATTTAAAGTATTCATTGATATTTATTAATACAATTGTTCATTGCTAATGTATGTAAGTTCATACTGCATGAAACTGCATGTTTTATTTCAAAAATGTATTAGCAGATGTTCAAATTGTTGGTTCTTATGTTTTATCTAATGTAGCTAGCTAATGTGAAAAAAATACAATCTTATTGTAGTCTTACCGAAATAGTCATTAACATAAAAGATGATTTTTCGAAAGCACCATGGGCAGTTGACCCTGAACAACATAAGCTTTAAATGTAATTAATCAGCAGATATAATGCAGAGTCTGTTGTCATTTTACTCAAGCCACCTTACATTGAAACTCTGCATAAAGCTTGGAAGCTAACTTCTTTCTTTGAGCCAATCTGCAATAAAGCACTCATAAATTATTCATCAGCCCACAATGTCTTCTGCAGGAGAGGGGCTTCTCACGCTTTATTGTTACAGTCAATTTCATCTCACCGCCAGGACTCAAATCACACGCCATGGGCGAAAGCTCCACTCGCTTCCCACTCCCATAAGATGCATTGTGGGAAAGTTTGCAGGTTTATGAATGAACTTAATATTCTTACATACTATTTATCTTATATCAGACTTTCCACTGTGTTATTGTGTTGCATTCTGAACAAAATGGATAATGCCTTTAAAACTGAAATACAGTTCATGAATTTTAAGGTAGCATAATTGTAATATACTGTAAGGAATGGGATGCTCTCACACTAGCACTTTTGGTGCGCACCCGGGTTCGAATGATGTCAAAGTTCCGTTCATTTGAAAGATGTGTACACTGCTAATAAAAATGCTATTGTGCCAAATCGTGGAATTGAACAGCTTGTGATAACCTAAATTCTGCTTCTTTGCAGGCTCCCGGTGGCAATTATTATTGTATAATCTCCTTTAGAGAGCAGCTCATATTTTTCACAACTCTTGCAATGCATCCGCGGGCTCGTGGGAAACAAACGCTGACATTTATCACATCATTGTACATTTAATTCATCCGTGGCAGACAAATAAATGTTGTTTTGTGCATGTAAAGTTTTGGTGGTAAACCCAAAGAGATTAATACTGTAACAACACTCGGATTTGGTCCAAGCAATCAGATCAAATGTGAAAGCATGCTTAGAATTAAAGGGAATGTAATTCAATATTTTTTCATATTGTTAATAAAACCCACAAACATGTTATTATAAACTCAACAATTTACATGTCATTTTTATTTTTAATAAATTAACTTGGCAATTATTAACAATACAAAAACTGAATGGCAGTTTAATAAAATCCTATTTCTGTCATTTAAGTTCAACATTCAATTCAAATGCAACAGCCCGTAGAGATTGGCCAATTCAAATTCAGCATCCTGTGACCAATTTAATTTCAAAACATGTGGGGTGTGGCCAATTCAAATATCACATCATGTGGTGGGGTGTGGTCAATTTAATTAAAATGTAACATTCCATGGGGTGTGGCCAGTTAAATTCAAATGTAATATTCCATGGGGTGTGGCCAATTTAAATTTAGCATCCTGAATTCAGCACAATATCATGTGTGGTGTGGTAAATTCAGTTCTAATTCAACATACTGTGGGGTGTGGTCAATTGAATTTAAATTAAATTAAACATCATGTGGGGTGTGGTCAATTCAGTTCAACATACTGCAGGGCAAATAAATACATCAAATGCAATAAATCAAACTCTATGCATCCTATGGGTCAATTCAATTTAAATTCAACATCCTGTGTGATGTGGCCAATTTAGTTCAATTTCCAATTTATGAATCGAAAGAGAGCCAGTTGTTTTACTCTGAAATCAACCCAACCCTGTATTTGCAAGCGTGTGTATTTACCTGCATGATGAATTGTCTATCTTTACAGTGGTGGAGATGCCATATAATGCAGCTCACGCACTAACAGACATTTTTCACTCCACTCTTCAAATATTTCTGAACAAAAAACTCCTAGAGTACAAATAGGTTACTCCCCAAGGTGAATGCTCAATATCCACCTTATGAACATGCTGGCTTATATATTATTAACTGGTAATAAAAGGTCCAAATAAAACCAGACAGTGCAATATATTTATATAGAGCACAGGAGACTCACATTGAGTGCTTGAACCTGAAGGTCGCTGCTATACTCCTCTTGACCGGCCTGTCAAGATTTTCTCTTAAAGATACAATAATAGTATATAAATGTTAAAGCCTTCCAAGTTTATTGCCAATAAGTGCCCAAATCATTACGTAAGTCCTCCTTTTGAAGTGTGACTGAAGATGTTCAGATATAAACTGTTAGCTGGATTTGGCATGAGCTGTCAGGCGTGTGTATATTTCTAGTCATAACACCATGGAAAACACCAACGCCTAGGGAGTTTGAGTAAAAAAGCTTCACCGGCCGTGATGAAATCATGCCCTATATTCTTAAGAAAAGAAACAGACTTTTCTGTGCATGTTTTCACTATTCTTTCTAGCTATTGACATAATTTTTATAGAACAATTTCTGCAACACTTCAATAAACACAATCAATCTACAGACAGTCGAGTGTCATTGCATTGAGGCCCAGGGCGGTTTCTGCATTCATATGTGAAACTGTGTCATTTTAATAGCATATCAAATACATAAAAGGAAACACGCAGGTAGAGTTGTTAAACACTGTAAGCTCATGTTTACATTGTTATATTGACATATTCAATATGAATGTGCTGCAGACCATTTTATGGACCGTCAAGCAACCTGGATTACACTCAGAAAGACAGTATTCTTGTATGTGCCTCAGGCTGTTCATCGTCAAAACGTGTAAATGCAAGTTTATTTGTATCAGCACTCATGTGATTTTAATATTACATCACAAATGTGCAAATATGGTTCCCCTTCTGTCACTCACTCGATGTAGTGTCGATTGTAGTGACACTAGGGGCTACTTTCGGAGACCGGCTCACCTTATGGCCAGTCTGATGTTCCTTTCGCAGCCCCCGAAGTGGGTGAGAGTTTCGTAGCTACATCGGAGAGCATCTGAGCTAGCGCCTACGTGTGTGCCAGCCCAGACGGAGGCCGACGGCGAGCTGTCTGCTATGCTTACCCGGGCCACCGCGAGTGTCGGGCTGGGGCTCCAGCACTCAGCCCTCGCGGCTAGATGATAGGTTCCTGGGTTTGGGGCGCCACTCACACCTGGAGGCTGAACCTTCCTAGGCCATGCCTGTTCCCCTCATGGGATCTCTCCGTTGTCCTTCGGGAAGCCCCGTTTGAGGCGCTAGATTCAGTCGAACTAAAGGCCCTCTCCTTGAAGACAGCCCTCCTGATCGCGCTCACTTCCAGCAAGAGGGTTGTGGACCTGCAAACGCTCTCTGTCAGCGACACTTGCCTGGAGTTCGGTCTGGCAGACTCTCACATCATCCCGAGACCCCAACCAGGCTACATGCTCCAGGTTTCTATGACCCCATTCAGGAATCAGGTTGTGAACCTGCAAGCGCTGCCCTAGGGGGAGGCAGACCCAGCCTTAGTGTTGCTGTGTCCGGTGCGTGCTTTGCCCACCTATTTGGATCGCACGCAGAGATTTAGACACTCTGAGCAGCTCTTTGTCTGCTATGGTGGACAGCAGAAAGGGAATACTGTCTCCAAACAGTGGCTTGCCCACTGGATCGTGGACGCCATTGCGTTGGCCTACCAGATCAAGGCCGTACCCGCCCCCTTGTATGTTCGAGCACACTCTACAAGGAGTGTGGCATCCTCGTGGGCACTGGCCAATGGCACCTCTCTAGCAGACATCTGCAGAGCGGCGGGCTGGGCAACACCCATTACCTTCGTGAGATATTACAATCTCCGGGTTGAGCCGGTTTCATCCCGTCTTTTGACAGGTCCGAACACATGAATTCGGTAATACGGTGACAACAGCTGGCCGGGTGTATCGCTTGCACATAGTGCCTTTCCCCTCCCTTGAGATGAAGACGTGCACTCTACTCCCCCAGTCGAGTTCACAAGTCATGGACCCTGGGTGTCGTACCTCCCTAGCTCACTGGCTCCGAACTCAGCAGAGGAGTTTCACAGCCAGACTCACCACAGTCCCACTGAAAGGGCCAGGACCTTACTCTCAGCTCCTCAGCTCAAAATCTGTCTGAACAGACACACGCTTCCCTCCTTTTATACCCAGTATGTCCGGGGGAGGGTCATGTAAATTCTGTTCGGCAATTCTCATAGGCCTTTTCTCAAAGATAAGAGGTAACCGAGGCTCTCAAGAGCGACCCCCTAGTGTCACTACATCAACACAACGTCTCATTCCCTCCATCAGGGAACGGTGGTTATAACAGTAACCGAGACATTCGACATTGTGTCGATTGTAGTGACACTAGGGGCTTCTTTTGGGAGCCACAGTTACCTCTGATTTTGAGAAAAGGCCAATTAGAAATTGGCGAACAGAATTTGCATGTCCCTCCCCCAGACATACGGGCATTAAAGGAGGAAATCATGCATCTGTTAGTTAGATTCTTTCTTCAGAGCGAGCTGTTGTGTGATCAGCGAGCTGAACTAACTATTTTTCACTCACCTCTACAAGAAGCATTGCTGTTGGATTATATGGCGCATTTCCAGCGGCTTTCTCTTCTCTGCACGCTAGTGCAGTCTACCCCCCGGGCCCTTCGACAGTGCTTCCTAAAAGAGCATATTCCTCTAAAAGAGTACACATTGGCATTGGACGTATTTTTAAAGACGCGTCTTTATAAAAAAAGCCTTTCTGCCTCTGTGTTGTTCCTGGTTGCGGCAGATATCTCTCCGCCTCTGATGGTCATAGGCATTGCCTCGTGTGTCTGGGTCATGATCACACCGAGGCAGCGTTTGGCCTGTCCGAGTTCTCCTTCGGACCTCCCCAGGTGGATGATTACATCGACGCTGCATTGAAGAGCCTTCGGGTCTGCCCGCCCAGTCTGAGGCTAATGCACAGATGTCCGACATGCCTCGCTATGAGTGTGGGGCTGGACTGGAACCCTTTGTCCTCCCCTCAACCCTCACGGCTAGATCAAGGCCTGTAGGACGACGTCGTCCCTGACGGATAAATCCTACAAAGCCTCCGGACAGGCCGCCTCTTCCTTGCATGCTATGGCCCTCCTACAAGTTCACCAGGCCAAAGTACTGAAAGATCTGCACTTGGGTAATCCTGGTCCTGATGTGCTGCAGGAACTGGTGAACAGACAACTCCATCCCCCTGTAGAGGGCTGGGCGGAGAATCTTGCTTTTTATTATTGTCTTTTTCCGCACCCTCTTCGGGCTTCGCACCCTCTTTTTATCTTCAATAAAAGAGCATTTTCCTCATTCCTTGGGTCACCTAGCCGGCCCATGCTGTTCTCATGTCAGCCCGTCACCGAATACTTACAGTCACGCCACCATGGACACAGACCCACGACTGCGACTGCATCACGCACAGAAACCTGGCCGGCCGGTTCTGATAAGTCTAGAGGACGTCTTCATAGGACCAACCCGCCCCCCAGCCGGGTAAGCGGAGCAAGGTAAGTGCTTTGAGTCTTCCCTCAGCACACATGTCTCAGGACGCAACTTTACCTCCCGACACAACACTACCTGCTCCCCACCGCTGCAAAGCCCCACCGAGGGGGGATGTGATCGTCCCCCTTAGTGCCCCTCGCGCGGAACTCGGCTACGTGATTCCGTTTGCCAGGTGCCAGCCCCGTTTCAGTTGTGTCCGTTTCACTTCGGTGCGCGGCAATAATGACAACACCCTGCAGCCAGAAATCACAACCCTTCTAAGCAAGGAAACTATAGAGCCTGTCCCTCCAGCCAAGATGAAGGAGGGCTTTCTACAGCCTTTACTTCATTGTACCCAAAAAAGAAGGTGGGTTGCAGCCAATCTTGGACCTGCAAGGTCTCAACCGGGCCTTACACAAACTCCCATTCAAGAAGCTCATGCAGAAACATATTTTAACATACATCTGGCATCAAATAAGGGAAGTGGGCATCCGCATACTCAACTACCTTTATGTTATGAAAATTATGGGGCATTGGGGAAGGTTACGTGCAGTCTGATGCACCTGCTCCTTGGCACGCAACAGCTTGCTTTGCACCTGCATCAGCAGTTCACGTAACACAGTTCAGTGTCGTGGCATTATTGAATTGGACCCCAATCGACACAATATTGAGTGATTGACAGATGGGGAATGTCTAGGTTACTATTGTAACCCCCGTTCCCTGATGAAGGGAAGGAGACGTTGTGTCCCCCTTGCCACGACACTGTACCAAACTGCAGTAACTGCCGAAACTTATTCTCGGCACCTCAAAATAAAACCTAACAGATGCAAGATTCCCTCCTTTTATACCAGTACGTCCAGGGGAGGGACATGCAAATTCTGTTCACCAATTTGTCATTGGCCTTTTCACAAAATCAGAGGTAACCGTGGCTCCCGAAAGAAGCCGCTAGTGTCACTACAATCGATACAACGTCTTGTTCCCATCAGGGAACGGGGGTTACAATAGTAACCTAGAAGTTTTTGAACATAAAAGTAACTTGTTATTCAGATCAGTGCATGTTATTCAAATGGAAAAAACTTTGTATTTACAGGGCCCTATTTTAAGCCTTCTAGCACTAAGTGCAGTGCTATGCCATAAGTCATGAGCGCAAAGTCAGTTGGCATGGCCATGAAGTTTTGGTATTTTCGTGCAAGCATGTGCTAAATCTAGGTACAAAAGCGTTTTGCGTGCAGCGTGCAAATGGGCCGGATCAAGTGCAATTTAATTAGGAAGTTCTTCTCTGGTTATTGCAGCATCTGCGTCCTATTATATAGTCCATTCTCTCAAGCACCAGAGATTATAAACAAAAACAGCACATTCATAGTTAAGTTGGTATTGTAAATGGAATGTATCCAATTAATTAGAAGAATATGGACACACTCCTTTTATATGCATAGAAAATGTGATTCATCCCAGGATTATAAATATCTTCACACAATGACCTACTTCTCAGGAAAATATCAAATTGCGCTTTGTGGCTCTTCATTTACTAACAATACACCCACCAATGCCCAATTGCACTAGCATGAAAATTGCACTTAGCAAACTTGCCGCAAATTCTCCACTGATCATTTTCACATGCAAATATTGCTTTGCGGCAAAAGTACGTCAAATTGGCCATTGTTGGCAAACGTTTGCTGCAGATTCACCACTATCAGTGAAGAGCTGCAAATATCTGGCAAACATTTGCGCCAAATGTAGCGCTCTCACGAAAATTGGATAAGATGTAGCGCACGGTTGTTGAGTGTAGTGCTGCACTTTGAAGACTCAATTGTAAATTAGAAAAATTAGAGCCCATAATCTTTCATTCAAATGTATTAACTTGCTTAGACTCTGAAAACACTAAAATGTTTAAAATGACACACTGAAAGTTGTTTTACTGAATGCACCTTTAACCAATGGTGTTGGAGTTCTTTAATAAGATACATTTTTTCAAGTAACGAGCAACGTAACATGATATAAATATGTAATAAATGAATTTACTGACATACAATTGAAAACTTCTCCTCTCCCATTGTTGGGACAAACAGGAGTATATTTAGGGTGTAAAAACAATATAAGATTTGTTGTTGTTGCAGTATGTGTGAGCATGATGGGTAAGCTAGTTCTCTACAGTAAGTCATGCTTAATAATTAAGTACAGAAGGTATATTCAACATGATATCAACGTTAACCTCTCTCTCCCTCTCTCAGATGAGTTTAAGTCATTTCTCAAGCGTCTGCCTGCGACTCATTTCCTGCCGGTGAGCAGTGTTCATCTGCTGTGGGGCAGCGACTGGGATCTTCAGAACCGCTATCGGCTCCTGCATAGTTCACTGGAGGTCCAGAGACTAAAGATCCAGCGTATGGCCCGCAAACTCTTCGGCCTGAGCATTCGGTGTCACCACAACCCTAACCATCAGACGCCCAGAGAGAGGTGAGCAACATGTTACATTACATTAGAAATCAGCAGGAAAATATGATCATAGCCTAGGGACTGTTCTCAATCCAGCTGAACATTCATTACAGACTTTTTTTTTTTCATGGAATTGGTTCCAATAGTATTTTAGAGAAGTGTAAAGAGATTAAAACCTTGATCCAAACCAGCTTGTATTACTATGTTTGATTTGAAACAACCCACATATCTGTTTCCATGGTAGCAGTAACTTCTCTGATCGGTGGATATCTCTTAAGGATTATGGGTAGTGCAGTTTGACTGGAAATGCAGCAATTAAACAGAATTCGGCTGCACAGTTAATCAGATGATTTACATTTCCTTTAGGGATACGCCAGTCATGTCTAAACTTTCTGTTTATTTATTTATTTTTCTTTGTAACAATGATATCAGAGGCACGTCTGTTGTGCTCATGAATGCAATGATGAATCAGTGTTTAGATAAGTCCAGACACATCTGACTTTTTGGGTGACATTTTTTGTGGTACAAAACCTAAGTATTGCAGAATGGATGTAAACTAGAGACTCTGATGTACTTATCCTCTTGTTTAGCCTTCCACTTCTCGTTCTGTACTTGTTAGATCAATTGCCCAAATCAGACAGTTGTCCTTTGTCTTTGAAGACTGTAGTGCACACCTTTGTATGAAATCTTCAGTTTGTTTGGGCAATTTCAAGCATTGTATAGCCTTCATTCCTTAAAACAATTATTGACTGATGAGTTTCTAGGGAAAGTTGTTACTTTTTTGCCATTTTTGACCTAATATTGACCTTAAGACATGCCAGTCTATCGCATACAGTGACAACTCAAGAACAAACACAATGTTAAGCTTCATTTAATGAACCAAATATCTTTCAACTGTGTTTGATATAATGGCAAGTGATTTTCTAGTACCAAACGAGCAGTTTAGCATGATTACTTGAGAATAAGGTTTTGGAGTGATGGCTGCTGTCTAGATTTGATCAAAATTACTTTTTTCAAATAGTGATGGTGCTGTTTTACACCAGAAATGTCCTGACTATACTTTGTGATCAGTGGAATGCCACTTTGTTGAATTAAAGTACCAATTTCCTACTGAAACAGCTAAATCTGTATACATATATATATATATATATATGCTGTATATACACATACACTGATCAGCCACAACATAAAACCACCTGCCTAATATTGTGTAGGTCCCCCCATGCCACCAAAACAGATCTGACCCATCAAGGCATGGACGGTTGGCTGTGGCTCAGTTGGTAGAGCAGGTCGGCTACTAATTGCAGGGTTGGTGGTTTGAATCCTGGCCCACACGACTCCACATGCCGAAGTGTCCTTGGGCAAGACACTGAACCCCAAGTTGCTCCCAATGGCAGGCTAGCTTACATACCTTACATAGCAGCTCTGCTGCCATTGGTGTATGAATGTGTGTGTGTATGGGTGAATGAGACGCAGTGTAAAGCGCTTTGAATACCGTTAAGGCTTAAAAAGGTGCTATATAAGTGCAGACCATTTACTCCACAAGACCTCGATACAACAACAATACTCGAAAATGGACAATGGCCAAAATGAAGGCTAAATACTTGGGACTTGGTAGAACACTTAATATATATATACTAGTATATATATATATATATATATATATATATATATATATATTATACACTGTATATGGGTCATTCCTGGGATTCTGTATTATTTCAGTCTACACACACATATGGTAGAATACTTCTGCAATTTAACCTTATACTGGTTACAAATTACCCAACTAAAACACAACTGTAATTGCTTTTTTCCAATCCCGAAGCAACCAGCGGTGTGAGTTGTAGGCGAGACAGTCTTTTAATCCAGCCAACGGAAGATAGGGAGAATGTTAAGAAAATATGACACTCATTATTTTTGCATAAAGTAGTGCAGAAATTACACACTTCATTAGGAAACTTGACTGAACAGACAGATTATATGCATTCTCAGAAAGAGTGCATAACCTTATGCAAATAAATGAAAAATAAACTCTACAAATTCTATAAATATAATAGTTTTTTGGGCTGAGGAATCTGAAAGCACCAACTGTCACTAATGTGGAAGTGCCTTTGACAAGTTCTGAACTGAAACGTTATCAAAGCCGAACAGAGCCCAGTCACAGCTCTATAGGGCACATTGCAGTGACGACTGATGGCAATGGCACAGAGAAAACAGAGTGTGAGACAGAATGAAATGACTGTTTTGATTCCAGGTGAGCACAGGACTCTTATCTGTTCACTGTACTGCACCAAACAGAAATGGTCCTCTGATTTTGAGGGCTAATCATATATGCTGGACTTCAAAGTAGTGTTGTTCTGTCTCGAGAGAGAGAGAGGGAGAGAGAGAGAGAGAGAGAGAGAGAGAGAGAGAGAGAGAGAGAGAAAGTGGATTTCTGTTTGTGTGTAAGACAATATTCATACTTCAAATTCAAAGTGGCTAGTTTAGCTAACTGATAACAGTGCATCAAATGAGTATCCAATTTGAATAAACTCAGCAGCAGGGTACAAATTCTTCATGGTAAACAATCTCAGGGGGAAGAGACAGCTTGAGCGCACTTCCCATGATTATGCAGCTCATCCTGAAACACGCGGTCCCGTTGAACAAACTTGGTGGCAGTAACAAACCTCAGCATTCAAGGCAGTGATAGTTTCCTTCAAATGTCTGTGCCATTATATTGGTAGCTAGCTACATACATGCCAACACTTTAAATGCTCAGCAAGATTATCTTCAAACTGTTGCTCTGTCAGGACAATAGTCAATGTTGGGAGTGACTAAATTAACAAAACAATTTCAGTAGCGCGACAAATCAGCTTTTATCACAATAGTGTTGCTTTCCAGTAATGAGCTACATCTTCCAGTGAGTAGTGCTGTAACATTGTATTGTGAATGCATCAGTGAGAGCAAGGTAGTAATAAACCATCTCCTTATATTTACCATTGGGAACTCGCATCGGTTCTTTCGGATGGTTCATGTAAAGGAACTGGTTCACTTAAATGAGCCACTGATTCACTTGAGCACTGAGCAGCTTTAAAGAGACTTCATTTTGAAGCAAACTATTTTGGCAATTGCAGTTGTTTATCACTATATGGAGTGATAATGTAGTTTATCACTATGTGGTGTGGAGTGGTGGTGGCGGTAGTGGTTTAAAGCACATATCTGTTAATCAGAAGGTCACTGGTTCAAGCCCCACAGCCACCACCAATGTGTCGTTGGCAAGTCACTTAACTCCAGGTTGCTCCGGGGGGATTGTCCCTGTAATACGTGCACTGTAAGTCGCTTTGGATAAAAGCGTCTGCCAAATGCATAAATGTAATATAAATGTATATCTCCATTCAGTTAAATAAAATTCTGTGTTTTGTAGTTTAAGTATTTATGAAATATAAATTTAATATAAATCCCATTGAATATCATTTTAAAGTTTCATGCTGACTTTAAGTCCCTCTTCTACCGAACAAACTTCTCAACAGTGTTCAGAACAAACTTTTAGATGCAAGAAAACTGAAACTTACTAATCATGCAAACCATTTTTAACCGTAGGCTGAGAAAGGTTGTTTTTGTTTTTACAGTGATTATACCAAATATATTTATATATAATATGTATATTTATGTATATTAACATATATATTTATGTTTGGAATAATGTACAGATTTTGCTGTTTTGGAAGGAAATCAGTACTTTAATACACCAAAGTGGCATTCAACTGATCACAAAGTATAGTCAGGACATTACTGATGTAAAAAAAAAACAGCACCATCACTATTTGAAAAAAGTCATTTTTGATCAAATCTAGACAGCAGCCATCACTCCAACACCTTATCCTTGAGCAATCATGCTAAATTGATCATTAGCTACTAGAAAATCACTTGCCATTATATCAAACACAGTTGAAAGATATTTGGTTCATTAAATGAAGCTTAACACTGTCTTTGTGTTTGTTTTTGAGTTGCCACAGTATGCAATAGACTGGCTTGTCTTAAGGTCAATATTAGGTGAAAAATGGCAAAAAACAAACAGCTTTCTCTAGAAACTCATCAGTCAATCATTGTTTTGAGGAATGAAGGCTATACAATGCTTGAAATTAACAAAAAACTGAAAATTTCATAAAAAGGTGTTAGTATGAACCTTTTGCGATCTGCTTTCAATCTTGCTTACTTCCGAGAGTTAAGCGCCCACTCTTCCATCGTGGGGTTCTCGTATGGATTTGGCCGAGTAGCGAGAGACGGGTCCTTCTCTATCGCTCGCTCTCTCCCCAGATCCAGCTGGTCCTTCTCGTGGTCTTGAAGCGCGCTCCGGCGCCTCTTTGGTTCATAAGGGAGGGTGCCGAATCTCTTAAGTCTGCGGACTTTGAGCTACCCACCTCTGAGGGTTCCTCGCACGATAATAAAGCAGCTGAGGAATTGCTTGAGGTGGTTACTCGGGCGGTTGCCAGACTACAGATAGACTGGCCACGTGAACAAGAGACCCCCAAACGCTCCAAGCTGGATGACAGATTTCTGTCTGGTGGCCAAAGGAAGAGAACGCTACATCAGTCCCTTCCTTTCTTTGATGACCTCCATGACGAGCTTTATCGTTCATGGAGGAAACCTTATACTTCCCGTGTCTTCGTGCCTTCAACCGGAAGTGTCAAAATTGATACCCATCTCAGAGAACCTGGCAGCGTGGAAGCTACTGCCGGGTATTTATATGTGAGTCCTGAGAACAGTAGGAAAAGCTACAGAATTCAATTTGTTCGCCGTCCACCGTGTTTCAGCGGCGTGGTTCCCACTACCGCGAAACTTGAACAAGCATGTCTACTGTGGGAAGAACTGCAAAATCTCTTGGTCAAAGGGGCCACAGAACATGTTCCCCTTCCAGAGAGAGAGTCAGGTTACTACAGCAGATAATTCCTGGTTCCCAAGAAGGATGGGGGTTTGTGTCCAATTTTAGAATCGCTCAGTCAAGGTGTTCAAGTTCTAGATGCTAACCGTCAAGACGGTCATGTCTCAATTCCAACATCACGATTGGTTGGTCACGATCGATCTCATGGATGCATACTTCCATATAGAAATTCTGCCACAACACAGGAAATTCCTGAGGTTTGCTTTCGGGGGCGAAGTTTTTCAATATCGCGTTCTTCCATTTGGCCTAGCCTTATCACCCCGTACATTCACGAAGTGCATGGATGCAGAACTGGCTCCTTTGCGACTCCGGGCATACTAGCACAGTCACAAGTACTGGCATTACAACACAGGGATATCATCTTAGCTCATCTGGTTTCTCTGGGTTTGAGGCTCAATATCAAGAAAAGCATCCTCTCTCCCACTCAGAAAACTACCTATCTGGGGATCGTATGGAATTCGATCATGATGCAGCCACAATTGTCTCCCACTCGAATCGAGTCGATTCAGAACACCCTGAGCAAAATCAGGCTAGGCCAAGATTGCACTGTTTGTCAGTATCAACGAATACTAGGTCTCATGGCATCTGCGTCTTCGGTGATCACTTTGGGCCTTTTACACATGAGGCCGTTTCAGTTGTGGCTCAAAGCCAGGGGATTTCATCCAAGGGCCAGTCCCCTAAGGCTGATTAGGGTTACGCGCCACGTGCTACATATCCTTTCTATGTGGTTCAGACCCCGGTTCCTCACTTAGGTTCCCACTCTAGGTGCGTCTTGCCGTCGCAAGCTGCTAACAACAGACGCCTCCCTGACGGGTTGGGGAGCAGTCTTAAGTGGTCGTCCAGCTCAGGGGGAATGGGAGGGTTGTCAGCTCGATTGGCACATCAACTGTCTTGAGTTGGCTATAATTCTGGCCCTGAAGTACTTCCTCCTGAGAGGCTGCCACTCTTGGTGGACAACACAGTAGTAGTCGCTTACATAAACCATCAAGGAGGTCTACGGTCACGCCAGCTGAACAGTATGGCACAGCAGATTCTCCTTTGGGCCCAGGGCAAGCTCCTGTCAATCAGAGCAGTTTATAACCCTAGATGCCTGCATGTACTTCTCTCTGAGTCACCCAGCCCCCCCGGGTCTGGACTCGATGGCACATACATGGCCCAGATCCCGCATGTATCCGTTTCCTCCGGTTTCACTGCTCCCGGCAGTCGTGGCCAGAGTTCGCCAGCAAGGGTCCTGCCTCTTACTAATAGCGCCATGTTGGCCAAAAAGGTTATGGTTCTCAGAGTTAATGTCTCTCCTCGACGGCTCACCTTGAGCGATTCCAGACAGGAGGGACCTTCTGTCTCAGGTGCAGGGGACAATATTTCATCCCCGGCCCGAGTTGTGGAACATTTATGTTTGGACCCTGAAGGGTACCAACTGAGGGACACTGGGCTTTCACCTGAAGTTATCGAGACCATTCTAAGTGCTAGGTCTCCCTCTACTAGAAGAAGCTATGCCAATAAATGGGATGTCTTTGAAAGATGGTGCAGTGCATATAATGCAGATCCAGTTAACTGCCAGATTGTTTCAGTTCTGGACTTTCTGCAGGAAAAATTATCAGCAGGCACATGCCCAGCTTTGATTGACCGGATGCCATTGGGGAAACATCCTCTGCTCGCTTGCTTCGTTCATGGAGCCATGCAAATAAGACCTCCTGCTAAGACCAGGGTCCCTTCATGGGACTTAGGAATAGTCCTTGAGGGTCTGGTTGAGACCCCCTTTGAACCTCTATAGTTAGCGTCTAATAAACTTCTGACTCTCAAGATGGTTAGATCTACTTAAATTTTGCCCCAGGAATAGCTAAAGCAATATTGCACCCTCATCCTGACTACCTGCCTATGGTTCCTTTCTCGGCCGTACATCCGGTCACACTTGAAGCCTTCTGTTCCCTGCAGTTTACAACGCCGGATCAGGAAAGATTTCACAGACTGTGTCCAGTCCTTGCCCTTCAGGCTTATGTCCACCGCACTAGCCAGTGGCTTAAGTCAGGGCAACTATTTGTTTGTCATGGGCCCCTAACAATGGGGTGGCCGCCACCAATCAGACAATGTCTCATTGGGTGAGGGATGCTAATGCCCTGGCCTATGAGGTGCGTGGTCAAGCTTCGCCAGTAGGGATCAGGGCTCACTCTACCAGAGTGGTCGCCTCCTCTAAAGCCTTGGCTAGAGGTGTCCCTCTGCAGCATGTTTGTAATGCGGCAGGCTAGAGTCAACATCACAAGCTCATGTCTGAGACCACTCACGCTCTTGTGAGCACAACTACACAACCGTAAGGGGTACAGACATCCGCAGTGCGGCGGCGTGGGTATTCTCATTCCCAAAGCGCTAAATCAGTGCAGCATCAAAGTGTGCGCTTCATTGCAGCACTGAGGATGCCCCAGGACTGCTCTTCAGACAAATAACCTGATGATGCACCTGTGGCGCATCTATTTATAGCCCCTGTACTGCCACGTCCTGATGATATCACCGGCGGAGGCTATAAATTCTAGTCAATTTCATTGACGTGTTGCACAGATATTTACAGCTGGTCACTCTTAAAGACGATCCCAAAGTGCTAAATCAGTGCATCATCTCGTTACGCTTTTTCAGGGAACAAGGGTTACAGTTAAGTAACCAGAGATGTTTCATGTACAACAGTAAAGAGAATACTCAGGGGTGCAGGCCTTATAGGAAAAATTACAAAGAATAAGCCACTTTTAAAACAGAAAAACATAAAGAAAAGAAGAACAGAAGTTCTGAAAAACAAAATCTAATTGTAATAGTAAGTTTTCATGTTATTAATGCCCTGACTATACATTGTGATCAGTTGAATGCCACTTTGGTGAATAAAAGTACCAATTTCTGTCCATAAAAGCAAAATCTGTACATTATTCTAAACTTTTGGCTGCCAATGTATGTGTGTGTATATATATATATATATATATATATATATATATATATATATATATATATATATATATATATATAAATAAATGAATTTTAAGGTAGTAGTAGTAGTAGTATTAAGACAGTGTTGCCTCGTGATTACAGTATAAATGTAGTGAACGCACCAACAGTGTTACAGAATAAAAACGTGTGTGTCATTTTTTTACTGTTGTGTGTGGCTGTAACAATTGTTCTAAAACCTCAGATTCTTTTAACTCTAAGGATTCATAAACATTTGTACATCTCTAAAGTTTTTGAAATGTAAAATTGTTTACATTTAACATACTGTCAACATGTTGATACTGAACGTTTTGCTGTCCATACAGATGTACAAATATGTATGAGTGACAGAACACCGCTGTATGTAGCAAAAAACTGTGAATATTAATGAGATCACGTTGTCATATCAGTTGATTTACAATGACTTCAAATGTAGCTCATACAATCAAATTTAAATCTAGAATTATCCATTTATTACCTGACTTTCTAAGCTTGTGAGTTCAGATGGCTCCTATATAATGGCATGTGTCCGAGCTGTTGTTGTCTCACTGTGCTGACAGGCAGCCTGTCGCTCCTGTCTCTGTTGACCTGCTCTCTGGCCTCAAGGTCCTAATGAAGAAAGATGGCTGCTCACTTGAGAATGAGTTTCCTGCTGACGCTGAGCAGCCGGCCGTTGCTCATTATTAGCAGCAAACTGCCTCCATCTGCCCCACAGACTTCCCAGGTAGAAGCTGAGAAACGCCATTCTGCTGTCTGTTTGATGGCACAGCAATTATCAAGAGGAATAAAACTTAATTTGGTTCAAACTTTGGTAACTCGTGATTAGTGCTGCCTTCAGTTCAGAAGTCTTAATTACAATGTGCACAAGTAATTTTGGTTCATAAATATCTCATTTTCACTAAGAAATGCTAATACAAAATAATGACATAATTATGAGTTAAAGATGTGCATCAGGTGTGCGGTTGATGCTTTATCTGTGTATATTATCATTGTTGTGCTGCCTGTTGACTATTAAAGTGGCAAAATTAGATTTTTCTGGCAAGCTTGATTGCTATTCTTCATCAATAGTACATTAAATGGATCGAAACTAAACTTGGCTAGTCATCAATTGCAACCACACTTACAATAAATTATGATCAATCACAATGAGTATGTTTACATGCCGATAATGCTTAATAACCCATGTAAGGTTATGTAAACACCTTAAGATGAGTTGTTTTATCAGTGTAAGGTCACAAATGGTTAAAGCAACAAAAAAAAAACATTAAAAAAAAATTGGAATGGGATTTTTGCCCATTAATCTAATTTCGCTTTAAATTTCGAAATTGCCTCAATTCATAATTCACAAAGAAGACAGTAGTATGCACATTTTAAGTCACCACACCTGATCACGTTATGATATCAAAACACTTTTACTCTAAAACTTAATTTGAAAAAGTACACATTTTAATGCTTGTAACAGACCCACCTACTTTTACACTTATTCTAATAAGATTAGCTTGTGCTGTAGCTCATCTGATACAGTGTTGGACTTTTTACTCGAAAGACCAGTCAAGCACGCAAGCTGACACATGAGATGAAAGTGTTATAGAAGTGACACAAGATAACGTGGTTGCTTCAGAAAATTAGCTTTCGGTTAAAGTTTTAGGTTAGGGAGGCACATTTTAATCTAAACCTCCATCTAACATTCACCTTAAAATCCCTGACTGATTACGACACCATTTCACTCGCTTTTGGCGCCCCCCCGATGGACATTGACTGGGAAACTGCAGCGAAACGTGTAATGAAGCACTTAATTCCATTATTAGATATGTGTATTCTTACGTATGTATTCTCTGTTAACAATTAGCGTTTCTTAAATTACTTTTTGACATAATAAACTACGGGTGCAATTCAATCCATTTGCATCAAAACCACCCATTATTTTGCACATGTTGGAGGTACACCTGATGGCAAACATGCTAAAATTGCCAAAACATGCTATTTTGTGAATCTGAAAGACCCAATCCTCAGTAGACTACCTTAGTCATACTACTTTGACATATGCGCAAGCTTTAAATTTTATACATGCAAACCTTCAGTAAATCCGGGTTCCCCAATGATTCTTTAATTAATAACACCTCCAACTAAGAAAGTTGGGTCTAAATAAAAATCCAATGTTTCCCACTTTTAATTTCAACATTGTGGTGTTGCTCTCATGTGCTTATCTCGTGACCTGAAGGCAGCATATGTTTCCCCTTATAGATTTCTGCTGTTTCTGTTTTAAGGTCAGAACTGCCATATATATAAATTAATTGTTAAACGCTCCCTCTCATCTGTTCTTGGTGCAATAGTGCCAACGCACAAGCTCCGTAGAACCTGGCAGAGATACAAGAGCTCGGCTTAACCTTGTCTTTGCTCAATTATTGGCCTTTTGCAAATGGTGCAGTTCTTCCTTTAGGAAGTGCCTCAGAATCAGCTGATGTTTATTCCTGGTTGGGGGGAAGAGCAAGTTTTACATGAAAAATATGTCTCTAAAGCTGTTTCTTACTGGAAACTTCTAAGATTAGGTAACTGTAAAAATGTCTGTCAAAAATTATTCTGTAAGAGTTTTCACATTTGGTTCAATTGCTTTGTCTAAACCCAAGTTTAAACCCTTACTTTTTGGAGCCACTCTACATATTCAAAGTTTTTGGTGTAAATATAGTAACGTCTGATAAATAGCTCTGATCAGACTACCTTAAAGAGCACAATCGCCTCTGCTGCAGTGACAGATAGATTCACACTTCAGAGACCTCTGTGCCATTTGACTAAAGGATGCATCGCTGAAGCCAGTGTGGTATTTAATCGAACTGAACGATGCAATTAAATGAGTAACCAAACCATGCCATCCATCTCTGCTTATGCAAAGCCCCAAAATTACAGTAACTGGCCTATCTGATGGCTCGATCTAATTATAAATGTCTGCCATTAGCAATGAGCTCTGCCTGCTAAAGCTGTGATGTTGTAAATATAAAAAAGGCTTGCGGCAGTTTTAATTTCATAAAATAAATGTACCAAATGCAAAGTCTTGTGGATGGCTCATTCTACAGTCTGTTCTCTCTCTATCCCGCCATTTTCCATTAGAAGACAAGTTGAGTAATGAACGTCATGCAGTCTGTTCACTCGAGCTGTGATGCGCCATTACAAACATGACAATGTGCAAACAATCAGCATCCGTTTGCCGTCATCTCCATCTCATTCCCCACGGCAAACTGCAGTCAGCAAAGCAAATACTAATGCAAAATAAAGCCAGCAAGCCACTCTGAAATCTATATTGGGAAAGCAGTTATAGAATATAACTTATTGAAGCCTTGTGTTTCACATCTCATAAGGCTTGCTTATTGCAAATATATATAAAAAAAAATACAATATGCCACAAGCTAGTTAACTGTATTTGGCTTCAAATTGAATGGGGCCAATCGTAAGCTATTTATTAGTCAAGTAATCTGGACTGTATTGAAAGTCAATTCCCCTTTAGGAAATGTAGTGACCAGATAAAAAGCTTACTAAAAGCAGTTTGATATGCACGATACTTCTTTATTGCCAGCAAAATTGTCACGATTATATCATGAATATTTTATAGATCACCCAGCCCTATGCCTGGCTAATATGGTTTAACACAAAATTGTAATATCTTTCTGAAAGATTTTCCATTGGCACAGTCTGAGAGCTTCTTGGTTGTTCACTGTCTGTGCTCGCTTTCTGGGTTCATTAACATGTCATCATAACCTTTAGTACTTTGTCTTCCAGAAATCAAAATGCGAGCACTCAGTCCCCCGTCATGCAGTTGAGAAACTGCAAAGCCTTTCAGAATGACAAGGCAAAATGCCTGCGGGAAGAGAGAAGATGAGCTGTGCAGGGGGAAAATTTGACAGAATACATTATCCGTTTTAGTGATTAGACTGTAACAAACGTCAGAAAGCTGAGGCAGTAGCTCTGTGCTTTTGGACTTAACGCTGCATTATTAATGGATTATTCTACCTACCTGCCTGACTCTATTGTTATCTGTCTGTTTGCAGATCGGTGCTCCAGTGGCTTAACCGGGTGCAGTCGTTCCTTTACTGCAACGAGAACGGTTTCTGGGGCACCTTCCTGGAGAGTCAACGCACCTGCGTGTGCCACACTGGGGCTACCCTATGCCAGCGGCCGATCCCTTGTGTGATCGGCGGAAACAACAGTTGTGCCATGTGCAGCCTGGCCAACATTTCCCAGTGTGGCTCCTGCAACAAGGGCTACAAGCTGTACCGTGGCCGCTGCGAGCCACAGAATGTGGACTCAGAGCGCAGCGAGCAGTTCATCAGCTTCGAGACGGACCTGGACTTCCAGGACCTGGAGCTCAAGTACCTGCTGCAGAAGATGGACTCACGGCTGCACATCCACACCACCTTCATCAGCAACGAGGTCCGTCTGGAGACCTTCTTCGACCCCCGGTGGCGCAAGCGGATGTCTCTGACACTCAAGAGTAACAAGAACCGCATGGACTACCTTCACATGATGGTGGGCTTGTCCATGAAGATCTGCCAGATGCGCAACAGCAGCGTGGACCCCATGTTCTTCGTGTACGTGAACCCGTTCAGTGGGAGTCACTCCGAGGGCTGGAGCATGCCGTTCGGCGAGCACGGATACCCGCGTTGGGAGAAAGTGCGCCTCCAGAACTCGCAGTGCTTTAACTGGACCTTGTTGTTGGGGAACCGCTGGAAGACCTTCTTCGAGACGGTGCACATCTACCTGCGAAGCCGCGCCAAGGTGCCCACAGGCCTGCGGAATGATTCAGGCCAGGGCCCGGTGGACTTGTCCGACCCCAATAAGAGGCAAATCTACATTAAGATCTCTGACATACAAGTGTTCGGATACAGCTTGCGATTCAATGCCGATTTATTGAGGAGTGCCGTGCAGCAGGTAAATCAGTCGTACACGCAGGGTACCCAATTCTACTCGTCCTCATCCATCATGCTCTTGCTGTTGGACATCCGCGAGAGAATTAACCGTCTGGCCCCTCCGGTGGCCCCAGGGAAACCCCAACTGGATCTGTTTTCCTGTATGCTGAAACATCGGCTCAAGCTGAATAATAGTGAGATGATTCGAGTGAATCACGCCTTGGACATGTACAACACAGAAATCTTGAAACAATCAGACAACCTGACTACCAAACTTTGCTGAAAAATACAGTTTGAGAAAAGAAAAGTTCTATCAAATAAACAGTTTGAAGAGAAAGTCTTTTTATTTTCCTCTTTTGATTTAGAACCTTTTTGTTTGCTTTTTGATGTAATATTAACAACTTTGTAAGTGTAATTGTTGAACAGAAACTAAAAGTACAGATAAATCATTTTAGTTCACTAAAGATGATAAATGAAAAAAAAATAACTGTATCATATTTGTCAAAGCATGTCTGTCATTTCCTAAAAGAAAATTACAAGATCAGACCCCCCATTAAATTCAACATCCCGTGACACAGAGGCCTTGATTTTACTTTGAGGGATCAAAGGTACATTTTAAACTGCCATTCTTTACTGGTTAACATGTTTTTAAAGACATAACAAAAATGATATTAAGGCAGAACCAAAATCTGTAACCTGAATAGACCGAATTGACCCAAAATTGATTTAGTCCACAACCACAGATCTGAAACCTCCATTTCCAGTTTTCCAAGTCTTTTCTGAAGTATGCAGTTATAAAGAGTGTTTTCAAAAGTCTCTGTTTTCGATAGAGGAAAACACTGGTCTATCGAAAATGGATTAATTGGATATAGCATTACTCACCTTCTTGTCATTTCAAAACCACATGACTTTCTTGTGCGGAACACAAAAGTATACGATTTAAAGTCATACGATAGCTTTGTGCGAGGAAAGGAGCACAGTTTATCTCATTATATGAATATTCCGGGTTCAGTCCAAGTTAAGCTCATTCGACAGCATTTGTGGCATAATGTTGATTATCACAAAAATGCATTTTGGCTCGTCCCTAATTTTCTTTACAAAAAAAGCAAAAGTCAAGGTTACAGTGAGGCACTTACAATGGAAGGGGGGGGTTTGGCAATTTTTATCATTGAAATACTCACTGTTTCAAAAGTATATCCACTAGAAATAAACAATATGTGTGTTAACATGATTTTAGTGGAATAATATCACTTCCAACCTTACCAATTTTACAACTTTGTTGCCATGACGATACAATGTCAATAAACCCGAAAATGACTGTAAAAATGACAATTTAAACAACTTTAAGCTTTAATTATACACAAGTTTTAACAGAAGAATTAATGCAAGTGCTTAATAAAATTATAATCTGCACATTTCTTACTTTAAACCCTCCAGAAATTTACCCCATTGCAAGTCCCTCACTGGAACCATTTTCGCTTTTTAAAGTCAAAATACATTTTCGTTAATAAAGAATAGAATATTCCTTTAAGCTAAATCGACAGCATTTGAGGCATAATGTTGATTATTTAAAAAATAAATAATAATAATAATAATTTGGACTTGTTCCTCCTTTTCTTTATAAAAAGCAAAAATATGAGTGAATATGTAAGGCACTTCCAATGGAAGTCAATGGGGTCAATCTGTAAACATTAAAATACTCACTGTTTAAAGTATAGAACAAGACATAAACAATATGTGTGTTAATATGATTTTAGTGGCATTACATCACTTAATATTTTTGTGTAAATTGATATCCAATTTTACAACTTAAATGCCAGGACGACGTACTGTAACAGCGTAAACCCTAAAACTACGTACAATTACAGTTCAAATAATACACAAGTTTTAATTAAAGTGCTTTTATCAAATTATAAGCTTAAGATTTCTGCCTTTTAACCCTCCAAAAATTGTCCCCATTGACTTCCATTGTAAGTCTCTCACTGGAACACACCTTTCGCTTTTTTTAAAAGAAAAGGATGGAAAAGTCTAAATTACTTGTTGTAGGAATCAATATTATGCCACAGATTTTCAGATGTTCGACATCCAAAATACTGACTATTGTACCTGAAATATTCCTTTAAAACCACAAGTCGTATGCACTACTTTTATGGTACTTTTCGAGCTCGACACCCCCAGTCCCTATGCACTTTCTTTAGATGGCAAAAAGCAGCCATGATGTTCTTCAAAAACCCACCTTTAGCATTCTACAGAAGACAAAGTCATACACGTTTCCCAAGAAATGAAGATGAGTAAATGGGGCCAATATTTTCATGAGACACTTCTGAAACACAATGCAACATCATACATATTAAAGACGAGGGTTATACAATGTAAGTGTTCATGTACTGTACAGTCTTGTCGTTTCATACGACCATTAACATGCCTCTGGAGAGCTTGGTAGTGATTTCAGTACAGAAGTCCTTTTAGTCTCCGGGACAATCCACTGTTTTTAGCTGGATATCCAATTTTCTTCATGCCTAAAGTTTATAGCAGTTTTCCAGGTAAATGACATCCTGCTTGGCCTCCCTCTGTTGTATTTTCACATTTGTGCCCTTCTGCAGCGAGGACGAGTAGCTTTGGTGCCCGAGCGCAGTATCTATGGTTAAACATAATCGATTCATGCTATTTCGTACAGCTTCACACAATGTACACGTAGTTGCTGCTGTGTCAAGCTTTTTTGTGGCATTTTTTAATCATTAAACAGTACTCATGACTTCAAGAGTCAACAAAAAGCCATACATTTCTCAGAGGGATGATACATTAAAGAAAAGAGGCCGGGCAATTTTTGTGCGAAATGTCCAATGAAGTGCTTTTGTATTTTTGTTTATCAGGCTTTTTTCTAATGAAATATAGCACAGTGGTCTGTCCAATGAAATATGTACTGCAAGATTACAGCATGACATTGTAAAGCCATTGCATTTACATTACCAAGAGTGAATCCACAAGATCTCTATATTAAAGCTTCAAATATCTATGATGGTTTTAATCTTAAAATCTGTTTGTATACCAAATGCACTCTTTACTTTTATAATATTTCATTTGGGTTTTATATTCCTCGATGCAGTTCAGGTTGAACTTTTCCACATGCCACTTGGTTAATCTCTCTAATCTAAAATCATATCTGGGATGGGGGCATAATTGTTTTTTCTTTTTGTGTGCAGAAGAACCTTCTCTAGAGGTATTTCTAGGATAGAGGGAATGCCATTGTTATCATTATTATTCTATTATTGTTATTCAATCTTATTAAGTGCCTGTTAGCTATCCCTTTAATGCTTTTCCGCCACATTTTTGATTGATTGATTTATTTTATAGAATCAACGCCATCTGAATCTAAACTGACGCCACATGACTTAGAGCGAACAGGGCCAAAAGTATAGCTTTTTTGCTCTTCTCTGCATGGATTTCAAATAATGTCTCGAGGGAGACTTATCTCGGTTCATGAATTCAAGATAAACATGTATTATAAATGTAAATACCTATTTTCTCTCATATAGCCATGGAAACAAAAGCTTTTCTTAGATCACAGCAAATGAACTGACAAGAAAACCCCTGAGCACAAGTTCTGTAAATATGGCAGGTCTCCCAGAAATCCTTCACATCAGGAGAAACATCAACAGTCAAACGGATCTTGTCCAAACAGAATCTGTTGATGGTCTGCACGAGCACACGCATACAGCTCCATTCATACACGCTTCTGTTACACATGTACAATACAGTCACACTATTCGATAGGTTGTTCAGTGGGTCTGAGAAAATGCTTTCAAGTACTTCCTGTAATTTCTGCTGTTCTGTTGAAATAACTATATCAGCTTTCTTCAAATGAATGTTTCAAATATTAATCTATTTCTCATTAAAATGCTATATTTAATAAGAAGAGCCGTGCTTGTTTGTACCACATATAAACGAGTTGAAGGTTGTTGATGCAGTTCCATAGACTCTTTGTTTGTCTGTGTTTGTTTGTTGAGAAATAAACACCCCTTTTATACCTGGGTGGTCACATTTTAGGTTCAAATTCGACCTAATCGCATGAAAATTGAATGAATGTTGCGAGATTCATTTAAAATGATATTACGTGGTTCATAAAACGTTTTGCTGCAGTTCCAAGGTGAAATGTCCACTGTGTGGCGCTAAAAGAGTTAAAAGCCTTATCTGTTTGGGAGAAAAGTTAAGGTTAATTGTCTGTTGAGTTTTAAATCAACATACCTACTTTCCTACCTTAAACCTAAACCTAACTGGTAGTCTTATAAAAACACAATTGTGTTTTTTTTGGAAAATAAATGTTTTTTAATTGCGTCGACTCGCATGCTCTTCAGGACTCCTACCCCGCTTCTTTACATCACAAGTGCAACACTCCATCAGTTGAGTTTCCATGCAATTTGATCACACTCAAACAAGCTTGTAAATGTAGTTGGTTATGTAATAACATTAAATTGTATCAACTTACAAGCCATGTGCCACAGTAAAAGTTTTTGGATCTCATAAGTATAAAACTAAGTTCGTTTTGTGAACTGATAATCTGTGAAAAGTGAATTAAAGTTATTTGGAGTCATGAATCAAGAATGAGTATTGCTGAACAGTTTCAATCTGAAGATCAAGATTATACCTCCTGAGCATCACCATTTCTCCCAATGGTTATTCCTCTTTCTCATATCTGTTGTTATTTGCTATTATTGCAGAAAACCTTGCTTTTGCCATATTTTAAAAAAACGCTGCGTTAAAATGACTAAAACAAGAGTACATTTTCATGCACGTTCTTACACCAAATATGCATAATAAGCCAAAAACGTGTGACATGTGTGGTCATGTAAATTCATAAACCGGTTTTCCTTTATCAGGGTTAGGTCACAAATGGTTTTCGTGAAAACAGGTGCATTTTTGCAAATTTCCCCGATTTCGAGTTGCATAATTTCCCATTTACCCAAAGTGTTGATGTCAAAATTAAAGGAAAACTTGATGAGTTCAAGTCTCCTTTTTAGAATAAGAAGATTTTTTTATAAATCTTAAATTTGCAATTTAACATTCTCGATTATTAAATTCTTTAGCTATTTGACTAGTGGTTAACGTTACCCAATAGCCTGTGTAACTTTGGCGACAGCCATAAAGGTGGAGCAAGTGATTTCATTTGATGCAAGATATTTATATGTATATTTCTGATAAATCTTTCACATTACTTTGTTAGAAATATAGAATCAACTGTAAAACAGTTAAAGGATGGGCAAGGAGGAGGCGAGAACTGGCTTCTCAATATAAATAATAATTTAATGAAAACTCAAAAACACATAACCAAACACACATGACGGACATGCCCGTAATTCTCTCTCTCTCGAACAATCGCCACCGGCCGCCTTTATACCTCGCGCGCCTCATCAGGCCGATTGGGGACCGGGCGCGATATTCCCATCCGGCTCCGCCCCCCTCCGCTCCACATCAACGTTGATAAAATGTTTCATTCATAGCACTCTTTCTCAAGGCTTTTCTGCTTGAGTATCTGGTAAAGATGCAGTAGAAACATCCTGCCGCTGCACCTCCAGGATCTTGGGTTAAGTGTTTTGCTCAAGGACACAACTGCAGGCTGAGGTATTAGAGTTTACAGCCCCCTGGACTCCAGTAACACACCACAGGGCTTCACATCATTCCAGACACTGAAGCTTGTTAATGTTTCTAGATCACCGTACCATTTCATCCCTCCCTTTTTTCCAGTTTTGACTAGTGACAATACTTGTCATTTGTTGATTGATATAAAATTCCCAACTCGCACCACCATCTACCATTGGCCTTTATCCCTCTCGGAGGCTTAATTAGCCTGATAAGGGACCGGGTGTGTATAATCACAACTCTGCCCCGCCCTCCGCCCTGCCACAAAATTATGACAATAAATGGGGTGTCTTTGAAAGATGGTGCAGTGCACATAATGCAGATCCAGTTAACTGCCATATTGCTTCAGTTCTGGACTTTCTTTTCTGCAGGAATAATTATCAGCAGGCACATGCCCGCCACACTCAGGGTTTATGTGGCTGCTGTATCGGCTTGCCATGCCTTGACTGACGGGATGCCGTTGGGGAAACATCCTCTGCTTGCTCTCTTCGTTCATGGAGGAATGCGCTTGAGACATCCTGCTAGGACAAGTGTCCCTTCATGGGACTTAGCAATAGTCCTTGTGGGTCTGGTTGGGACCCCCTTTGAACCTCTAGAGTCAGCATCTGATAAACTTCTGACTCTCAAGATGGTTTTTCTTATGGCAATTAATTCTCTAAAAAGAATTGGGGATCTTCTTGCCATCCTGCTTAGATTTTGTCCCAGGAATGGCTAAAGCAATATTGCACCCTCATCCTGACTACTTGCCTAAGGTTTCTTTCTCGGCTGTACATCCGGTCACTCTCGAAGCCTTCTGCTCCCCGCTGTTTACAACGACAGAGCAGGAAAGACTTTGCGGACTGTGTCCAGTCCGTGCCCTTCAGACTTATGTCCACCACACTAGCAGTGGTGTAGGTCAGGGCAACTATTTGTTTGTCATGGGGGCCGTAACAAAGGGACGGCTGCCACCAAGCAAACTATGTCACATTGGGTGAGGGATGCTATTGCCCTGGCCTACGAGGTGCGCGGTCAAGCTTAGCCAGTAGGTATCAGGGCTCACTCTACCAGAGGGGTTGCCTCCTCTAAAGCTTTGGCCAGAGGTATCACTCTTCAACATGTTTGTAATGCGGCAGGCTGGTCATCTCCACATACATTCATAAGATTCTATAGTTTGGGTGTTCATGCCACTCCAGGCTCTTATGTCCTTGAGACTACATCACAAGCTCATGTCTGAGAACTCTTGCGCTCTTGTGAGCACAACTACATTACCGTAAGGGGTCCGGACATCCACAGTGCGGCGGCGTGGGTATTCTCGTTCCCAAAGCGCTAAATCAGCACAGCATCAAAATTTAGATTTTTAATAGGGAACGTCTCAGGTTACTTAACTGTAACCCCTGTTCCCTGATAAAAGTGGAACGAGATGCTGCACTTCATTGCCGCACTGAGGATGCCCCAGGACTGCTCTTCAGACAAAATACCTGACGATGCACCTGTGACGCATCTATTTATAGCCCTGCTACAGGTGCATTCTGTCACCAGCAGAGGCTACAAAGTGACTCCTAAAGACGTTCCCAAAGCGATAAATCAGCGCAGCATCTCATTCCGCTTTTATCAGGGAACAGAGGTTACAGTTGTAACCCGAGACGTTATCATTCAATATAACCGTATAACTAAGTCAACACCCAAACTTTTTTGATAGACAGACACACAGACAGAAAGACAGACAGAAAGACAGACATTTACATTTTTGTTTTAGGCCTGTAATATGCCTTGTGGAAATAAGTGCCTTATATCCTTAAATACTTTCTACAATTTGGTTTGGTCAGTGTTTTGTATAACATCTATCATAAGATATAGAGAAGAACGATTATAATTATTTTACTGATTTTATTTTCAATTCAATTTATTTAGTGGTAACACTTTATTATATATTTGATAAGGACCATAAACATTACTGCGTTGTAAAATTGTGAACAGATCATTAAAAAAATATAGAATATATTATACAACTTTAATATTTAATATAAATATTTAGATCTTATATATATATACATATATATATTCCCTTTTCTCCCCAGTTTGGAATGCCCAATTCCCACTACTTACTAGGGCTTTGTGGTGGCACAGTTACTCACCTCAATCCTGGTGGCAGAGGACAAGTTTCAGTTGCCTCCGCTTCTGAGACCTTCAATTCCCGCATCTTATCAAGTGGCTTGTTGTGCATGACACCGCGGAGACTCACAGTTTGTGGAGATTCATGCTACTCTCCACAACTTACCACACGCCCCATTGAGAGCGAGAACCACTAATCACGACCACGAGGAGGTTACCCCATGTGACTCTACCCTCCCTAATAACCGGGCCAATTTGGTTGCTTAGGACAGTGTTTCCCAACCTTTTTTCTGCCACGGCACACCACTATCCCCCATAGGCTAACCATCATCAATATTTATCCATTTCAAAAACTGGTCCATGTTTTCTGTCAATCACATAGGTCGGCTACGCTGTGTGAGATCACATGTGGCAAAAGCGCTAAATGGGTAATGAAAAAACAACAAATTTGCTTATTTTCTAATTTGTAGATTTGTTCTTGCAATGCCACAACAAATTACAGTGATGCAAACTCATGAGAGGCAAAAAAGATCAATCACTGGTCCACGAACATTTTTTCTGTGGATATTACAAGTGCAATTGATTTGTTATTATTATTAGTAGTAGCAGTAGTAGTAAAAGTATTACAGTAGCATTGAATATTACATAACTATACAGTTGTGATATATTTCTGTCATCCTTTTTTTTCTATTTAAATGGATCTTTTATTTTGGAGTGAAGTCCTTTACATTTCGGTGTGTTTTTGAAGGCAGCTTCTTACTTTCAGAAAAGTTGGTCGCTACATGACATGATATGATTAATAAACCGCAAAAGGCTTCTATTTGATTAAATAAAAATGTAGTTTGTATTTGCCTTGCACTATGAAGTGAATTGGCGCTCTGTTCACCGTCATCGGTTACAAAAGGTGACAGTGAAAAAGTTTTTTTTGGCACAACACTGATTCCACACATTCACAAGCGCTCACATTTAAAGTGTGCAGCACATGCAAACTACATAGTTTAATCACAGCCTTTCCAGTTTAATACTCACACTAGGACATAGGGTGAATTTAATTTCCGTGCTAAATATTTAAGCAATGAGATTTGTACATTAGACGGCATTGTTCTTTTTTTAAATCGGAGCATTTTTATGAGCACTGTCCAAGTATATAGGCATGGTGTCAGATCTGATTCTGATACTAGTATTGATATAGCAGCATCCTTATGAAGAAGCATTGATCAATAACGGTATTTCTGTGCCATATACAAATTTTAGCACACACATTGATTTCAGTTTATTGATATAAATATACTGATTAGAATATGCACTTTGTAAGTAACCACTTTAGACTGTAGGAACCTTTAATATTGCTTAATGAACTCGCGGGAGGACTGGGAGATCTTACCCATTCCTCATGTATGCTCAAAACATGTCAAAGTCAATTGCATTTTTTCCCCACATAATCCAAATAGCCCCTTGGCCCTCCAAGGTCATATAAACCATCTCTTCCCCAGCCAAGCCCTGTATCGACGTGTGGTCTCTAAACTGCAGATTCTGCGGTATTGTCCATTCCAGTGGCGTCCAAGGTGATTAATGCTGTTGCATGCAGCGGCTAATGAGGCGGACGAGTCTTTGTGTATGAGCTAGCCCATCAAGATATCCCACCCAATCAACTAGAGTTCTGCCAGGATATAATTACAATGTCCTTTTAAATCATACTGCTTTGTGCTTAATGTATCGTACGTCCATTGCTAAGATTGTGTGAAAAATTGGTATGGAGCTCCACCCAACCATCAACACCAATTGACTTGTTGAAAGTATACAGGAACTGCAGACTATGGTCACCATCCTTATTTTAAATGCTTTTTACAAATACATTAGTGAATTAGTTACATGTACTTTTTGGAGTAGTATTATAATAGATCAAACTTTAGAGTTGTTGAAATTTTGCGCTAGTTATATGTTTATTTACTTATTTTAAAAAGCCTTAAATGAGAAATATTGTAATATTGCTTGACAGTCTTCTTGCAAAGACTTTGGGAAGGAAATTGTAATATCTTGCAGGGTTGTGCACCATTCAAAATTGAATGAAGAATGACAATTTATTTCCAGTTAAATTCTTGAATTTGGTCTGAATTTTAATTGATGTAACCAAAAGGATGTAGAATTGCAATTTGGATTTAAGATATTAATTTGACTGTTTTTAATAAAAAATAATAATAAAAATAATTTTTCAATATATCATGTGACATGAAGTGGTCAACTGATATGGTTTTTTTAATGTCCGATGCCGATATCCAGAAAGCAGTGAGGTCAGTCGGCTGATAAAATGCCGATATATCACACAATTTTATATAGTAAATAACAAACATAAAATTGCAAAATAAAATAAACGCTTATATAGCACTAGCGGTGGGCGGTATGGCAAAAATATCTTATCACAATTTTTTTCAGGCAGGATCACGATCTTATCACAAAACCAATGTTGGTTTTTAAGACTATTTTTGCAAGTTTCTGAACAGTACAGCCAAACTAATTTCTCCATTTAAAAAAATTTAGCCTTACAAGCAGTGTTGCCAACTTACCGACTTTGTCGCTAGATTTAGTGACTTTTCAGACCTCTTTAGTGACTTTTATTAAAAAAAAACAGACCAGCGACAAATCTAGCGACTTTTTGGACAAACCTTAGCTACTTCAGTAGATGAAAGTCGCCAATATTGCCCTGCGAGTGCGTGGTCTTGCTTTCCTGCCTGGACTCGGAGGCACATCTCTCTGTGTCTGCTCTGTTCAGTGAGACTGACAGAGAGAGAGGTGAGCAGGTGAGAAGGTGGAGCAGCACAATCAGTTGACCGCATGGCGGCTGGCATAGAAGTGAATGAGCTGCACATGTGCAAACAGCGTAGTCAAGGACCAATGACGAATCTGTATTGTTTGCTGTTATTTTTGTTCTTTAGTTTTCATGCACTTAATCACAGGAGATTTTTAGACAGTTTAAACTCTCTGAATTCAGACACTTACTTAGACAACTCTGTACATTGTACTTTATTCAAACACGTAACAAACTTTACATTTTGCTACATTGGTATATAGGGAATTAATAGAGTATTACAGTATGTACGGTAAGCACAGAGAACCAAACACATGTAAAGGGCGGACACTATGCAAAATGCAAATGAGACGCGGTGACGTCACAAATATGTTAATTACCGTATGATGTAATCTAGCAACATTTAGCGACTTTTCGAGCAGGCTTTAGCTACTTTCCATTGAAACTAGTTGGCAACACTGCCAACAAGGTAACAAAGCATAGAAAAAAGAATGACAGAACATTAAGGCCAAAGTACCTTTTTGAACAGATTTTAATCAAGTGTGCAAAGTAAGAACATTCAACAAGAATTTTGACATGGTTTAGACTTGCACTCAATTACAATCAGAGACTTTTGTATAAATCCCATCCCAAAATGAAAAATCTAATACTGGTAACAGTCAGGAAGCTTATTAGATACAAATCCTCAGCAAAACCAGTCTATTCACTTTCTATATTTTTAGGTAGCATCTAGCATGAAAAGTAGAATAAACATAAACAGAACAACAAGACGTCAATGCGGCAAAGCCAGTTTCAATCAATATAAATAGCTTATTTAAAAAACTTTCAATGCAATTTTTAACTCTTTGCAATTCTGCAACGTATTAACATTCAACAATCATTTTAACTTGGTCTAGACTTCAAGTACAATCAGAGACTTTAGCACAACTTCCAAAATTAACATTGGTTTCAAAAGGTAAAAACGCAACACTATAAATAGCTTACTGATAAAAAGGTAAAATAAAAATTTAAACAAACTCTTGTAATCTCTTAAGTAATTTCTTTTTAAAGTGCAATGTGATTCAGAAGCAAACCAATCAACCAAACGTGCAAAAATATGTCTGAATCCTGACTATTGAAAACCCAGCTGCTTTAGAACATACCCGTTCACATCTTTTTACAACTTATATCTCCTTCTAAAAGAAGACAAAGTATGACATATTACAGTCACAGAGTTTTAGCCAGAAAAACCAGTTCATTGACTTAAGTTGCCACCAGTGCACTATTGCACTCTTTCTGAGGGAGCACTTCTTGCTGGAATGCACAAATTCTTTCTAGCTAGTTGGCTAACCCTTGGAACGTTTCCCTCGTGGACTTTCCACCATTTTTAGATGGATCAATAGGTGTTCTGAAGTGCGGCTAGTCCATAAATCAGCTGTTGTTGCAAAAAACAAAGTTTTTAATTTTATGTTTCAATCTTGTTGTAGCATTCAGAGTACAGCCGTGTAATGGCCATGGTGAAAATATATTTGCGACTGGGTATTCTGTACCATGGATCAACTATTTTGAGCAGTTTTTGAAGCCCTCATTTCCATGGTTTTTATGGGAATCATATCCCAGGCCAGGTAAAATGTCAATGCATCAGTTACCTCTTTCTAGCGCATATCCTGTCATACAGTGTTCCTTTATCAAATGCCTGCTTCATTGGAGTTGTTTGTTTTAGCGTTGTAGCCTCTGGCTGCAAGGTTGTAGCTGATGCACTCACGTGGGATCCCCTCACAGTTTGACTGTCAGCATACTCTTTCAGATGCTTTCTTTTGAGGTGGTTAATAAGGTCTGTCGTGTTGCCATCCGACGTGCAAATCTTATAAATCGCAACATTTGCAAATAACTTGTTTGAGCAGTGTCGGTTTTGGAATATCCAAACAATCAAATCAAATCAAATCAAATCACTTTATTGTCACACTACCATGTACACAAGTGCAACAGTAGGTGAAATTCTTGTGTGCAGTTCCGAGCAACATAGCAGTCATGACAGTGACGAGACATATACCAATTACAATAAACAACATACTTACACAAAACAATTTACAAATGAAATGTACACATACTTACACAACACAATAATTATATACAATGTACAGTAAACAATACACACAATATACAATACAATAAGGAGTATATGATATATATATATATATATATATATATATATGAAGTAGTATATTGAGGAGAATATGTTGACAATCCAGTGTGAGATATAAGATGAATAAAGTGCAGTGCTAATTATTGATCGTGATAGATCAAGTGTTCAACAGTCTGACTGCTTGGGGAAAGAAGCTGTCAAGTAGTCGGCTGGTGCGGGTCCTGATGCTGCGATACCGCCTGCCTGATGGTAGCAGTGAGAGCAGCCCATGACTCGGGTGGCTGGAGTCTCTGATGATCCTCCAAGCTTTTTTCACACACCGCCTAGTGTATATGTCCTGGAGGGAGGGAAGCTCACCTCCGATGATGTTTCTGGCAGTTCGCACCACCCTTTGCAGGGCTTTGCGGTTGTGGGCGGTGCTATTGCCGTACCAGGCAGTGATGCAGCCAGTCAGGATGCTCTCTACAGTACTGGTGTAGAACCGTGTGAGGATGTGGTGGTTCATTCCAAACTTCCTCAGCCGTCTCAGGAAGAAGAGGCGCTGGTGAGCCTTCTTCACAACGGCCTCAGTGTGGACGGACCATGTGAGTTCTTCAGTGATGTGGACACCAAGGAACTTGAAACTGCTGACTCTCTCTACCGGTGCTCCATTGATGGTGATGGGGCTGTGTTCTCTGTCTTTCTTCCTGAAATCCACCACAAGCTCCTTGGTTTTACTGACGTTGAGGGAGAGGTTGTGCTCCTGACACCAGCGTGTCAGAGTGTGCACCCCCTCTCTGTAGGCTCTTTCATCATTGTCAGTGATCAGACCTACCACCGTCGTATCGTCAGCAAACTTAATGATGGCATTGGAGCTATGTGTTGCCACACAGTCATGCGTGTATAGGGAATACAGTAGGGGCTGAGAACACAGCCCTGCGGGCTCCAGTGTTGAGGGTCAGTGATGAGGAGATGTTGCTGCCCATTCTAACCACCTGACGTCTGCCTGACAGGAAATCCAGGATCCAGCTGCACAGCGAGCCGTTTAAACCCAGAGCCCGGAGTTTCATATCAAGCTTGGAGGGCACTATGGTGTTGAATGCTGAGCTGTAGTCTACAAACAGCATTCTCACATATGTGTTCCTTTTTTCCAGATGGGAGAGAGCAGTGTGTAGTGTAGATGCAATGGCATCATCAGTGGAGCGGTTGTTGTGGTAGGCAAACTGCAATGGGTCCAAAGAGGGGGGCAGAACAGAGCAGATGTAATCTCTGATTAACCTTTCAAAGCATTTGCTGATGATGGGGGTCAGAGCAACAGGATGCCAGTCATTTAAGCAAGTGATTAAGCAAGTGATTGTGGCTTGTTTCGGTACAGGCACAATGGTTCCATATTACCATCCATACCATTACATTGCTAAGTAGGGGATGTGAAGGAATGTTGCATGTTGGGATGGGGGTGCCAGCCATAGTACTGCAACTGATAGAATGTGCACTATAGCACGATACTAACAACCTGCCTATTGTAATGAAGCTAGCTAGCAGGCAGACAAAGTGCAGTTTATTTACATCAGTGATAACCAAAACCGTGAGCCAGAACAAAATAAGACTTGACTTGACTTTACGTTACACCAACAATACCTGACTAAGGACCATGGCAAAAATTAAGGTTTAAATACACAGACATGGGTAACAACATGACATAAACAACCAATGACAAAACGGAACTGATAACAAGATAGCTAGATACTAAAACATGAACCAATGGCATAACAAGACTGATTATGAGTTAACAAGACAATAAACCAATGAAAACAAGACACATGAACATGGAGGGAAACATGATATCACATGACCAGGAAACGACATGAACAGGAACAGGAACAAAACTTTCAAAAGACATAAAAGACATGAACACAAAACATGAACAAAACAAATAAACGTGACACCTGTAAAGGCAGCTTGTGGAGACATTTTAATTGTTCACTATCTAATATCGTCATATCAGCACACCCCTATTTAGCACTATGTTTACTCAATTTCACACAAAACTTTAACTTACTAAAAATTATTTAAAAAAATATATATATTTTTAAGTATTTTAAATGTTAGATAGCAGTTTCTTCAGATTTCTGTTTAGAGATCAATTTTATTTTTATTTATTTGCACAGAAGAAATTGTTAATAGAAGAAGGACATAACAGGATGGCATGTCCACATTAACAATCACATTTAAAAAAAATACAGAATCAAACCAATTGTACATACAGTACATAGTGAATATGAGATTTACTTTTAGTACACGTGAATCGCTTTTACGTTGAAGTTGCACTCTCACAAGCTCAAGCTCGTGCCTGCTTGATTAGAGATGAAGCGACCTTCATGATTTGTGAATCGGAGGAATTGCTTTTGATCCTGAAGTTTTTGATTCTGTATGATAGAATACATGCTTGAGAGGAAGATATTAGATGAGCCCTTGACGGGAAGAAAACGCTGGTTTTTCATATGGTTCGTGAAACGAGATATTTGCAAATGGTGTATAATGGTATATAAAAGTTTTATTGATATTAGACTTTTATAATTAGAAAAGAAAGTTAAAAGTTACAGGGAACTGTTGAGGAGAGAGAGTTAATATACGTGCTTCAGAGGAAGATAACGGAGCGCTCTACAGGATGCTGAAGTTTTGTGAGGTTGGTTTATTAAATCTGCAATATATTGTTCAACCACTAGTAACATGTTTTGATATTATCACATGCAAGAAAAATGGGGTATTTCCAGAAACCTTACAGTGAAAACAATAGTCTTAGATCAGGTAAATAATGCTGACTGAAAAACAATGAAAGATTTACATGATTATTGTAGTTTTTTGGTGCAATGCATCTAAACACAGCTTTTTTATTACATCATACTTAGATTAAATTAAAGTTGAACCAACAAGCACAGCAGAGAGTTGGATTAATACATTTATTTCATTTTAAATTGGCCAACACACACACACAAAAAACGCTTATGTTGTTGGGATGGTTTACCCAAAAATGTACATTCTATTATTATTTACTCAACCTCATGATATCCCAGGTGTGTATGACTTTCTGTCTTCACCAGAACATATTTGAAGAAAAATAGAAAAATATCTAAGCTCAATAGGTCCATAAAATGCAAGTGAATGGAGATTTCACTTTTGAAGCTCCAAAAATGAATGTCTTTTTAAGCAATACGATCGCTTTTGGTTTGTGAAAGATATTTTGATTGTGTGTGTCGTTTCACGTGCGTCACAGCTGGTAGAGCATTGCTGTTTACAAGTGAGAAGGATGAACTCAGTACAGAAGCTTGGTTGGTTTTGGTTTAGATCTGTATTTATCTGTTTCTTTACTCACAATAGTGTGTTTGTGTGCTTATCCTGGATGTCTCAACCGAGTGGAGAATGTGAGATTACATCTGTATCCATGGCAACGTGAATACATTACACGAGAGACCACTTGGACTCCACCCTCTCTTGAAGTGTTGGACTATTGTTAAACCTCTGGGGTCTGAGGGTGTTTTGGGCCCTGGAGAAGTTTTGACATGTCTTGACATTTGTGCTGTTTTCTGTTGCTTAAAAACATATTAATGGCTAAAGTCTGATAACACTGTATTCAGCACAAACTGGGCTACAATAATATGTGAGCAACATGTGTGTTCATGTTTGTATTTTTGAGAAAATAATGTTTATGCATGGTTTTTGAAAAAACAAAAATTTTAAGTCACTGAAATAAGGTCATATAACACATACTAAACATTTGTCCACAAGACTTTTGAGAACTGGATCTTGTAGCCTAGAGTTTTTGTTACAAAATGATGTGAAAAGCATCCTGATCACTCATTCATAGAAAACAATATAGTAATTGAACTTTTGTAAGACACTTTTAGTGTTACAAATGTTATATGCGAGGAGGCGTGAACTATCATGAATATTGAGGTGATTCACACCTGAGGAGACAAAAGACCCCTCCCCTGGGCCTATCAATGTGACAGTGAGGAATGTGACAGAAAGTGAATGAATGTGAGGAGACTTAATGATCAAAATCAAGTTTTAAGTTAAAAGAATTAATCTGACTGTACATTTTCTTTACATAAAGACTTTACTTAAAAATGTTAGACCTACACTACCGTTTAAAATGTTTAGAAGTCTCTTCTGCTCACCAAGACTGCATTTATTTGATACAAAATACAGTAAAAACAGTGATATTGTGAATTTTTCTTTACAATTTAAAAGAACAGTTTTCTATTTGAATATTTGAATTTTCAGCATCATTACTGCAGTCTTCAGTGTCACATGATCCTTCAGAAATCATTATAAGATGGTGATTTTCTAATATGGGCATATATAAAGTGCATTTTACTCATTTAACCTGAACACATATTTGCAAGCACATCACTCTCCGTGAAATATATGTTTATAGAATATTGAGGTGTGATGTTGAGCTACTCAGAATATTGAATAGTTTAAAACCATGGAAATAAAGGAAGAAGTTGTCTTAGAATTGACATTTGTAAAGTATTTTAATTTTAATATGTATCTTAAAAATTTTAAATGTATAATTAATATGTACAACTAATGGCAGTTTGACATTTTAAGTTCAGTTGATTTACTTAAAATTGAGTGCATTAATTCAACTTTAACAAATCAATGCAATCCTAATTTCTTTAAATTGTTCAAACACATCCCTTTTTACAGTTTTAATAATAAACTATATATTTTTATCTATTTTCATAAATTGTTTTGCAAACAACATGGTGAACCATTTCTGGTGCTGTACAGCAAAAACAAAATCTATTTTGATGGCTGTGTTAGTTTTAGCTTTATTTTATTATTATATTAAGAAAATGTTGAAATGTTGTCTAAAAAGTAAAAAACAAAAAAAAAACAAAACATGTAATTCCACCTATTAGGGAATAAATAGGCATAATTGGTAATACATAACAAAAATGTTTGACACAAAATGAGTTGGACTAATGAAAGTGTTTTGAATTTCTTTTAATTGCAAATCGGTAAATTCCACTTCCTATCCTTTCAATTCAAATTTCATTGAAATTCAGAATTTTGCACATACCTGCTATCTTGACCATTTAATACTTTGATATCATCTATGTCCTTACTGAAATAATTGTGGATATTACATTTCTGATAATATTTCAGTATTCTCAATGCTATGCATTATCCATCAGGAGCTATTCTGAACTTGTCATGAGGGTGTTTCCTCATGCTAACTTGATGCCACAATGTTCAAGTGTTGTGGGTGGCTGACAGGGCGCTGCTATGCAGTTGCTAGCATGTTCTGTGTGATTACTATGGTGTTCTGGGTGGTTGAAAGGGTTGGCTAATGGCCCAAGTCAAAAGAGCCCATTCCCAAGTCTCTATGATATTCTGATCTCTAGATATGACTTAACTTCCTCCTTCAACACAAGTCTAAGGTGTTTTTTCACTCATCGTTTGCTAGTTGAAAATCATAATAACTGATTGTTTAGAAAGGTAATACACACCTCTCATCAACAAGCTGCATGATTTGAAGTATCGTTCATGCCCGTTGCACAAACAAGTTCAATTCTCTAGCCCTACGTATGAGCAACTGTAGTGAATAACATAATCTCTGCTGTTACTCTTCTGTAGTGATGCAGTTGAAAAGGTCTGATCTGATTCAGTACAGAAACTATGGCATGAAGATGAGGCCATTAGAATGAAGTGAGTTCAGATTATTGCACCTCTACACTTGGGTTTCCGAAGAAATTCAAAGGAAGTAGCTATGAATAAAGCTGCATCGATTCAAGATTTCCCAATTATGTTTCTTTGTGCTGAAAACTTGGGGGTCATTAAAAAAGGGAAAATAAAGTCTTTTCAGATGATGTCACCAAGCCCTATTTTTTTACACACCTGTCATATAAAGTCCTATGCTACTGTTCAGTCTCACTGAATATCCTGTTTCACTTTAAAACTCCACGTTAAAAACACCACAGTCCAGTATAAATATTGTTTTGAGTTGATCTGATATTGGTTCTCAGGACAAAAGTGAGTTTATTCAGTCATAACAGATTACACAGTGGTTAGTCAAGACAAAGCAGTTTCTGTACAAACTATCAAACCAAATTGACAGTCCAGTGATTTTAACAAGAATGTTCTGCATATCGGCAACACACTGTGGAAAATGTCCAATCAAATAAAAAATCATGTTTTTTATGATGTATGTGTGAGTAGATATGCTGTGGCAACTATATATAAATTACTTCCTAATTTGCTGAAAGACACAACAGACATGAAATGCCATTAATCTTCATTCTCAGCTTTAGCTCTGTGAGAATATGTGCCATGAGGCGAAAGAAAACAATAAGGACGAAGATGTATTGTCGCTATCAGCATCTTCAATCACAGCAAGAGCCTAGAGAGAGGTGAGCTTTGCTCTTTAAGGGGAATAACTCTAAACACTAACTGTATGTCATGAATATCCCCTGTGCTGCATCATTATCCAGACAGACTGTAGAGCTAGATGGATTGTGCTCTTAAACCTCAAACCCTGTTGGGTTTTATGTCAGATTTGGACAAAAGATGAGTATGTTGTCATTTGGGGCCAAGCAGTGAGGGCGTGTAGGTGTCTGTTGTATTTCTTTGTACTCTTATTATGCAGCTTCTTCTGGCTGGCAGTATGCGGAAGGCCCTAGTTTGGTAACAGTTACGAAATATGGCACACTGAATGGAGTAGGCTTGAATGGTCCACATGCAGGTCCAAATTGAAGAGTACCCCAGTTAAGCCCCCATCATCAAGTCAAGTCAAGTCAAGTCAATTCAAGTGGCTTTTATTGTCGTTCAACCATGTACAGTACACAGCTAAAAGAGACAACGTTCCTCAAGGACCATGGTGCTACATAAATCAACATAGGACAAACACAGAACCACATGAGACTACACAGACTAAATAACATTTCTACATAAAGTGCACGTGCAAACGTGTGCAAAAAGTACGGGACAGTACAATAAATTACCAAAAGTAACAGGACAATATGCACAGTAAGAGACAGTGCACTGCCGACCAGTACTGCTCAAATGTACTTTTACTTTGCTAATAAATTTGGAACCATTTTGTCTGGAAGCATTTTGTTTGGACCTCAACCTCATGTCGCCTTGAGAGTCAGTAATTCATATCTCCATCCTGGCAGATTGGCCTATATTTTGGATTTTGAAAAGGATTTTGATACTTCAAAAAAATTCCCAAACTTTACCAAATGTTGTACAAATGATCTTCAGACCAATGCTTACAAAGTTTTTTTTATGGAGTCAATGAAGCCATGCTGTCTCTGAGAAACGCTTTTCCCAATTGAAAACAGGTATTATAGTCACCATGACCTGAGCATACCTGGTCAATTTTATGTTTTAATTTTATCCCCTGTACCTACTGGCCAAAAAGTGTAAAGCCTGGTTTCTGTAGATTCCTTGGGTCAAGCAGACCGCAAACATGACAACAAAGGAACTCGACATGCTGCAACCGAATGTTTCAGTATCCTGACAAGTACCATCTACCACTAGACAATTTTGAATAAATGTTTTCATGTTCTCCTGTGTTACACTGATAGCATGTTGCGTGAGCAGCCTCAGAAAGACAAGTTCTGGTTCCATGGAAACCAGGAAGTAATTGTGTTGACAATGATTATAATTGATGTGTTTTAATTACATTTGTACTCTTCTGATGGTTAGATTTAGGGTTGTGATTTGGGTTTGTGCAAAGGCATTCCTGATGACTGTATAAATACAACTCGCTTTAAATCTTGATTTCGGCACCATACTGTGGATATCTCACCCAGAATTGAAGCTCATACGTGCCAGTAAAATTACTGGGGACAGTGCATCGGTTTTTGGTAAGTACAGATTGATCTTGATGTTTTGCAAGTGTTACTGAAACACACCCTAACAAATTTTATTTGATAGAAATAAGTTATGCTGTATCTCACCAATGACGATCATTGCCACCTTGATCTGAACATACCTAGCAATTATCAGGTTATCAAATTTGGCTTTCATGATTTTTGGGCCAACCCACATACAGGTTATTGGATGGATTTTTTCAGTGGTGGAGCCATCACTGAATTATGGCCTTATTCTATATTTATAACACCTCCAAACTTCTCTCTACATATTGTGACATATTTAGTAACTGTTAGTAATGTATAAGTCTACATGAGTGTTAAGTTCCACTCATGTGGTCAAAGTGAATGTTACAAGTCACTTTGTGTTGGCCAGTTTAATACCCTGACTGAAAAAAAAAATCTTATAGATCTTCTTCATCTTTGTCCATTCTTAATCACCAGATGACATCAGGAACGCTGGCAATAGCCCCTGTGACTGAGTGGAATTGGAGCACAGCGGACTGAGTGAGTGTAATAGGATTACTGTGAAAGCATTTGAGCGAGGAACTAAAACCCCCATTGATCCTGTTCTCCTTGTTGTCCTCTTCCTTTTCACGTTTAGAGATCATCAGACAGAGCTGAACATCTGACCTTCATATAAGTCTTTTGCGGAAATATTGCGATCAGACATCGATATGATTAACAAGGTGAAGTTTGAAAAAAGCACTTCAGATGAATGCTGAAAAAGAACAGAGAAGTGAAGAAGAGAAGAGCCTTTCCTGTGACCCAAGTAGGTATAGCTGTTACCCAGAGATCTCCAAACAACTTCAAAAGGGGACGACACTTCTATATACAATTAGGTTTAGGGAAAGAGGTAGGTAGTGGGTTGGAGCTCCCAATCCTTTTTGGAGCTCGGCCTGCAGCTTCATCCTTCTCTTGTGACCCGCCCAGGATCGCCAGTACAATTTTTATTATCAAAGCAGAGGCAGGGCCCCGTTGCATCTGTTTTCAACACTGTTTCTACAAACCTAAATGCTGCCTTGAACTGTCCCACTGGCTGGCCATGTTCATGAGCACCTGTGCGTTTATATGCACAAAGTCCTGCCTAAAAAATTAATTTCACCTAGGAAACTGAGTCATCAATCATATGGGGGCGTGTGATGCTACGTGCTAGACAACTTTCCATAAATAGCTCCAACACACATTTCTGTATTATTTATTTATACTTGCTCATGGTACTGAAACAGACTTCCTACAAGTACACTGTGTACCAGGGCATCACTGGCTGTCAGGAAAGCTGGCAGCTGAGAGGATATATCTATACTATCTTTCAATCTATACTATCTTGAACTGGGACAGAATACATTTCTGCACAGGTATAAGTTTGAGAACTGAAAGCAACCCAGAGCCATTTCACACCTGAGCATTTTCATTAAAACTAGAACAATTTCATGCCTAAGTCCAGGAAGCTTGACCCAATTTATGATCTTAATTAAAAGCAAAAAGGAAGACCCACAAGGAATATGGAGCTTCCTTTTAAAGTTTTATTTGAAGCCACATACATTCACACCAAAAATTATTTGGACATTTAGGCAATAATTATAAATATCTGTGTGACATTGCATTGAATAATATCAAGTGACATTTTATGTTTTTAATTTGTAAACCAATAGATACATTTAGATAAAAGGTATATGGTGGAGTGCTGTTATTTGTTGCTGGAAATGGGTGCATTCGATCTCTGGCAGGCGATCTCTGGACGTCGTACCACTATCAGGGGTTTATGCCATCTCTCTTGACCCCCCCAAGTGGCTGGACCCCTGAAAGCTACCCCCTTTTTGGGTGGGCCTGACTATTAGTAGCACCAAGGGGGGAAAGTAATGCAATAAATGTGTTGTGTATTGCATTCTAAATGTTTAATGTTTCCTCCTTATGACACTCCGTACTTGTTCCCTGTTGTATATTGTACATGCGCAGAACAATTCAGTGTATCATCTGTATAGTGAACGAGTTAGTAAAGCTGCTATATGAAAATGCTCGTGTCAGTGTCATCACTCAAGCAGTGCACGATCATCGTTTAACGATGTAACAAAACTGGCGACGAGGATAAACACTCTCTTCTCTCTCCGCGATACTTGTAAATGTACGTGCTATTCAGCTGACAGCGGCCCGTTAACCGTGACGGCGTGTATTCAGTGGAAGCTAACAGGCAAAACGCATGAGCTAACGCATGTCGTGCTGGGGAAATAGCGCAAACAGAGAAAGAAACGGCAGCTGCACATCACGAAGACGATGAAAAAACGGCACGGAAGGGAAAAGAGACCGGTACAAAAGAAGAGTGAGTGGTAAAGTACACTGACAAATAGACCAAAAATGGCGGGTCTAGTGGGACAAATCGGACCATATGATGAAACTGTCGAGCAGTGGAGCTCGTATACGGAGCGGTTTGATTATTTTGTCAAAGCTAACGGGATAAAAAATGAGGTTCTAGTACCAACTTTTCTCAGTGTAATGGGCAGTAAGACATATAATCTATTGCGTAGCCTGGTCCAGCCTAATAAGCCTGGTGATAGCCCATTCAAGGACATTGTAACAATGCTCCAGGAACATTATGCACCAAAACCCCTCATAATCGCTGAAAGATTCCGCTTTCATAAACGCAGTCAGCTAGAGGGAGAATCGATCGCACAATTTGTTGCTGTACTGAAGCAACTGTCAGAACACTGTGAGTTCGGCACAACACTGAGTGACACTATAAGAGACAGATTTGTGTGCGGGTTGCTTTGTGAGACTATTCAAAAGCGACTCTTATGCGAAAGTAATCTAACTCTAGAGCGAGTGATGGAAATCGGTGTATCCATGGAAATGGCTGCAAAAGATGCACAAGTGTTAAGCACATCCAGTCAAGTCCACAAAGTGTACAGTGAAACAATGAAACATGATGGTAAGAAAGCATGTCACCGCTGTGGAAAGAGTGGTCATCTGGCACAGGAATGCTGGTTCAAAGACAAAGATTGCAGAAACTGTGGGAGAAAAGGGCATATTGAACGTGTATGCCAAAAAATTCAAAAAGAAAAACATAAATCAGGTGGAATATACAGGGAAACGGAGAGGATGAATCTGATGAAAATTAATATTCACATGTAATGTCTGTGTCTTCAAATTCTGATGGCTACTGGGTGACACCACTGTTAGATGGAAAGGCTGTTCCCATGCAAGTGGACACAGGAGCCGCTGTATCGCTCATGGCGGAGTCAACTTACCAAGAGAAGTGGC
Organism: Xyrauchen texanus; assembly: GCF_025860055.1. Taxonomy (NCBI): domain Eukaryota; kingdom Metazoa; phylum Chordata; class Actinopteri; order Cypriniformes; family Catostomidae; genus Xyrauchen; species Xyrauchen texanus. The sequence goes on along the minus strand of NC_068279.1, from coordinate 54,971,008 downwards.
CATACCTCTGTCTCAAGGAAGCGAAGCTGACCTTGAAAACATACACAGGTGAGCTTGTACCTCTTTCGGGAGTCGTGGATGTGACTGTAGAGCTAAACAAACAGAAGGTAAACTTACCACTGTATATTGTGAAAGGCAGTAGTCACACAGCTCTGATAGGCCGATCATGGCTAGAGAAAATAAAGCTGAATTGGCAGGAAGTACATTTAGTGGCGAAAGAGTCTACTAGCCTACAACACATCCTGAGGAGGTATGCAGAGGTGTTTGGAGATGAATTGGGAAACATGAAAGACATCACTGTAAAGCTGGCCATTAAGTCTGATAGTAAACCTAAGTGCTTAAAAGCTCGCCCCGTTCCTTGCGCAATTAAGCCTAAGGTAGAAGCTGAACTAGACCGTCTGGAAGAAGCTGGCATACTGAAGAAAGTGAGTGTTAGCGAGTGGGCCACGCCAATTGTTCCTGTATTGAAAAAGGATGGATCAGTCAGAATTTGTGGCGATTTCAAGGTTACTGTCAACCCTGTTTTAACTGTAGAACAAAACCCTTGCCGCTAATTGAAGATATTTTTGCTGGATTAGCAGGCGGCCAGAAATTCAGCAAGATAGACTTATGTCAAGCTTACCTCCAAATGCAGGTCGATCCTGTTTCCCAAGAGTTGCTGACCATCGTGACACACAAGGGCCTGTACAGATATCAGAGGCTTCCTTTCGGCATAACTTCGGCTCCAGCGTTGTTCCAGCGTGCCATGGACCAGATTCTGAGTGGATTGAATGGAGTACAGTGTTATCTCGATGATCTGTTAATCACAGAAAAAGATGATGAGGATCATCTCAGAAACCTGAATGCAACACTACAAAGACTAAAAGAGTATGACCTTCGGGTGAAGAAAGACAAATGTGACTTCTTCCAGCCTACCAGCGAGTATTTAGGACATGTAATTGACAGCGCTGGTCTTCACAAAGCACCATCAAAGGTAAAAGCTATCGTGGATGCGCCATCTCCAAAGAACGTAAGCCAGCTGCGATCATTCCTAGGATTGTTAACATACTATACAAAGTTCATGCTAAACCTTTCCAGTAGGCTTCGTCCACTACATGGACTGTTAAACAAGTCCAAACAATGGAAATGGTCGGACAAATGTGAAAAGGCATTCAGGGACGTGAAATGCACATTAACACAATCGGAGGTCCTCACACATTACAACCCTGCACTACCGATACAGTTGGCATGTGATGCTTCACCGTATGGTGTCGGGGCGGTACTTTCACATGTAATGCCATCCGGTGAAGAAAGACCAATCGCTTTTGCGTCAAGGACTCTGAACTCAGCAGAGAGTAATTACGCTCAAATTGAGCGAGAAGCTTTAGCAATCGTATTTGGTGTAAAGAAATTTCACCAGTACCTGTTTGGGCGCAGATTTACCCTGTTCACAGACCACAGACCACTTACCTCCATTTTTGGTCCCCAAACTGGCATTCCCTCTCTGGCAGCGAATCACATGCAGCGTTGGGCTCTGTTGCTGTCGGCTCACCAATATGACATCAAATATAAGAGGTCTGAGCAGCATTGCAATGCAGATGGACTGTCAAGGCTGCCTCTGCCAGACACAAAACCAGAATGCCCTCAAGTCGACATCTTCTACTTCAAAGAAGTGCAAAGTGCTCCAGTAACTGCTGCCCAAGTGAAACGATTCACAAGAACTGACCCAGTTTTGTCAGAAGTTCTGGCCTGGATGTCTCATGGCTGGAGAGGAAAGATGACAGACAAATTCAAACCTTATCTGATTCGACGAAATGAGTTGACATTCCAGTCGGATTGCTTACTTTGGGGTTATCGTGTCATTATACCCCCGCCCCTGAGGAGCCTTTTGCTGAAAGAACTTCACGCTGGCCATTCGGGAATAGTGAGGATGAAAGAGATGGCACGCAGCTACTTCTGTTGGCCTGGCTTAAATTCAGAGATCGAAGAGGAAGTAAAGGGTTGTTCAGCGTGCCAGAATGTAAGGAATATGCCCCAGACAGCCCCCTTACATCCATGGGATTTTCCAGAGGTGCCATGGCAAAGAATACATATAGACTTCGCAGGACCATTGGAGAACCACATGTTTCTGGTGATTGTGGACACTCACAGCAAATGGCCTGAGGTTGCAGTCATGCATAACACATCCTCTGAGAAAACCATTGAGGAGCTTAGAACTGTTTTCAGTCGTTTTGGGCTGTCACAACAGCTTGTAAGTGATAATGGCCCCCAGCTGGTGTCTGAAGAGTTCCAGTCCTTTCTGAGTGTAAATGGAATTCACCACATCAGGTCTGCTCCTTATCATCCATCCACAAATGGCCTGGCTGAACAATTCGTTCAGACACTGAAGAAGGCTTTAAAGACATCTCAGGGTAAGGGTTCCATAAACCAAAGACTGAACACATTTCTATTGTCTTATAGAAACACCTCATGCAGTCACAAAAGTCTCCCCAGCTACAGCATTGCTGAAACGACAACTACGCAGCAGACTGGATATTCTGAGACCAACATGAACCAAACAAGTTGTATTGTCACAACAGCGAATGCAGGTGGAGAGGCGATCCAAAGCGAAGTTCAGGAGGTTCAACACAGGTGACAGCATACTTGCTCGTAATTATGGGAAAGGAGCAAAATGGGTACTCGCAACCGTTCTTGCCCAAATCGGCCCTGTTTCGTACATCGTTGAAACAAAGGAAAATCTGATATGGAGAAGACATGTTGACCAGTTGTTGTCCTCGACAATCTCCAGTGATGATCCCTATTATTTGGAGACACAACAACACACATCTCACATCAACTCTGGTCAGGATGTGGTACCAAAAACCTTACCCACACCATTTTCAAGTGAACCTTGGGTAAGCGTCCCCTCTGAGAATACATCTCCCTCTCCAGTGTCTGTTACAGACACGCTAGTAGAAACACCACCTGTGCCTGTTCTTCGTCGTTATTCGACGAGAGTGCGAAAACCACCTCGGAGATTAGATCTCTAGTTTAGTGGCTAACCCACGACGTTGGGGCAGAATAATCCCCAGGGTTCAGCTAGGGAAATGAGGCAGTCTACCCTCTTTCCCTAGAGTTAGAACAGTTTTATAAAGTGTTTATAAAATAATAATAATGTTCCTAAACTAAAGACAACCATATGTATGATGTCAGAAGCATTTATTTGTTGAGGTTGACGTTAAAGTAAAAGGGGAGGAATATGTTGTGTATTGCATTCTAAACGTTTAATGTTTCCTGCTTATGACACTCTGTACTTGTTCCCTGTTGTATACTGTACATGCGCAGAACAATTCAGTGTATCATCTGTATAGTGAACGAGTTAGTAAACGCTGCTATGTGAAAATGCTCGTGTCAGTGTCATCACTCAAGCAGTGCACGATCATCATTTAACGATGTAACAAAATGCATTTGAAGTAATGCAAATATGTCTGATGGGGAATTGCACTGGTCAGTATTTCAGCAGAATGAGCTTTATTTCAGGGTACGTGAGCTGTCAGAAGCAACATGCCGATTTCCTGTATAATCATGTTAGCTTAAAATGCATTGCAAAAATGGCTCAGAAAGGTGTGAAATGTGAAATATGAGAAAAGTTGTTTGCTAACACCATTTACTTTGATAGTATTTATCTAATGCAATTACATTTAGACAGTTTTAAGTGTGACTTATTTGTTAAAAAATCTCCAAAGTCATTTTAGGGCTACTGTTTCTGAATGCATTTTATAATCTTGTAAGCCTATATGTAAATTTGCAGTATAACAGGATAAACACATCATTACTTTTTATGGAGTGACTATTTGCACCCTGGTGTAAATAGCATCTGCCATACATAGCAGCTATTTTCACCCCAAAAGTCTGGTGCAGTGGAAGTGTAGCGAGGAGTGGAGCGGCGCGGCATGGTTTTGACTGGAGTGAGGAGCGGATTTAAAAAAATAGGAGCGTCGTTGTTTTCTCTCGCTTCAAGAGCGCTCCACTAATGCTCCATCACAAGCACAACACCTGTTAATAGCCCTTAATGCAATAGTACACCACATGTTATTGAGTGTTAAACACTATTGGCATGAAGGAAAGATGGAATTTCTGATACAACCATAAAGAACGCAATAATACGAATTTAAAATCTAGCAGCACATGATCCTTTTCAACCTCCCACAGGAAGGTTAATGTAGATTTCACTCTCTGTATTCTGTTCACGCTCCCTATTACTGAGTTAATCTTGCGGTAAAGCTTTAGTTAACTACATGCTCGTGTCTCGTATCTTTATTCCTACATCAACTGGTGTATATTGAAAATGTATGATGTGAAGGCGAAGGAGGTGAACACCAGTGGGGAGGTGACTGCCAAGATCAAAGGTTCGTTGTGAAATCCTAAAAGACATGTCCAGAAAACATGATGATAATCCGTTCATATGTGAGGGAAAATCTAAAGGTCAGTAATACATATATATATATTTCTCCCCAAATAGTTTGAATAATCATATCATCATTGCAATCTAAAGCATCGCAATCTTAACTGTAGGCTATTATGTCCTGAATTAAATAGAACTGAACTTTGAACAACCTAAAACACAAACTGAACTAATCAATATGTTAATTAGTTTCACTTTGATCAATTGCCATCTACATTTATTGTAGTGCTGTAGGCTAATATATTTGTTATACATTAGCAGATAAAGAAAATCAGCAAATGCGAACACAGAGGGGTAGATTTCAAATCTAAAAAAAACTAAACAATAGCTAGTATTTCTAAAAGTGAACTCTACATTAGACATATAGTTTTGATAGTCTTATCTAGAAAAAGTGTAGAACCTTCTGCATGGAAGGTTGTGATATTAATAAGCATACAGAAATAACTTCATAGTGGAGAGGTAGTTAGGTGCTAATTTTGCCATGGAGCGAACACGGAGCGGGGTGTCTCTAATCCGGGAGCGTGGAGCGAGCGTGAAGCAGGAAATGGACAAACCGGAGTGGAGCTGGAGCGGAGTGATTATAGAATGCAATGAGCATGGAGGGGAAATTGTTGCTGCTCCGCTACACTCACATAATCTGGGGTCTGGTGAAATCACAGGAATGTACAACAAACTAGACAGTAGATGTCACTGCAGTGACATGTCATGTAAAGTTGCTGCAAATGTGTAGTCTGTGTTGTCCTAGTGTCTCGGTTCGATTCCGCCTTTTGTCTTAGTTGTTTCATCTCTTTATATTTCCTTTATTACTACTTAAAATAATAGATACAAATCATTAGAATTGTTGATTTAATCGCAGTGATTTGGTCATGGGGAAAGCAGAGAAGGGTTTGATCCGGAGGCTGGGTCTGTCGATCACACTCGTTTTCGCGGCTTTGCGTCAGTTTTGTGTGGACTGCATCACTGTATTACTATAGGGATATTATAGCAACCATTGTAAGAAATTTGGTACTGATGAATTAAGATGAGAACCGTTGAAGTGCCCTCATTCTCACATCATTATATGTAAGGGAATTTAGGGTCTCGTAATATGTGAGCTATGAACTAAATTAAACTGTCCTTATTCTACATGCAATGTACAAAGGAATTAGTCGTGTTCGACAACCATTATAAATTAGATAAATGACAAATAACTAGATTATTTGTCTGAATAAAATTCTCCACCATTAAAATCGTAATACAACGTCTCGTTGTATCCGCTCACAATTTCTACTGTAAGGAATTAGCTGTAAAAAGGGAATTATGATTAATTCACTTATTGGATTAATATTATACTCTTGGCTTATTGAAAATAATATCACACGTTTTTAGGTACAGCTTTGAATCTAAAACTTTCCGAAACAGGGATGAGATTATTTACCAAAATATACCAGTCAAATCATCTTTGAATACAGACGAACTTTATTGCTATTCTAAACATAATTCTCATATATATATATATATATATATATATATATATATATATACATACATAAGGCAGGTTGGTGAAAAGTGACAGAATGTGAAATAAATTATCAATACAGTGAAAATGAAATTTATGGATTATGTTGACAATGCCTTCAGAACCATTTAACCTTATTGAGTCTACATCGATTTGCTATCGGATTTCCCAAAGTATTTAACTAATACACCAGCACTTTGAGCACAATATTGGAGATGTACTTGCATGCGTTCTTTGTGTTGCTTGGTTCTTGGCTCTTGGTGCAAATAGCATCTGCCTTATTTTGTTATCACTAGCAGTAATAGGAGCACAAAAGGCAGTACCTCTTTTTTCTAATTAAAATCCAGGTTTTCTCAGCACCAGTATAAAACACTGACATATTCGTTGCTCCAATTTATTCCCAGTGATTGACAGAATAGAGCATATTTACATATCGATGTCCAGCATACAACCTTTCCTGCTTGCAAAAACATGGACCTGGGCACACTAACAATGTACCCCTGCCAAACTCAAATAGGCCACAGACAGCTGCTCGAGTCACACTGAGAGAGAGAGAGACAGAGAGAGAGAGCTGTGTGCCATGTTTTATCATAAATCCCCATGTCTCATTGGTATGAAATATTAGCAAGTTATTTTAAATATATAGAATGGCTTTGTTGCTTACAGAATCAAATCAAATATTATTCAAGAGGCATGGTCAAATGACAAAAAAATGTAAGTCCTCCTAAATCTCTATCATGTTTAATACATGATAAAAGGAATGAAAAAAATTGTGGAAACAACCTGGTTTGAAAAGCACTCTAACAAAGCTAAAAGATTTACTCACCAATCACAGGTGAAGGATGCAAAATATATTTTGGAGGCTAACAAGGAGGAGGAAATGACCACTGGAAATATGTGAGAGAAAAATACACTTAGAGGCCATGCATGCTCTGTTGAAGAAAGATGTAAAGATGTGGAACTTGCAAATAATGTAAAACCCTGTTCTTATTGACAATGTGTTTCTAAGAAGAGGAATGCTTTAGTGTGCTTTGTGATCGCGTTGTGAAGTACACCACTCTCCCAGATATACAGTGTAGTTAATGCTATGCATTCAAATGTGTCCAAATTTGTTGATGTCCAATGCAATATCGCTGACAAGATAAAACATGAAGGCTATTTAACTTTATTAATGATGAAAGAACCGTTGTGCGTATCATGCATATTCTGTAACTCAACTTCATCGTACGGAGAAACACTGTGAGGTGCAGAGAAGATTTGGAGGAAGATTGGGGTGGGAAAAACTCCTGACGGTACAAAGTTTTGAAATGCTTCTAAAGACCAGCTGAAGACCATTGTAACAGAAAGGCAAAAAAAAGGCTGTAAGTGGATGAGTGCTGAAACTCAAAAAGGGCTGATAGCTGTGCATAATTTCAGTTTGGGGTGACAGACACATTCTAAAATGTATTGAACAAATCATACAATTGAGAAACTATATTTCAGGAGGTTTGTAATGTCCCTCCATTAAGATGATGTGTGGTAACTGGGCAAAATGCATGGAACGTTTGGACTACCTTAAAAGAAAAATAAAGAGAGTGCATGAAACACCAGACTGATCTCACAGTGAAATAAGAAACATTATGTTGACTTTTGTTTTAGCTTAAATTGGTCTGTGCTTACCGAAATTCGAAACACTGCCCCCAGTGTTCAAAGTGATAGGTGTTGTTGGGTGTGGGTATGGGTCAACCTGGTCTCATGAAAATTTGTTGGATATTTCGTATGGTCTCGCACGATGTTGTTCACATAAACTTGTACGACTTCATCACATGCAATTCCCATGTCTAATACGAAAGTAAGTGAGTTCCACTCATGAGGCATTAATGACATACTAATTAATATTATGCCATTACCCAAACCCCTTATCTAATCTTAACCCATCTAGAGTGTGTAAACATGATAGGAATCTGTTGTGTGAGACAAAAGCAAGTAAATGTCACGTATCAAATGGAAACGATGTCCAGCGACTTCACTGGCTGTAATGAAAGTTGTAAGAATTGATATGAGTGCAGTCGCATGATATCATACGAATTAGCAAAATTTAGAAAAGTCGTACGGATCCTGATGATTTCGCTGTGACAGTGTGTTGGGCATGTGTTATGTCCACAGAGGGGCGCCAAAAACGGGTTGTTTTTAGCTGTAATACAGTGAAGTGGAATGCACATTTTATAAATAGTACCCCAAACCTAAACCAAAACAGTCAGTGGAGTAAAAATGTAACGTTAGAGGGAAAAAATGCAACCGCTGCCACACCCGTTAATGATTATGTGAACGCAATTACTTCCTGGTTTCAATGTGGTATCTGAACCCAGGTGTCCCACGCTGTTGATGTAACATGCTTCCTGTCACACCACAGGGGAAGATATACATTCAGGAGATGGCACTAGTCGGTGAGTTAGCATTATGTGGCCGATCCTAGAATACTGCAACTATTGGAAACAACATGCAGACTTCCTGTGATCAAGTCCTTGCTGAAAAGACCAGCTTAACAAGAATGTCATTCCCAGGCTGGTTTATGCTGGTTAGTGCTGATTTGGTGCTGGTCTTTCTAGCAAGGGCTGAAAATACAAATGACAAAGGGGCATGGATGTCCTACAATGTCTTTTGTGTGAGTATCTTAGAGTTTATGTTCTAATATTATACATTATGTAGCTATTTTGCTTGACCCATACCTGGCTAACTTTAGCCATAAAAAATATACACCGAGAAATCGTACACTTAACAACTTGAACAGAATTAGTTTAACCTGAGGCTACTTTTAGCCTACATTTTATAGAAGGTAAAAGACTGGAATGCACAGTTCGTGTAAAAAATCATAACAAATTACTGATATGACGATTTGCACAGTTTTAAAATCACAGAGAAGCTCGGGGAAGTATTACATTACCTCACCTCCCCTTATAAACCAATCCCCAATAGGGCTAAATTCTAAATATCAGTAGGTTATGGTCCTTTCCACGAATGTAAATACAGGCTACCAGTGTGTAGCAGAGTGTGAAAAGAAGCAAATTTGTTCGAATTGCAGAAGATGCATGAGATTTCTGATTGAATGATTAAATGTAGATGTGGATTTGTCTTCCAATTGAATTACAACAAGCCACCTGGCCGAAAGGATTGCAAAAGCTATAAACTATTTACCTGTGGTGCTTATACACATTTCTTGTCGAACGAGTATTCTTTTAAGAGATGGATTGATATATAGGGGAGACTGGGGCAAGTTGTCAATTTTTTACTCCAGTATATATTTCTCAGGGTAGGGTTATATATATATATATATATATATATATATATATATATATATATATATATATATATATATATATATATACTATAGCTTTGCAGGGATTTGAAATGGAAAGAAACCCTACCCTCAGAAATATATACTGGAGTCAAAAAATTGACAACTTGCCCCAGTATATATACAGTATATAGTTCATTGAATAACATGTATAAAAAAAAAGAAAATATTTTTTTTTTAGGCAAGACTATAATTAATGTGGCTATGCAATAATTAAAAAATATTATAATTGTAATTTTGTTTTATAGTTTTCCAATCTAAATATTTTTTTCTCTCTCCATTTTTCACTTTGGAATGCCCAGTTCCCAATGTGCTCTAGGTCCTCGTCTTGGCATTGTGACGAATCTCAGTTGCCTCCGCATCTCAGACTGTCAAATCCGCGCATATTATCATGTGGCTTGTTGAGCATGTTACAGCGGAGAGGTAGCGTGTGTGTTGGCTTCACGCTATTCACCACACAACCCAAGCGAGTGAGAACCACATTATAGCGACCATGAGGAGGTTAATCCATGTGACTCTACCCTCCCTAGCAACCGGGCCAATTAGTTGCTTAGGAAGCATGACTGGAGTCACTCAGCGTGGCCTGGTTCAAACTCGCAACTCCAGGTGTGGTAGTCAGCGTCTTTACTTGCTGAGCTACCCAGGCCCCATATCTATATATATCTATAGTTGACAAGCAAAATGGCAATAATATATTAAGTCTTGTTTTATGCTAAATATTTTGAAAAACAAAACACAATTTTGTAAACTTCTTTAAAAACAAGAAAAACTATTCTGCCAATGAGGTATGAAAATAAACTTGAAAAACAAGATACAAATACTAATTCAGATTTATTTATTGATTTTTGTATTATTTTTTTTGCAGTGTACTATATGGGGTTAGTTATCACAATGGAACTTGCCATTAAAACAGTGGCTAAAGTTTCGTGTGAACACTTGGGGGTGACAAGGCAAACATGTCTCCACCATCACAACTGATAAAAAAAATTATTTGTAGGCTTTTCAGTTTAAAGTAAATCAATTACAAAAAACAAAACAATTCATTAAATGACAAAAATGGAAAAGGTAAAGTCCATCCATCCATCCATCTTCAACCGCTTATCCGAAGTCGGGTCGCGGGGGCAGCTGCTCCAGCAGGGGGCCCCAAACTTCCCTATCTCGAGCCACATTAACCCCGAGGCGTTCCCAGGCCAGTGTGGAGATGTAATCTCTTCACCGAATCCTGGGTCTTCACCGAGGCCTCCTCCCAGCTGGACGTGCCTGAAACACCTCCCTAGGGAGGCGGCCAGGGGCATCCTTACCAGATGCCCAAACCACCTCAACTTACTCCTTTCGACGCAAAGGAGCAGCGGCTCTACTCCGAGCTCCTCACGGATGACTGAGCTCCTCACCCTATCTCTAAGGGTGAAGCCCACCACCCATCTGAGGAAGCCGATTTCGGCCGCTTGTATTCGCGACCTAGTTCTTTCGGTCATGACCCAGCCTTCATGACCATAGGTGAGGGTAGGAACAAAAATTGACCGGTAGATCGAGAGCTTTGCCTTCCGGCTCAGCTCTCTTTTCGTGACAACTGTGCGATAGAGCGAGTGCAATACCACCCCCGCTGCCCCGATTCTCCAGCCAACCTCCCACTCCATTGTCCCCTCACTCGTGAACAAGACTCCTTCACTTGGGGCAATACCTCCTTCCCTACCTGGAGTACGCACTCCATCGGTTTCCTGCTGAGGAAAAGGTAAAGTGCAAAATATAAAAACATTGTTTTGACCAACAAATACTGATAATAAATTGTATACATTTATGACATTTAAAACATGTGACAACCTACCCCGATAAAAATGTGACAACATGCCCCAACCCAACTTTCATGAAAAATACCTTTGTCCTAAGAAAATATGTTATTGTAAAAATCTTCACAATATAGTTGACTCTTGCCAGGGTGGTTTCATTATGTTCGCTTGTTTACACAAGAGCCTAATCAGAAACATAATGATCTGATGTAACAATATGATGATGAATTTGTAAGGCAGATCTCACCAAAATTATTCAAATTTAAGAGGGTTTTGATCTAGGTGTTTCAAAGCAACATACAAAACCTCTGCTTGGTAAAATACACATCTGTGTCATTTGACCCCAAATGTTATAGTTACTCTGAAGCCCTGGTGACAACTAGTCCTGGTCCACCCTATTTCTAAAGACTCTGAGAAAAACAAGTTTGCGTCTGTCCTTACAAATTCTGTGCAAATGTTGTATAGACATGGATACGGTGGAGAAGTGAGGTCACTCTGTGAATGCCGCTCTGTTGTGTGATGCTATCTGTCAGTGTGTTGAGATGGACGACTTTGACTAAAGTCCTCGGTTTCAGCTTCTCTCCAGCTCCCCTGTGACTGCGCTCTATAAACTGCGTGCTTGGGTAAATCAGGCCGCTCTCAAATCATCCGTCTCTGTCAGGGGACCTGAGACCCCCGCTCCAGCCCTCCACCATCTCATTACATCCTCCTCTCCTCTCCACATCCACCACACAGTCACTGTCTCCCATCCAGCAGTTTTAACCTTTTAGAGTCCCGCCGGCCAACACTGCTGGGCTTGTTTGCTTCAGAGGCGCTCGATTGGCGAGATTTACTGCCAGCGCTCTCATCTGTCAACCGATCGGCTCTTGGGTCAAGGGGAAATCAGGAGGGCTTTGAGAGACGGGATCGCTGAACTAGTTTTAGAGAGCGTTTTTATACTTAAGGTTCTCTTGGGTTCTGCTGGAAGTCTCTTGAGTGGAGAACTTTATTAATTAACCTCAATGACACGGAATATCTTCCAGAATTATAACAGGCAATTGACTCTCAGGTTCAATGAGGAAATGATAACTTGCGACCTTGTTATATTTATTGGAATATTTTTACAACAAGTTTAGCATCAAGTATTTATATTTTCCTAAACATGTCACTTTGTATATTGTCAAATCCAGCATTAGAGCGAGGATCATCAACATTTTCCAACCCAGGGATCCTCTAACACAATGGTTCTAACTGGTGGGCACTAAAATGGGTTGCACATCTGTTCTGATCAGGTCGCAGAAAGAAGGGAAATGCAAATAATAAAATGGAGCTAGCCATTTAATCATGCATATTTAGGATAGACAAATGAATAGACTTATTGTACCAACTTTTAAAAGGGAGGAGAAAATGCTTCCAATACCTGTTGTTGTTGATGTCAAAGGCTGCAGTGTTGGGTTGCCACTTGAATGAAAAATCTGGGCCCTAAAGCAAAACCAGTTGAAAGCCTTTGCCCAAAAAAATAATTTCATTTATAACATTATTATTTCATGCTAACCCTGGGTGCATCATGCCACTGTTTTGTCCAACAGAGCACTTCCATGGGTTCAGAACGCCCCCAGTTGAAGGTCCTGGAGGTTCACAAAATGTCTAAATATTTTGTTATTATTGTGACCTACATTACACACAGTTATCAATTTGTCACTTTTTGAAAATGCTTCTCACTCAGAACCAAAGCTGTTCTATGTTTGTCACTGCCAAGATAGCAAAACAATAGCAACTGTGACAACTGTAGCTTCCTTTTAGCACTGTTATATTTCTGCATGCGGTGTGAGAAATGTGTCACTGCCAATTGTTCCACTATATGTCAGACTGTGTGTTGATACATGTTTTTCAATAAACTGCATAAGTGTTTTTGGCAACACTTAAAAATAAGGTTCCATTTGTTAACATTAGCTAACATGAATTAACATGAACTGACAATGAACAATACTTTTAAAACATTTAATTATTATTGGTTAATGTTTATTTCACAGTAATATATATATATATATATTTTTTTTTTATCAAAAGTTGTATATGTTAACATAGTACAATATGGTATTATGAAAACACTATGAACTAACATGGCATTGTATTTTTATTAACTAACATTAACAAATATGTACAAATGCTATAAAAATAAGTAGTTAATTGTTAGTTCATGAGACCTAATGCATTAACTAATGTTAATGAATGGAACCTTACTGTAAAGTGTTAACGTGCTTATCTACAGTGAACTAAACGTCAAGTGATTTTAATTGTTGGATACAGCTGAGAAGGTCAAGACCTCTTATATGGGACAGGCCAAAATCACCAACCTAGCTACTGTTCTTTACATGATTGTTCACTTTATTAGGAGATTATGAAGGGGATTATCAATGATTTATGAGTAATTTACAAATGTGTTATTAATCATTTTAATGCAGTTATAACAACATGAAAAAAGAGTGACTTTTACACAATACTTGCCAACTAGTGAACCACTTTACCTCACATGTTACAATAACTTAAGAACACTCATTTAACATTAGTAACCTATAACAATGTGCCTTAGAGTAAAGAGGAAAGATGTGAAGTATTTATTAAGGAGTTACCAACATTAGAAACCCATCCATAAAGTTCAGTTTGGTTTAATGAGCAGCCTGTTCTCATGAGTATTGCACGACCGTGGTAACATTCATGCAAAATTAAATGATGTGCTTTATTGCGTGTTTTGCTGCTGTTTCCCAGAGAAATGTCCAGCTAGGGGCGCCAAAAGCGAGGTACATGTAAACAGAGATTGTTAAGGTGCATATTAGAATAAAACTAACCTAAAACCTTAACCTGAAGCTAACCAACAGTGTCCTAAAAGAAGATGAGTGGTGAACAAAAAAAGACGTCCTTACCCTAATCTGCAACTAAACCTAACCTAACCAATAGTGTCCTAAAAACAAGTGCGACATGAAAAAGAAATTGTCTGAAACAACCACTTCAATTCGTGTCGCTTCTATGACATTTATGTCTCTCGTGTCAACTTGCGTGCTTTGCTGGACTCAAACCGCGGTCTTCAGAGTTCAAAGTCCAACACTCTTTCAGGGGAGCTACCATGGAAGTGTCTAAATTGGTTGGTTTGTAAAATGTGCCGTTTTTCAAATGATGCGTTAGAATAAAAGTGCTTCATTGTAATAGCAGTCTGTAATTAACGGAGTGTAAAATAAGTGTTTTTATAAAGTCATAATCAGCCATTGTACTCGTGATTTGTGTGATAAAATGCACAGTTGTTGTAGCGCCTCTAGTGTTTATTGTAACAGGAAACTGAGTTGAAATGTAGCACACTGTACATAAATGTCAGTTTGTAATTGGGGTTCTAGTAAAGTTGATTCTTTAAAACTAGACTGGTCAACAGGTGTTGTTATACTGTATGATATGTTGTGATTGAGCTTGAAGAGTACTTTAGGCAACTAGGACTAGATATGTTGGGACAGCACTCTGACACCATTCTTTTGTCGTCAGCGTGACAATGAAAGAGACAACACAAGTGACATTACAGTACTGAATGGAGACACAAAGTGGACAAAATGACAAAACCCCTACTTTTATATCCCTTCCTAAATTCAATCGTCTATTTTTGCAGCATCGTGACATACATCAATGTAGTCGTTGTTTTTTTTTTTTTTCAATTAATGCTTTTAAAATTAGTATGAATAAATGCATTTATTGAGGAACAGCCATAAGATACAAATTTTAAATACATGTTATAAAGCATTTATAACATGTTAAAATGACACTATTTGACAAGTATTGGATGGAAGTTTCCCTTCTATGCTTGTTGTTATAACTGCATATAAATGATTTAAATACATCTATAAATTACTTATTAATCATTAATAAACCCATTTATGATCCCTTAACAAAGGGGATATTAATGTAAATTGTTACCTTTAATGCTATGCTACTAAATGTTAGATTAGTAGTTTATTTGACATATATTTAATTGTTCTCACTCCAAAGAAAGTGGGATATTTCCTTTTGTTGCTTTAAAACAATACGCCAACTTGTTCCCTGTACAGTTACAAGACAGTAACAGTGGTGTGTGTGTGTGTGTGTGTGTGTGAGAAGTGCAATTACAGTTAGAGTATGTGGGGAAATATACGGTGAGCATCTATATGACTGTACAGTCATGTTTAAAACATTTTTTTTAAATATTGATGGTTAACTCCAGTTGCAGAATAAATTTGAGCTTGAGTTGAAATCAAGGTTTTGTGCTGAAGTCAGGGACACAACTAACAAGCAGCTCTGATGTATGTGGAATAAGAGCAGTGTATTTATATCTAATGCCAAGCATTATATTTCACACTGACACATCAAACACTTTATTTGCAAGAATATGAGTTTTTAAATGTATGAGAGAGTTTCAGTCCATATGTGCAATGTTCTGCATCAATTTCCACTTACAGAAGGTAATGACAGCGTGAATGGAGATTATCCAGTAAGCAGCAGCATACAAACAAAATAAAGAAACAAACAGCTGGTGAAAGACTCACTTCTGTTTCATCAAACTTCAACAGTTCTTCTTGTGTCATAGTGGCAAATCACCCTATAGGTCTTCAACAGAGTATGCCAAAAGACCAAATAAAGTGTGTGTCCTCCAGCCAGGTCTCCTAAGCAACCAAATTGGCCCGGTTGCTAGGGAGGGTAGAGTCACATGGGGTAACCTCCTCGTGGTCACTATAATGTAGTTCTCGCTCTCGGTTGGGCGAGTGGTGAGTTGTGCGTGGATGGTGTAGTGGACGGCATGAAGCCTCCACACGCACTATGTCTCCATGGTAACGCGCTCAACAAGCCACGTGATAAGATGTGTGTGTTGACGGTCTCAGACGCGGAGGCAACTGAGATTCATCCTCCGCCACCCGGATTGAGGCGAGTCACTACGCCACCACAAGGATTAGAGCGCGTTGGGAATTCCAAATTGGGGAGGAAAAGTGGAGAAAATTCAAATAAAGGGGTTCGTTAATGACTAATAATCCATTTACAAATGCATTATAAATCATTGTTATGCAGTTATTACAATGTGACAAACTTTCATTCAATACTTGTAAAATAGCGAGCCAATTTATCTTATTATAATATCACTAATTCAACATTAGTAACCTATGACAATGCACCTTAATAGAAAGTGGACACATATGAAGCATTTATTGAGTTGCCAACATTAGAAAACTACGCAGATAATGTTCAATATGGTTTGATGGTCATAAGGTATTTCTATGATATGTAACATGCATATGCATGACATTTTTTGTTTTTTGCAGAGAACTTTAGGTAACTAGGACAAGGTAAAACCATTCTTTTGAAAGTTACTAGTGTGAACATAAATACTGCAAACTGTAGCATAATGGCATAATCCTTTCCTTTAATCTCTATATAATAGTCTATTTTTGTTGAACTGAGACATAAATCATGACTTGAAAAACAAAACATGGGATTTTTGTTTTTGATTAATATATATATAATGTATTAATTAAGCATTTAGAAAATATTTATTTAGTATTTAGAACATATAAGTTAAATGGTTTGCTATTATTTGACAAGTATCACAATAATTATTTTTTTTTATAAATTCTTGTTGTTTTTATACTGTATTTGTGAATGACTGATTAGTCATTAATTAACCTCTTTTTAAACCCTTAACAAATGGAACATTAATGTAAAAAGTCCTGTATTGGGTCGCCACTTGATTTCAAATTTCAAAAGATGCTGAAAGATGTCAAAACTGGGTCCTGTCACTAAATCAGTTGAAAATCATCGATTTAAAGTTATTTAACCTTAGTTTTTCTGCCTTGGCAAAACAAGAAATCACATGGCATTTGTACAAAGTATGTAAATGCACTGGCCAAGCATTCAAGTATTCTCTTGCATAGATACAATATATTCCTGACCTTATACAACAGAATTTTAACTTGGTTTAGACTCAGTACTGAACCATCACAATGCATCATGCTAATGTCAGCAGTGAGTGGTGTAGCCCTGTGTCAACCTCTGTCCTCGATGATCACCAGCGCATGGCAGGTGTTTGTGAAAGGATGATCAGCCCATGCTGCCTGACCCGGTCTGGTGCTGTCCATGTATAAGCACCTTCACAAGGACAGACTTGGTGGTGCTGCTGGGATCTGCTGTGGGTCCTGTGCCGGAGTGAAGCAGGAGAGATGGAGCAGCTCATATCGTGTCCCCTCCCCTCCATCTGTTGCACAGAGCTCCGTCAGACTGCGGCTGGTGATGAAGGATGTCATGAAGGTTATACACATCTCCTGCTCTAGACCTCCTAGAACCTTTGACAAAAGCAACACCTGCTAAAGGAATCATTGCACCATTATAAATATTGCAACATAAGATGTTTGCAGCAGACTGGCAGTTGTAGAACACTTCTTATGCTTAAATATGAGAGAAGGCAAATAGTGGATGAAATGTTTTCTGATTTTGTATAAAGGTATGCATGTATGGGTGCATATCACACACAAAAAAACTAGAAATATCTGTAATATTTCACTCCGAAACAAGGGTACTGCAGCACAACCTTGCTGTCGAAATAATGTATCCATATTCCATACAATAATAAAGTTAATCAGAATTCTTTCACGTTATTTGAAACACAGTTGTGTTAGTCTTAATGTCGTCAACCAAGTTACTGACGAAAAGATTGAGGGGTATTTTGATAGCATCAGCAATAACGAAGACAACATAAAAACAAAGCATCATGATGACAATTAAACAGTTTTCATGAAAACTTACTTAGAATGTAAAATGTGACGAGAAAAAAAAAATACTGCAAGTCATTAACAATGCACTAACATTACTTTTACTTTTTAGACCCCAGTCACAATTGTAACCGGTGGGATTAAATGGGCTAATGACAGTATAGATTACCTGCAGGGTTCCAGAAATGTCTCCAACTTCTGCATTGGCTAGTACACTATCAAACAGAGACCGTACAGAACCTTGTAGACAGCAGCAGGGTTTCCGTTTGCCGGTAATCAGTCACGCCGATCCCTATACACATATTACGCAGTCTGTGTAAGGCACCAACTCCCCAGAAACTCCACAGGCTGCCTTTACTGGCACGTTATTCGTTGATCAAGGAGCCAGTAGCAGTTGC
The DNA here is from genome assembly GCF_025860055.1 of Xyrauchen texanus. NCBI lineage: Eukaryota > Metazoa > Chordata > Actinopteri > Cypriniformes > Catostomidae > Xyrauchen > Xyrauchen texanus. The sequence goes on along the minus strand of NC_068279.1, from coordinate 54,952,816 downwards.
GGAACACAGGCGATCACTTTGCGCTCACACTTTTACTTTGTGCTCGAACCGCACCTCGCAACTTTTGCCTCGCCAACTTTTGCCTCAACTTTTATATATATAAAAAGGCCCCTCCCACTAATGCCACCAACTAACAGTAATGAATAGCAAATGATGGTTCATGGTTGTGACAGGAACTAAACACTATTTACTGTCAAATAAAATAATAATAATATTAATAAATAGATTATTAATTAATTAATCAATAATAAAGAAGAAACAATTAAAATAAAGGATGAGACCTTTGATATGTCTTCCTCTTTCAAACGGGAAATATGATTTCATGGGGTTTTAAGATGGTAAAGACTATCGGTAACACTTAACAACTAACGGGAACATCATTAGTTAACATGAATTAACTATGAACATTATACTAATACATTTTTATTATACAAAATGTGTACTTGTTAACATTAATTCATGCATTATGAACTAACATGAACTAATAATGAACAATTGTATTGTTATTAACTAACATTAACCAGATGGAGTGCGTACTCCAGGTAGGGAAGGAGGTATTGCCCCAAGTGAAGGAGTTCAAGTACCTCGGGGTCTTGTTCACGAGTGAGGGGACAATGGAGCGGGAGGTTGGCTGGAGAATCGGGGTAGCGGGGGCGGTACTGCACTCGCTCTATCGCACCATTGTCAAGAAATGAGAGCTGAGCCGAAAGGCAAAGCTCTCGATCTACCGGTCAATTTTTGTTCCTACCCTCACCTATGGTCATGAAGGCTGGGTCATGAACGAAAGAACTAGGTCGCGAGTACAAGCAGCCGAAATGGGCTTCCTCAGAAGGGTGGCGGGCTTCTTCCTTAGAGATAGGGTGAGGAGCTCAGTCATCCGTGAGGAGCTCGGAGTAGAGCCGCTGCTCCTTTGCGTCGAAAGGAGTCAGTTGAGGTGGTTTGGGCATCTGGTAAGGATGCCCCCTGGCCGCCTCCCTAGGGAGGTGTTTCAGGCACGTCCAGCTGGGAGGAGGCCTCGGGGAAGACCCAGGATTAAGTGGAGAGATTACATCTCCACACTGGCCCCCAGTCAGAGCTGGTTAATGTGGCTAGGGATAGGGAAGTTTGGGGCCCCCTGCTGGAGCAGCTGCCCCCGCGACCCGACTTCGGATAAGCGGTTGAAGATGGATGGATGGATGGAACATTAACAAGATTAATAAATGCTGAAAATAATATACAGCATTGTTCATTGATACCAGATACACTGGTAAAGTAAGTTTCCATTCATTAACATTTATTAATGCTAATGTTAAAGTATGCACGATTTTTCAAATGTATTAGTATGTTGAAATGATCATTAGCTAATATACCTAATATATATATCTAATATAAAATATACTAATATTAATAAATGCTGTGAAAGTAGTTTTCATTGTTAGTTCACGTCGATGTTGTTAATAAATGGAACATTATTGCAAAGAGTTACCAGAATATTTTGCAGTTTGATGTCATCCTTGTGCCCAGACAGGATGATTCGTAGGACTATACTACAGAAATGAGAATGAGATGTTATTTTGCATTAGTAAAATGAGAATAAATAATCACAATGTAAATATCTTATTGATATTACATTATTTATTTATTTTTGCATTCATTCACAAATGTATAATATATACAGCCAGTAACTGCAGTGTGCCAGTGAATTCAGTCTTTACATACAGTGCATGTTGTTTAAATATTCCAGTCAGAATCAGAACAAGCAGAACAAACAACAGAGTCCATTCTAACAGGCCAGAGCACAGGCACGGCATACAGAGTGAACTCTGATTGGACTCTGTGGAGCTGCAATATGTGACGCTCTCTGGCTCAAAGAATCCAAATGTAATCCACAACAAACAGCAGCAGTAATGAATTTCACCAAAGCCCTGATGAAGCCAGATGGTGCTGGACATCAAAACAATCCAGGACTTGTCTGTGGAAATAACGGTCTGGTAATGTTTAAAAAAGGATGTGTTGACACAGGGTGTTCAGATCTACAGTACAAAACAATGACTTTCCTTATATTACAGTATGCGATACACTTATGTGAGTTACATCTAGTGTGATCTCCTCACATGTTATGTGTTGATTGGTTTTGTGTGAAATAGGTGCTGATCAAGGATGGATGGCCTTGAAAGCAAAATATCACGTTTTATCATTTGTATTATTTATTTATTTGTATGTTCCCCCCCTGAGGTCCACTTATAATAGTGTTCATGGTTTACTGCAACAAAACACTTATTTATTGACTTCAATTGTGAATGGCTAAAGCTTAAAAATGCTTACTCGTGGGCTGTAGGTTTGCTGTCGGGCCCCAAGATCATTTTTAACTGCCCCATCTTTCAAAAACAGCTTCTGTGTAAAGCTGTAACACAGTCTGTGCTGATGCTGTCAAGATCATCTTATTCTACGCATATTTTTAGTTCTTCTAGTGTTTGGAATAACATATTTTTATCACTTTGTGACTGGACAAGCCACATTTCTGAACAATGAATAGGCGATATTGATGCATAAATGTTGGTGCTCGTTGTTTTTATGGTTCAGGTTTCTGGTGACCTTTTTAAAAAATAAATATTACTAGTATTAGTATTCAAAATATCTAGGGACATTAATTCATAAGAACTACTTCTTTACCAGTTCCATCTCAACAGTGTTGTTTCAGTAAAATGATTAGTGATGCTAACTAGTCACAAATACACACATATACAGGTAAAACATCTGACCTGCTTAAATATTATGTGACCATAACATCTGTGAAACATTACATCGACACACATGGAGAGACTTGTTGGAGAACAGGCACTGTGGCCAAACGGCAAATTCATTGAGAATGTATAAAGCAACACACTGGGGAAAAGTCTTTGTTTAACAAGCTGTCCATATTTTAAGCTATAAAGAGGATTTGAATGTGTAATGAAATCTAATGACCTTCTTCACTCGAGTAAAGAACCACAGTTTTAGTATCCAGCTGTGAATTGAGGACAAAAGCAACATCCTATCCAGTTTACTTTTTAAAGGCAAACAATATAATTGAGTTTCTTAACTTTGTCAGAGATCCATGCTTCCAAAGGGTCAAGTACTCTTTCATCAACACACAATCAAATAGACATATTGTTTACATATGAATATAATTTAAGGCTTTTATTCATCAACAATAAAAACAAAATCAGGCCAAATGAGCCGTGAAAAGTGTAATTAGAACAGACTAATGCTGTTAATTATACTGGGAAGGTTTTTTTGTTGTTGTTATTTTTTACTATTCATTATATTAAAATATTCATTTTACAAACACTTATTTATTATTTATTAGATTTTTTTTTTTTTTTTTTCCAGATGTAAACTTAAAATAACTATTTGGCTGAAGTTGATTCAATCATGCAGAGTGGTTTCTCATGTTTGGAATGCATGTTCTTAAATTCAAATGACCATTTCATTTCAGTTTATATACTTCCTATTTGTAGTTCCTACCTGAATCAAGTAAACCCAACTCAACGTAACATGTCCAAATAACTCAAAGGAAACTTTTAGTGATATGTTAGCCAGTGACCGGAAATGCAAGTATGCTAAACGCATGCTGGTGGTGAGCACTACTGAGTGCAACTTGCTCACTATTCTACGATTAGCAAAACAATTGCTTGATGGATAAAGCAATATACTGTATAGTATACTCAAAATGTTTTCGGTGTGAGTGTGAGCGTTTGGAGCAGCGTGAGTGTGGAGCGAGATTTTCTGAGTGAGTTTTTTCCTCTTTTTCTTCTTTTTCTTTTATGCTTTTCTTTTTGATTGTTTTTGTTTGTTTGATTTGGGTCGCGTGGTGTTTTTTCCCCTTGTGTGGCCATGGCGGACTCACAAGCTGTGTTTGTAAAGAATCTCACACGACGTAACGGTGTTAAAGTGGCATCCGCGGTGAGTGTTGAAGACTGTTGTTTGGCGATGGGAGATGTTGTAGGGCACGAAAGTATGTCGACGTCTAAAATGAATAGTGCTGTTGTGGTTTTTCTTAATTCGACGGAAAAGGCGAACGAATTAGCGGGGAAGGGAACTGTTGTAAATAATCTCTTTACACCTGTTCTTCCGCTTTCAACACCCTCAAAAAAGGTTACATTGTCTAATATTCCACATTTAGTTTCTGATGATACACTGGTTAGTATCTTGTCCCACTATGGAAAGCTGGTTTCACCAGTTAAGAAAATCCTCATTGGTACTGCTTCGCCACTGTTAAAACATATCATTTCTTTTAGAAAATTTGTCTACATGATTTTGAAAGATAGCGAAGAAATTGACTTGACTTTTAACATTAAGGTTGACAACTTTGATTATGTTTTCTATGCCACAACTGATAAGATGAAATGTTTTGGCTGTGGTGGGGTAGGTCATCTAATTCGGGCTTGTCCTGAAAGGAATAAAGAAGATCATCTTTAAACTGATGGACAAAATATGAGGGAGACTCATTTAAATAGTGATGATGAGAAAAGGGTTGAGGCAGGGACCTCAAGTGCTCCCATCTTGAGTGTAAAAAATTGGACAGTTGTGGAGAACGATGGTAGTGTTTCTGAAGCTCAGGATGTAGTTTCTGAGGCCACTGCACCAGTTGTGTTTTTGCAGTAAGGTGGGTTGGAAGCCAATGCTGTAGCAAGTTAAGGAGTCAGTGATGTCACTGCTGAGTCAGCTTTGACTAAGGGTAGAAGTGATAATGTGAAGTGGCAATCATTTGAACTTTGATGATGCTGATCTAGATTCAGATAAATGAGTTTAAAGTTCCAATTAAAAGACAAATTTCAAGTTGTGGTTGATGAATCAAGAGATGGAAAGTGGCAACGAATCTTCGGATTCAAGTTTTAGTTTTTTTCAAAGCGATTCAACCAGTCGTGATTATGAGGTAGGAAATATTCAATTCTTCCTCAGAGCAACAAAAAATAAGAAAGGAGTACGGGTTTGTGAATATTTTCCAGACCTCAAACAATTAGTTGGCAAAAACGAAATTGTTCATGGCAGTAATAAGAAAATGTAACGGTTGAAGAAAATTTTACGATTTTTAAACCCTGATCTTGTAAATGATAATAGCCAAAAGCCTAAGGTGACATGTTATGGTTTTGCATTTTGTTTTTAGCAGTTTTTGCCTGTATTTTATTCTCTTCTTTTAAAAATGAATGAAATTGGTATTGCTACCTTGAATATTAATGGGGCAAGAGACATTAAGAAAAGAATGGACATTTATGAATTTGTGAAACATAATCGTTTAGGTGAGGTGATGCTGCAGGAAACTCATAGTGATCTAAATAATGCATTTGATTGGGCTAGAGAATGGGGTGGTTTTTCGTTTTTAAGTCTTAATACTTCACTTAGTGGTGGAGTTGCTATTCTTTTTGCAAAAACATTTAACCCACATTCTTTTCAAGTAGAAGAAATAGTAAAAGGTAGACTTTTAAAAGTAAGAGCAATCTATGAAAATAATTGTATAGTTTTTGTGTGTGTGTGCACTGTCCAGTCTCGGCAATAGAGAGAATGGTGTTTTTAACTATTTTGTGTTATGTGTTAAAAAATGCAATCAAGAAGAGTTTTTATTTTTGGGAGGTGATTTTAACTGCAAGGAAACTAATCTAGACAGGAATCATTTAGAACCCCATATGTCTTCTAGAAATCGATTGATTCAACTCGTTAACCCTCTGGGGTCTGAGGGTGTTTTAGGCCCTGGAGAAGTTTTGACATACCTTGACATTTGTGCTTTTTTCAGTTGCTTAAGAACATATTAATGGCTTAAGTCTGATAACACTGTATTCAACACAAACTGGGCTACAATAATATGTGAGCAATGTGTGTACATTTTTGAGAAAAAAACGTTTATGCATGGTTTTTGAAAAAACAAAATTTATTTATTGAAATAAGGCCGTATAACACATACTAAACATTTGTCCACAAGTCTTTTGAGAACTGGATCTTGTAGCCTAGAGTTTTTGCTACAAAATGATGTGAAAACCATCCTGATCACTCATTCATACAAAACAATATAGTAATTGAACTTTTGTAAGACACTTTTAGTGTTGAAAGCTCATATGCGAGGAGGCGTGAACTATCATGAATATTGATATGATTCACACCTGAGGAGACAAAGACCCTTCCCCTGGGCCTATCAATGAGGAATGTGACAGAAAGTGAATAAATGTGAGAAGACTTAATGATCAAAATCAAGTTTTAAGTTAAAAAAGTTACATAAAAGTTACATCTTTACATAAAGACTTAATTTTATACCTACACTTTTAAAAGTCATGGCACACTCAATGGCTGTCCTCCTGGTCGCAGCCTGGCATCCTGGCCTGACAGCCACGGCATGTCATTAGTTCCAGGGAGTGGAACTTGGCTCATCAAATCGACGATAAGATTCCCTGCCTGCTCCTTTCATGGAGCTGTGAAGACACCTGTGTGCATGCACAGGGAAAGACTAGTCTCTCAAGGGGGCACGCTATGTGTTTAAATGCAGAAGTGATGAGGCTGATTTCAGGTGCCCCTCACCACACGCTGCCTAATGATAATTGTATATGCACCCCTTCCCATTGTGAACCAGATTGCAGGCGGCGATTGAGGCAAGGATGCCACTTACAGGGGAGGCATTTGTTCTGTCAAAGTAATGAAATGACCAAATTTGAGAGGTTGAACAAATGTAAGGGAGAACTTTTACAATCACTCAGAAAATGCATACACTGTTTTTTTATATTAATTGTGTGTCACAATAGGTAGCCTATCAGATTATGTTAAGTAAAATGGTTCATGTGAATACTGTTTTATTTTAATGTTTAGGATAGAAAAATGGACAGACAGAATACAAGTTTGCAAAATAACAAGTAACCCTTAATTTATGGTATGTTTACATTCTATATTTAGTTTTATATTGTACTGAGTATTCTCTGGACACTGCCCCAAGCTTATTTCCTGGCAGCTGCTCAATATTAACCTTGTTTTGTGTTTTATCACAATGCACCAGGAGCCACATTTTAGTCGTTGTTTTAATGACTACAGAGTACATTCACAAATGTCTAATCGGGATTTAAAAAACAGCATAAATGTTTGGACACACATTTGTGATGAGTCTGATTAGTGCCTTGGCTGAATGATGAGAGCTCTCCAAATTGTGGTGGTATTAATTTTCAGTGTGTCGCGTGTGATGTATGGGGCTATTGGGCAAATGTGGCGGTGAGGGCGGACCGACCTTGCAGGGTGCCATTCGGGGTCAAGCTCTCCCCGTTTGACTGCACCCAAGCCCACAAGGCCCAACACCAGTTAGGAACACTACATCAGTTTGACAAAGCACAAGGTGACTAATTCTTCTACCTCGTTTGTTCCTCGAAAAAAGAGTGCAGCTCAGCACTGTGGGACTAAATGTCGGGGACAGCGTAAATGTGTGTTGAATAGAAACCTGTAAATATGAAGGACGTGACTAGCTTACCAAGAACAGATGGTTTCAGTTCAGTTCACGGTAATAGATGTGATGTTTTAAAGTTTTAGCTTGTTCATAGATCCCAAAAATGAGTTACAAAATATAGAACATGAACACACTGTGAGGATTTCACAATTTGATGTTTTGTCAAGTACAGTAAAGTAAAATTACATTAATATTCAAGCTGTAATATTGAAACATGTTTTATAACTTTGTGCACTCAGTAGGGGGAATGACACACATGGCCGTGTAATGGCCCTTGTGTGAGCTAAATGATACGAAGAATGTATTCCAGTGCTTTGAATGGGCCGCCTGCTGTAAAAGGACACTTTTGTTTGCTGGTTTCTCTGGACTTCAGATGTCCTGTTTTGTTAGTTTTTGACACATGCAGAATACCAAACAGAGGGAATCTACAGCAACTACATTTTTTTCTACTGTTTATCATGACCATTTAATGGAGGAGTGACGAAAGAATTTATACTTAATGATGCATTTCAACCACAAAGAACATTATGATGCAACAATTGAATTCATGCATTTAAATGCAGTGAATTGCAGGTGCAATTCAGAAAACGATTGTTCTACAATGTTGCATCATTACAGAGAACATACAATTCTTAATTAGATTTTTGATATAGACAAGTGGTTTCCAAACTTTTCAGGCCATGCAACCCCTTCTTACTATTGCAAATAGTCAAACACCCCCTTCATTCTAGCGCTTCCAAATATCGGAATAGCTAAAGTCACAACTGCATGAACATATTCACTTTGTGTATCAGAAAACATACAAACACATTTCAAGAAACTAGAAAAGGAAAGTTGCATCATGGCAAACATTGATGTTGACTTAAAAAATCTTTGCCTGAAAGTTTATAGTGTTAAAAGACTGACATTTTTATAGTTATAGTTTGAAAGTTATATGGATGGATGGATGGATGGATGGATAGATAGATAGATAGATAGATAGATAGATAGATAGATAGATAGATAGATAGATAGATAGATAGATAGATAGATAGATAGATAGATAGATAGATAGATAGAAACATTGATGGATGGATGGATAGATAGAAACACTGATAGATGGTCACTAAGTGGTTGCAAAATTTTTATCGGTGGTTGCTAGGAAGTGTCTAAGTTGGGCATTGCTATGTGGTTGTAAGCTACAAAAAAAAAGTAATAAAAAAGTTCAGAGGGAGTTTCTTTAGAAATGTGAGCTTCTATGACATTTTCGTCTCACATGTCCGATTACACGATTGGCTCGAACTGCAGGTTACAGAGTTCAAATTCCAACAAAGTCATAGAGTATGAGGTGAGTTTCCACGGAAGCTAATCTCATTGGATTAAGTAAAGGTAGGCGAGTCTGTAATACAAGCATCAAATGTATAGTTTTTCAAATGATGATAGTTAAAGTGTTTCAAAATAAGATCATACCAGTGGCCACTTTTACATGCAGACAAATAATTCTCTTATAATACGACTGATAGCTCAATCGTATCGAAAAGCCTTCATGTAAACACAAAAATGATCCGATTGAGCTGGAGCTAAATGAAATTTCCATGCAGTTGAAGGGGGTGGTGTAGACCTAAAATAATTATTTTCTTATCTTAAATCATTTTCTAAAATATCTTGCACTCATGCACATAGATGTGGTGCCCATGTATGTTAATACATGATACTTTTCGTGGGAACCTAATTTATACGCAATGACAAAACGCACTTGTAAAGGGATCAATGGAAAGGAGGAGGCGAGAACCGGCTTTACAATATAAATAATACTTTTAATGATAAACTTAAAAGACAACATAAACACACACATGACGGACATGTCCGTAAACGATCTCTCTCTCCCGCACGATCCTCTGCAGTCGACCTTTAACCCTCACAGAGGCTTAATTAGCCTAATACGGGACCGGGTGTGTAGGATCACGACCCGGCCCCACCCTCCGCCCTGCCACAGCACTATTAAGGGTATGCGGCCTCGCACTGATTATTCTGCAGGGCACATTCTGTATGTTCTTTCATGGCATCACATAAAGTTGCTCTGTTCCGCCATCATGATTGCTTTGTGATTTTTGTGTAGCGACGCGCCGCAGCTTTTGCTTAAAGTCCCTATTATTTTGTTTCCATTCCACATCTGTAAACTCCTTTTAAGACAACTTTCACCCCCGTCTTTACTTCATACTCGTATCCAGAGATGCCTGTGGTTATATTTGAGGAGGAATGGGCATCAGGCAAATACATGGTTAAGTCAGACATGTTATTAGACGCTGCTTCAAATTCTTTGTTTGCCGAGTAGGGTGAGTAACATAAGAAGAAAGCATTTCTGGCATATTATTTAGATATCTCAACAAAGCAAAAACACCAATGACTGTTTTTGGTGCCATTCTCATTTTCTCAACCTTTCTCTGCTTCTTCAAAAGGCAACGACTGACATCATTAACAGTTCTACTCATAAATCGTTTTCATTAAATAATACATTTTTGCCAGTGACATTCAATTAAAAAAGTTTGATGACAGAAGTGTAAGATGAACTTGTTATTACTAAATTGTGTTTGATAGGCACAATGTGAAAAGGAATTTAGTTTTTTATTGATGCCGAGCAACATCACAACTTGGAATATTAATATAGAATTCAATTAAAGTGTGAGCACAGATGTATATTGTCTCTTTTACTACAGCTTCCATAGCAACTCATTGTAAAGGGATTAATGGGAAAGGAGGATGTGAGAACCGGCTTGACAGTATAAATAATATTTTAATAAGCATCTTAACCAAAAAGACAAACATACAAAGGTGTCGGACAGCTGCCCGTAAATCTCTCTCTCTCTGTCGCACTGCAGTCTCCAGTTGGCCTTTATCTCTCTCTGAGGCTTGATTAGCCTGATTAGGGGTGTGTTGAATCACGACCCCGCCCTCCACCCTGCCACACTCATCATCAACATCATTTTATAGTATTCATTTTATCATTAAATCTATTGTTTTAACTCAAGTGTTACAAAATGTGAAGCGGTTTTTGCCTTAAAGGGGTCATGATACACACTAAATATACACAGCGTTCAAAAGTTTTGAAACACTTTACTGAAATGCTTCTCATGACCTTAAAAATCTTTTGATCTGAAGGCGTATGCTTACATGTTTGAAATTAGTGGACAAAAATAGAATTGTGCCACCATATTCATTGATTTCAATATAAAACTAATATTTAATTTAAAAAAACAAAACTGGAAATTGATGACTTGGACCAAATAATAAAATAGCAGCCAATAAGTGCCCAACATAGATGGGAACTCCTTCAATACTGTTTCAAACCACCCCATGGTGATTCCTCAAGAAGATGCTTGAGAAAATGTCAAGAGTTCATGTCTGCAAATTCTAGGCAAAGGGGGACTACTTTGAAGATGCTCAAATATAACACCGTTTTGATTTATTTTGGATTTTGTTTAGTCACAACATAATTCCCATAGTTCCATTTATGTTATTCCATAGTTTTGATGATTTTACTATTATTCTAAAAATGTGAAGAAAAAATATATAATAAAAAAAAATATATATATATATATATATATATAATAAAGATTGCGTGTTTCAAAACTTGAAGTGTGTGTATGTCTATCTATATATAATTGTATTATCTTCCCTGAGGTCCACTGATAATATCAGTAAATGTTTATTTTATTATTTATTTATTGTACCAAAATGGTCATAGTTTAGTAATAAATGATAATTTTCTGAGAGACTTGTCTGCCTCCCTACCTCTGCTAACGATATGAACTAAGCGCCAGTGGGCGGGGCCAAGGGTGCGATGACACATGCCATGGGGTGTGTAAATATAACTGAGCAATGTCTCGTGATGTCACATACACACCGCTTTCAAAACGAGACATTTAAAAAAGGTGGGAACTACAAATGCTCTCTTTAGACTGGAGAGAGAGATTTGAGTTCGGAAATGTACTGTATGTTTTTATAGGACAGTTACCTCTTATATTTCTAAATATCACGGAAATTTGAAATTCCATTTCATGACCCCTGTAATGCTAGATATATTCAATTGTTATAAACCATCTTTTCTTTTTGTTTGCTTCTGTTATGTCAATCACATTTCAAATAAAAAAGAAATGATTACAATTATTCGCTGTATTATTTTAGTCCAAACAGCTTTCTTACACATGACGGGGTTGTGCACATCTATTGTTACTTCCTTAAAAAAATATTACTATCACAAAAGATCTTGGACTTTCCCTTTATACCTAAAGTAGAGGAATGGTGTAAAAATCATGATCACAGCAAAGTGTTTTGAGGTCACTGTTCTGTCAGGGACAACATCTAGCCAAATATTCCTTTAAAGAAACAAATACGCATTTACAAGAAATCCAAGGACAGAAATGAAAATTAGAGCTTTCGTTGTAAGATGTTTCCCATCATGCCTTTGTCCTCGAGGAAGTTTCATCGTCGCCTCAACAGGAGAAAAATGCGGTTAAACACATCATATGAGGAACTACACACTGAAACCGCAAAGTCATCATATCTGTGGATGTGTTCTGCAGCCAACCGCTTATCAGAAAGCAGATTACTCCTCGTTCTCCTGCACATCTGGGCCTGATTTTTCTCCAGCCTGCAGAGGAACACATCTGGAAGTGTGAAAGAATCATTGTTTAAGAGCACAGTGACTGCTCTTCAGTTACTGCTGTTATCTCAGGCTTCAGAAACAGATCTACAAACCATGAACACAATTCCAAAAAAATCAACTGATTAAAGAAATGCTACCTTCTTGTGCACCTGGTCATTTTCATAGTATGATCATAACGAGAAGGGAACACTAAACAACGGTTTATTTTATATACCTCTTGATAAGCTAGTGTAAGCATTTTGACTACACATCATTAATTGCTATACTCTTATTGCTTCATTAGATGCTATCGTGGGAGCAGGATTGCGACCCAAAATTTTTGACACTGTCAGAACTTTGTTAGTGGCTAAGATTCATCCAAAAATCAATTAATACTCTGTCGGTGAGTGCTATGCAGTAAAAGACTTGGTTTTGCCCTACAATGAAAGAGATACATTTATATTATTACTATTTTAACCAGAAATATTTCAGGAGGCAAAATCATGGTAAACAGTACACACCTGTCGTTATTTTGGCACACACATTCTAGGAAATATATTGCATAACATTTAGGCATGAACCTGCTTTACCATAATGTTCCCTTTTTTGTTAATGATTTATAAGCTGGTTCATTAATGACTAAGGATTAATTTACAAATGCATTATATGTCATTGATATGCAATTATAACAACATGAATGGGTAGCTGTCATGCAATACTTTCCAAATAATGAGCCATTTCTCCTCACATGTTATACATGCTTATTAACACTTATTCAACATTAGTAGCCTATGAAAATGTAGCTTAATGTAAAGTGGACACATGTGAAGCCTTTATTAAGGAGTTGCCATTGCCTATGTTTATTTGTAAATGACTTATTTGTCATTAAATAACCCATTAATAAAACCTTAACTAAGGGAACATTAATGTAAGTTTTACCATAAACATTGTATTTATGCATGGTATCAAATCATATATTTTGCATAAAGCAAACCACAAAAGGCAAGTCATGAGCTTTACAAAGTTCTGTCATTGGTTTAATATTATTGAAATATGACATACAAACATATCATCGCCTTCCTAAAATAATTTTTAAAAAAATTTACCAGAGGTGGCCAGCATTATGAGGAGATGATTTTTGTCCAAAAAAATGACTTAGGACATTATTTTAGGAAGGTGACAATATATATACACACACACTGATCAGCCACAACATTAAAACCACCTGCCTAATATTGTGTAGGTCCCCGTCATGCTGCCAAATCGGCGCCAACCTGCATCTCAGATAACCACTCTGAACAAATGTGGTGAGAAGATTACCATCTGAGTTACTGTGGACTTTATCAGTTCAAACCAGTCTGACCATTCTCTGTTGACCTCTCTCATTAACAAGACATTTCCATCCACAGAACTGATGCTCACTGGATGTGTTTCGTTTTTGGCACCATTCAGAGTAAATTCTAGAGACTGTTGTATGTGAGAATCGGCAGATACAGAAATACTCAAACCAGCCCATCTGGCACCAACAATCATGCGACAGTCCAAATCACTGGGATCACATTTTTTGCCCATTCTGATGGATGATGTGAACATTAACTAAAGCGCCTGACCCATATTTGCATGATTTTATGCACTGTTGCCACACGATTGGATGATTAGATAAATCACATGGATGATTGTTGGTGGCAGATGGGCTGGTTTGAGTATTTCTGGGATTTTCACACACAACAGTCTCTAGAATTTACTCAGAATGGTGTCAAAAACTAAAATCATCCAGTGAGCGTCAGTTCTGTGGATGGAAATGTCTTGTTGATGAGAGAGGTCAACAGAAAATGGCCAGACTGGTTTGAACTGATAAAGTCTACGGTAACTCAGATAACCACTCTGTACAATTGTGGTGAGAAGAATATAATTTCAGAATGCTATTTGGAGATGTGGGTTGACGCTGTTTTGGTGGCACAAGTGCTATATATATATGTAGCCAAGTGGAGAAATTTAGTGTAATTTAACTGTAGTCATAAGTTGGCATGGCCCCTTTAAGAGTTTCGAAACATGCTTTCCGGGAACCTCTGTGATGTTGGCACCCTATATAATTAAAAAAATCATCAAAACTATTCAAATTGATCCACCGGTTTGGATCAATTTGAGTGAGATGGGGTGGAGAGTGACGTCACACAGCCTAAAAAAGAATGCTTAATATCTCAAACACCAAACCAACACAAACGTTCATTTTTGCGACACAAATCAGCACAAACACAGCACAAAAAAATTGAATATTCCATGTCACAGCCATGTCATGGCATGGAGCAAGCTGAGGCGTGGCTGTGAAATGGCCTGGAGCTGACTCTGGCGTGGCTTTGACTTGGCCTGGAGCTGACTCTGGCGTGGCTGTGACATGGCCTGGAGCTGACTCTGGCATGACTCTGACTCTCGTGAACATGAACAGAGTCTTGGGAGCGACCTCTGGAGTCGTGGGTGTAGACAGAGACTCGGGAAGGACCTCCATGGTTGTGAACATGGACAGAGACTCGGGAAAGACCTCTGTGGTTATTTTATTTTTAACACTATTCCTCAGCAGTACAACCACAACCAATGCCGGACTTTCAAGACAGTTACTCACGAAAGATGGTGCAGTTCCCACTTTGTTGGGACAATCTGGCGATTCAGGATCACAACCTGTCAGTATGCTTGATTATTTGTGGATTTATCTGCTACCGAGAGTTTTGTGTTGTAGTTCCAGTGTACACCCAGTGCACAGCTGTAGGCCTCTGCTAACCTGTTAGCTAATGTTACTGTGTTGAAATAGTTTTGCTAATCAGCCACTTTTACCTACAATTGTGTAGAATTATGCAGATTGTTTGTCGTTCTTACTATCATGAATAGTGATCAAGTGAGAAGATGGATTTATTTTTACAAATGGTAATGTTATTGTTTTGGTAATGTTATACAATGGTAATGTTATTGTTCTGGTTTTGGTAGTTTACTCTTCAGCTGTGGGCTGGTTTTTAACTAAAACTGTGTTGTAAAATGGTCGATCTCAAGACTCTTATATAATTATATAATTACAAGCTGTAATGGTACAGCTGCTATCGGTAGTCCAAGGCTAACTTGCTCACTAACTCTCTATTACACCTGGTAATGTCCAACCGGAAGTAAGCCTCTGTTCTCTGTTCATATCTTGGGCGAAAAAAGTTAGGCTACACCCATTCCAGCAAAAGATGGCAAACTTAGATGCACTGTGTGTCTTTTACTTGAAGCTTTGTTAGGTCCACAATAATCAACAGTGTACTTCCAAGAGAACTATGAATTTAAAACTTACCACTGTGAAACGTCCCACTCAAGTCATGCTTGTGAAGGTTGTTTGGGTCGATCGGCTTGTTCTTCCAAACTTTCATAATCGGACTCGGGCTTGAACCAGTACAGCAAAAACTAACACCATTGTTATTATAGTTACAGTAGTTTTTACAGCTTGGAAGCCTGAAAAAGAGAAATTACATTTCCGACACACGCGCTTCACAGTTGACCAATCACAACAGAATAGGCCAGCTGACAAATCTAAGCTGACTGGGCTTTTCGGAAAGGAGAGCTTTAAAGAGACAGGACCTAAATCAGAGCGTTTCAGAGGATGAAAATTGGTTTAGCAGAAATGTAGAGTATGAGAAAAATTACGTGTTTTTTACATTAAAGCATGTAAACATATTCTAGTAGACCCCCAAAATAAAATAATGAACCTGTAAATTAACATAATATGGGCTCTTTACATTTGTTAACATTAGTAAATGCATTAGGTACCATGAACTAACAATGAACAATGTATTTTTTCCAATTTTATTAATCTTGGTTAATGGTAATTTGTCAGAATACAATTGTTCATTGTTAGTTCATGTTAGTTCATGTTAGTTAATAGTGCATTAACTAATGTTAACTTTTTACAACTTTTCATTTTCTATATATCTTTGTATATGTTGAAACTAACATTAACACAATGAAGCATTTATCATTTCATTTCGACTTTGGCCCATAGCGGAACTCGTTTTCCAGTCAAAAGCCTGAATGAGAAAGGAGGAGTGTTGGGCAAGGGGCTAGCGTCCCGTCCCCATAAAAACCTATTGCTACAGAAATGCCAACATAGGTTAAAAAATGCTGTAAAGGTATTGTTCTTTGTTAGTTCATGTTAATTTATGTTGTTAACTAATGTTACCGTTATTTATGCAAAAGGATTTTAGCATAGAGCAGATGCTTCATTCTTGGGCTGCAAGCATCTCTTTTGGCTAAACTCAGAGAAACTGATCATCGGTTTGTGCTGGTCTGTGCTTCACCATCACTGCACGCTAACCTTGCAGCCCACATCGCCCATCTGTCGAAAGGAATCTGCGATGGCTTCAGAGATGCTTCATTTTAATTATTCACACTTGTAAGCAACTTTCTGCTCCCTGGGAGGAAAGGCAAAGGCGTAGGCCACAGACAAATGGGCGGATGTCATCGGAAGCCAGGTGTGCAAACGGCTCCACTTGAGCTGTCCTACCTCCATAGAGAAAGAAGGATTAGTTCACAGGAAAGGTCAAAAACTTTGCAAAGTGGTTAGTAGTTGGGGTAAATATAGCACATTATGGTTATTTGTTACAAAACTACCTGCAGATTATTGAAATCTATATTACATATACAATTTTAGCACAAAACATCAACAACCACAATTATACTAGACATTATTAACATAATTTTGCAACAAGATACATTGCTTTCGATTGGGTAATTTCCCCTCAGTGAGTAACTTTATTTAAGGAATAATTCACCCAAAAATGAAATAGTTTACCCCAAAATAAATATTTCTTCAACTTCAGGCACTTTTAGCACTGTGGGCTTCCAGAAAGTATCATTAACTCTTTAAAAAAAAATTCACAATCACTAGTTTATTTTTATTTGTCTTTTAACAATGTCCTACAGTGTGTGTACATGCATCACATGAGATTTGTAATCTTTATCTTGAAAATGTCCATCACAGTGTCATTTCCAGCACGTTTAATAGAATTCTGTGCTGGCAATGATGCTAATGGAAATCACATTTTTTATGTTTTTTAAATAAAAAAGGGTAATTTGACTGCTAAAATGTTAAATATCTCTTACATTCACACAATTAAGTAATATTTTCAAACTTTTACATAATTTGGAAAATGTACAGCTTAATTTGGACATGACGACCATAAAAAAAAGTGATATTTCCTTGATTTTTTTAGTTTTCTGTCATATTTTATCTCAAGCATGCTCTTCACCGACACGTTTGTCCACTTGGTTAACAAGCACACTAACATTTGAAAAAAATAAATAAAATAAAACTTCATCAGGGGCAAAATTGTTAGAAACGATTTTCACACAATAACTATTGACACTAACAATTTGATTATTGTAATTTTTAAGATGATTTAATGATGGATTTTCATTGTTTAATATCGAAAGTCTAAGTCTGGCTAAGGGCTAAAACAGTCAAATCTATCCATTATATTCTCAGCGAGTCCACTGTATTTCACAAGGTGGGCAGAATTTCCTGTTGACTAGCGAAAGGCATTTTGTGTATAGCAGATCACTGCTAGCTTGCATGTCATGCGATTAGGTTCTTGCATTTTAAATCATCTTTACATTTCCCAAAGTGTGTAGCTAATGTTTATCTAATAATCAAGCGGAACTAAAGTTTTGTCTAAAACAGCAATGTTATGCTCAGAAACCACTCGCAAAGCAAAGCGCTCCAGTCCCAGATGCTGCTTCTTCCATTGTTTGCCTACAGAAGGATTGACTTTTGAAGAAGCTTTGGAATAATTTGTTTGTGTGCTCTTTACACTTTATTGGCAAGAAGTCAAGAGCGAGGATTACTTATATTATCCACCATTACGGTCCGGCTACGATAGATGTCCAGAAACTGAGCGCAATGAATTACATATTAACAATAGCATTATTGTGCTAACCGGTGTGTGTGTACATGTCCTGAAAGTTCATTAGAAATGTTGAGAGTTCAATTTCTATTTAACATTTTCTATTTTTTTTGCTTTGCGAATGCTTCACATGTTTTGAAATGGCATTATTACCATTTATACGAGTATAAAAAAAGAACTGTGTTTTTCGTGAACTGTTTGTGTGTAGTGACGATATTTTCAGCTGTTTTCATGCTGTGATGCTAAATGGATAAATTCTACAGTGGAAGAATATAATTATTAGATGAGACATGTACAGCAGTGAGATGTTTTATCACATCTGAAATGAGCTGTTTTCGGATTTCCCTCTTTCCTGCATTTTTCCTGCCTGCAGTTCACTTTCTTTTTAGTGTCTTTGCAGAATGTGCTCGTCTTCTAATAAGGGAAAAACGTGATTTGAAAAACAGTCTGGACATTAATTCAGTATCAATAAAAAAAAATAGTACAGCTAGTGATTTTAATAATTCATATTGTTTTATAGTTGCTTTAGAGAGACCATTGCACTTTTGTGTACAATGTTTATAATATATGTCTAAATAGATATTATTTGTATTGCATGTAGTTCTTTTTGTACGGTATGGTTTATTGTGTGGCTGCTAATACATCGTTATTTCCTACACAAGAACAATAAATTCAATCTATCAACAGGATCAGTTGTTCAGTCAACACTAAAACATTTCATGTAGGTTATAGAATTTAAATATGGATATTATGTATGTAAACTAACAGTAATAAAGCTAGATTGAGCTTACTTCACTGTCATCTCCCACAAAATAATTGTATTTTATCCGAAAAACGGCAGCATATCAGTCTCATCGCCTGAGTCCTGTAATACACGAGCATCCTGCTGTCTGGACCTCCCCTGTATCTGGAGTAAGTACATAATATCGGTACAACAAACTCTTCGGGTTCTTACTAGACTAAATATATGCTTTAAAATAAACATGATTATCTACAGTTCTCAAAACATTTCCAACTTTACAGCTGTGAAGGCGTTAAATAGCTACATAGCTTTTCAGGTTAGTCTGCTCAGGTTCTTCCATCGATGGATAAAAACTCAACAAAATAATTAAAATGCATCTATATGCGATATTTGGCCATCATCCCCAAACCCATAATCATTAATAGATAGGGGACGAAGAACAATATTGTCTTGCTATAATTCTGTGATCAGTTGTTCTAAAGTTTCTTTCATTTTTAATGCTGCATAAGTACATATAACAAAAAAATACTTTTTTGTTAAAGAAAATGTAATTGGTTCTGGATTCAAAACTTTCCCAACCTTACTTGTTAATGTATATTACTTTAATTCCATTTGTTACTTACTGTAACAAATAACTGTCTGTACATTTTATTACAGTATTCCATAAATATATTTCATTATATGATTGATCAGCTCTCTGAAATCAATTGTTGGGTAGAGCAGCCATATAGACACAAAGACATTTATTCAGGGTAAATTATTGTTATTAGAAATGTAATTCTGTCACTGTACATGTCGTCTGCCAAACGCACAGCACAAACGAGTGCACAATAGACCTTCACTTCATTCAGAGAGATTGGATGCAATTTAAAATAAGAAAATATATTTTTAACTTGTTCATTAATTTAACAAAGTTAAAAATATGTTCCTGAACTACGGTAGATTGCATTTTCAGGACTTTTTAGTATTATTTATAATGCCTGTGATCTCTAAAAGCAATTACTGGACTCCCATAATACAATGCGAAACACGATGGAGATCCAAAAGAAAAATGTTAATTAATTCTCAAAAATGTGTAATGCTTGAAATTTCATGCAGTTTGGATTACTAACATTGCATATAGTAAATAGGGGTAAGAAAGGATATGACATGGGAGAGTTTCATTTATAACATGAATTATCCAAACATCCAAAACAAATTGTTTCTTGAATTCATACACGTTACGGTCACACCATTGTACGTAACTGGGTAGATGTTTGAATTCATATGATGTCACTTTCTCTTTATTATGACATTGAAAATAAGTAAAAAAGTGTGTGTGTGAGTGTATACGTTTGCTTCTATATTTATATATTCAGGCTTGGAGGAAGAATGGAGAAGGCCGAATGGATTTGAACCCAGTTGCCAGAGTTTATTGAAGGAAACAAGAACTCCTTTTAAACAAACAAAACCAGAAACAAAATAAACAGAGTACTTAGCCTAGCGCTATACCCAGATAGCAAAAAATATCCGCACGGCTTCTTTTTGCCGCCGTCCCTAAGCTGTCGGCTATAGGTGCGTCCCACTGGCGGATAACACCCGCGAAAAGCTGGCGGGCCGCCCGCTTCATTTTCTCTGGCGGTTGCCTCGGGCTGATCGACCGCGGTGGCTGGCGGCAAGCCGCTTTGAAATATAAGGATTTCTACTCTCAAAATCGACCAGCCATGTTGGCTATTATTATTTTTTGCTCCAAAGCCATTAGGGTTTATAACAGAGGCTTGACTCTTGATTCCATGATAAGGTAAGGTTTAGGAAATGACATTTAAATTACTTTGAAACTCTGAAGCGATTATACAGTAATATATGTAAAATATATTGAATTATTTTATGCACTTGAAAATTGTTTACATTTCTTTGATTGCTGCGCATTTGAGACATGCACCAATAAACCAAAAAGAATTCCTTTAGTAAAACTTACTTGGCAATAAATATCTTTATGATTCTGATTAGGTTTTAAAATAGATATTTAATTCATGGTATGAACAATTTAGCAGAATAAATTGATGAAGTTAGACTTTTCACCAATGCCTGACTATCAGTGAACAGTGAAAGACATCTGCAACATGGCCAAAATCTCGGGTATACTTAAATTTTTTTTATTAATTTGCAACCATGGTGATATCTATCATAAACATGAAAATCCCTGTTTTGACGTGAAGGATAAACTCAATGAAAAAGCGAAATTATCCTCTGGTTTCACAGTTGCGCAGAATGTCTACATTTATGTCAAAATTTTTTCCAACCTCGATTTTTTTTTGTTATTTTACCTTTTACAGGTTTTGCAATTATGACCTGTACAAATGTTTAAGAAAGTGTTAAAGTCCCTGTAAAGGCAATAAAAAAAATCTAAACGCATTATAAATGTTAAAAATGTATTGCTAAAACACATTACAAAGACTGAACTGTGAAGTTCCGCTGTCGCCATATCTGTTTCCGGTTTACTTGCGCGTCGCCCAAAATGTCTGTTTTTACTCGATGTCTCCAGAATCTTCCGAAAATACGCGTCAGCGATGTTCATCGCATTGTTGATGCCTGGTCCGCTGCTCCGACAAGCAAGAGGGACAAGGGCTTTAAACTCTACATATCGAGTTATCTGCACAACTACAAGGGTAAGTATTTTAATTTAATGTGGTGTGCCGGCAGATAGCGAGCTAAGCTAGTTCGCCACGTGTTCATTTTTTATGTAAGGTTAGTATAGAAGCTTGTTTTTTCTTAGTTTTAAAGCAGACTGTTTGTTAATTTTTGTGATAATTGTAATATAAATTGTATTAACTTGCTCTCCTCTCAGTTTCTAATAAAGATCAGGGCACAGGTGAAGTCACTGTCAGGGCATTGTGCTACAGGTCCACGAGGAAAGCAGATAAACCTCACAGTTTGAGAGTATGGTGAAGCTAGAATTGATAAGACCGCAGTTACAGGCTTGTTACTTTAATTGCCCGATGTTCCTGGGGACTCGGCTAAGGTTATTCATGTTTAATGTAACTCAAATCAAATGAAAACAGTTATTGTAGGCAGGTAAGTTTCCCTAGCTGGTCCCCTCAGTGTAAAATGCGTTCTTATTCAAGTTTTCAACTCAGTCATTCGTTTAAGATGTAATCTTGTGTTATAAGTATTAGGCTATCATGATTATACAGTGAGCAAGCTATATAAATAAGTATTTAATATAATTAAAGTGTAGAGCAACAACCGAGGGTGTAAGGTAAAGGCTGAATATTGTAGATTTATTACAATATGTTGCATGTTTGAATTAAAATACCTGTGGATATGCCACTTCCCACTCATGAAAGTGTTGTTCAAAGGAGCACACACTCTACAAAGGCCTGACTGGAGATTTGCCTGATCTATCCGTCCTTCAGGTGAGTAGGGAATGATATAACAATAGCAAATTTCACTGTACAGTATGCTATATCAACCAAAATCTGTATACCAATATTTCATTATTTTCTTTTTCCTCCCCTTTTACAAACAAATATTCTGCTTCAAAGAAAAAAAATGAAATTGATGTTATCATACGGGTTCTTCATTATGAACTTGTATGCCATGCATAACATACTGTGGATAGAAATTACAGGGAAAGTTACTGGTATGATAATTGTGGTTATATTATATTACTATTATATTTAGTGTATTGCTAATCAATATATTGTTACTTCCCAGGTGACAGCGGCTCACTCCAAGAGCAAGTGAAGCAAGTTGGGACAATGTTGAAGACATTTGCTTGCACTGGGCAATCAGGTACAACTTGCAAACAACACCTGTGGTTGTTGGTTTAATTCCCACTGGGGCCACCTGTACATGTAGTAGACCTAGATATAAATGTCATAGTTTAGTAGTTGAAGGACCAGGACTGACTACTTTATTCTTTTATTCTGGGAACCCCTGTAGGTGCAGATCAAACCCTAATGCTGCAACGTCTTGGAGTTTGGCGATGTTGTGCGTAGCATGGACAACAAAATGCTATGCTGCAACATTTCAGTGCCAATGTGTCTGTTGGAGAGTTATCCCTGCCAGGGGATCTGTTACTCCCCCCTAGACACCCAGGAAGATTTGGCATTGCTTGACAACAGTTTGAGGCAGGATAAAGAGCTCCAGCAATGATTTGTAAGTGTGCCGATTTCGTTTATAACGCCATAGGGTAATCTAAAAAGTAAAATTAAGATCGTACACTGCATATTCTAGTCAGGATTCATAGTCTGAATCCACAGCCTGTCACATTTTAAATTTATGAGAAGCTTCAGAGAAATGTAATTTGTAACATGTTTTTTTTGTATTTTCAGCTTCGGTTTTTGGCAATCAAATGTGGGAGGGACCTAAAGACAACCGTGTGGCGAATGCTTCAGAGTATCTTCTCTAATCACCTTTCCATCAATACAACCTGGACTGGTGTAGGGGATAAAGCATGTTTTAGAGACATGTTCCTGAAGACCATTGTTCAAAGTAAGT
Organism: Xyrauchen texanus; assembly: GCF_025860055.1. Classification (NCBI taxonomy): domain Eukaryota; kingdom Metazoa; phylum Chordata; class Actinopteri; order Cypriniformes; family Catostomidae; genus Xyrauchen; species Xyrauchen texanus. Next base: position 54,929,609 of record NC_068279.1, on the reverse strand, counting down.
TGGATATTTTTTTATATTTAAGTAGATGTGTATGACCTTATGCCATTCAAATGGAACGACAGATCTTTATTTTCTACAGGAGCCATCCGGAAGAACCCGGCAACCCAGGATGCCACTGATGAGGCGATCCAGGTTAACGTTACGCGTTACCTGAAAGGAGCATCTGAACATGAAGGTGGAAAAAGGCGCCGCACAGCTGAGAGGGACCCACAGCCGACCCCTTAAACCTAGGCTGACTACTGACACCCCAGCATCACTGACAACTGGAACCCTTTCATTATCGTGCAGTCAGTAACATCAAGACCCCTAAAAAAGCCTGCTAAAAGTGTCAGACTACACTCACCCAATCCACGCTGTTCACTGTGGAAATTGCTTTTTTTTTTTTTTTTTCCTCTCGTGACCCTGCTTTGAGGGCAGCTCCTTGGATGGATATGGGATGGTTTGTCCTTTTATACAGGCACATGAGGAATCACTGAAGATATGCCAATTTGCACTGCCTCATTCTGGAGGTCGGGGAAAACCGGTGATTCTTAGCCCACTACGCCACGCAGTCCCCAACCTCTCCAGACATTCTGATTGGCTGTGTTCTCTACAGCCAGATTTTCTGCTGTTAATTGTATTTATTCCCACTTGTTGTCATGTGTAAGTATTCCCACTTGTTGTCATGTGCTCCGCGGAAGGTCCGCCTTCGATATAACGGCGGCGGAACAGCGGATGGCCAGCGGGCCGGCCGCGGAACGAAGGCGGTAGGAAGGCGGCTGCCGCTTTTAAAAAGCGGCTGCTGCCGGCGGTGCGCCATCAAAAGTGTTTGCGATATCGCCATTCTGCCGCTTCTACTGCCGCCAGAGCACCGCCAGCGGCCCGCCGACATATTGCTATCTGGGTATGCAGCAATGAGCGTGAAGATGGTCAAACACAGTGTGAACATGACTTGGTGCTACACAATCATGACTTGACAAAGAACTGAGAAACTTAAATACATTCAAAATTAATCAGGGGAAACAAGGAACAGGTGAGTGTAATAATGAGTAAACTGGCTAATAATCTGGAGAGGCAGATCTGATGAGTTAGTGTGAGAATGGAGAGAGCATGACATAACCCCTGCTCCAACGGGCAGCTCAAGAGGCCTGAACCACTCGATGCTGTGCATGACCCCATGGACAAGGTGCTGGATGATAAGGATGGGATTGATGGAATTCTGTGAGGAGGGCTGAATCTAGAATGTCATCTCGAGAGACCCAAGACCACTCCTCAGGACCGCACCCCTCCTAGTTCACAAGTTACTGGAGATTAATATTATGGCGCCGGGAGTCCAGGAGGGTCCAAACTGTGTAAGCCGGACCATCTTCCAAGAGAAATGATGGAGGAGGGGCATTCTTCTCCCCAATCTCTGCAGAAGAAGCAGAAGATTCAAAATGTTTGAATGGAAGGAGGATGAGATTTTGAAGTGAGGGGGAGTTGTAACCGGTAAGTAACTGGGTTTATTTGATGAATGATGTGAAAGGGACCAATATAATGAGAACTTAAACACTTGGATGGCAGTTTGAGGTGGATGTCCAAGGTCAAAAGCCAGACCAGGTCTCCTGGATGGTAGTTGGGGGCTTCCGACAGCAGAGCATCCGCATGATGTTCAGTGCATCGAACGGCTTTCTGGAAGCAGACATGGGCAGCATTCCACGTTTTCTCACTCTCCCTTAATTAGTGATCTACAGCGGGGACTTCAGATGGTTCCCCGGACCATGGGAAGAGTGGGGGTTGGAAACCAAGGACACACTGGAAGGAAATGAGACCAGTGGAGGCATGGTGTAATTAATTTTGGGCATACTCTGTCCATGGAAGGAACTGACTCCACTCTGCCTGGTTCTTGTGGGAGACGGTCCCTAGGAATCGGGAGATTTCCTGGATGGTGCGACCTGTTTGCCCATTGGTTTTGGGGTGATAGCTGGAGGAGAGGCTGATGGAGAACCTCAAAAGGCAGAAGAAGGCACATCACACCCTGGAGATAAACTGGGGCCCTCGGTCAGAAACAATGTCCTTGGTCAGACCGAAGTTTCGGAAGATGAGGTGGAAAAGGGCTTCTGCAATTTCCGTAGATGTAGGGGGTTTCTTAAGCAGAATAAGCTGGTAGGCCTTGGAGAACCGATGTACTGCCACAAGGATTTAGGTGTTCTGGTCAGAGGTCATAAAGTCCATGCCGATGTGGAACCAGGGACATTAAGGAACAGGGAGAGGTTGGAGTTTTCTGGAAGGGAGAGAACATGGAACCTTGGAGGCCACACATTCGGAACATGTCTTCACATATTGCGTCACCTCAGTGAGCATGTTAGGCCACCAGTATTTGGGCCATACCAAGGCCAGAGTTCGGGTGACTCCTGGGTGTCCATAGCTGGGGTTGCAGTGCAGCCATTTCAATAAGGGTTGATGCAGGATTACTGAGACATAGGTACACTTTGGAGGGCTGATGCAATCTCATGGTCAATATCCCACTGAATGGGATTGAGGAAGACAGAGGATGGGAGGATGGCTTTGGGATCACAGGTAGGTGATTGAGGCATGTGGAGATGGGAGAGAGCATGTGCCTTAGTATTTTTGGAGCAGGGATGGTAGGTGACGGTGAATTGGAACCTGGTGAAGAAGAGGGCCCAATGTGCTTGCCGGGGATTGAGACATTTGGCAGAATGAAGGAATTCCAGATTTTGATGATCAGTGATCACATGGGAGGGGTACCTGGACCCCTCCAACCAATGTCTCCATTCTTCCAAGGCCATGTTGATGTCCTCCCTGGATTATATCATCCCTGCACATTCGATGTGCTTCTCCAAGAAGCTTGCTACATCGCAGCAGAATTGAGTTTCTGGGCATTGCCATGGTGTCGGGAGAGTACTGCTCCTACCGTGGTGGTCAATGCATCCACCTCGACGATGAAGGGTTTCATGGGATCTGGATGCTTGAGGATTGGAGCAGTGTTGAAGGCATTATTAAACCAGCAGAAAGAATTTCTGGCTGAGGGTGACCAGACAAGTGATTTAGGTTTGTACTTCAGGAGGGATGTGAGAGGGATAGCCACCTTGCTGAAATCCTGGATAAAACGATAAAAGATGGCAAACCCGAGGAAGCATTGGTGCTCCTTGATGGTAGTCATTTAGGCCAAGTATAGATGGCCTTGGCCTTCTCATATTCCATGTCCACTCCCTGTGGACTGATGTGGTATTCGAGAAAGGGGACAGAAGCCTCATGGAAAATGCACTTCTTGATTTAGGATAGAGGTGCTGATGGAGGCACTGCAGAATCTGTTTGACATGGTGTACATGAGGGAGGAGGAATAGATGAGAATATAATCAATGCATACCATGACAAACTGATTGAGGAAGTCTCGCAGTATCTCATTTATGTAGGCTTGGAACACGAAAGAGGTGTTGACCAGGCCATATGGCATAACCAAATATTCATAATGGCCTGTTGTGGTGATAAAAGAAGTTTACCACTCATCCCCTTCTTGGATTTTGATAAAATTTTAGACACTGCAAAGGTTGAGCTTTTTGGCACCATTCTGAGTAAATTCTAGAGACTGTGTATGAAAATCCCAGGAGATCAGCAGTTACAGAAATACTCAAACCAGCCCATCTGGCACCAACAATCATCCATGTGATTATCATGCCAAGACATTGATAATGCTAAATTGTGAACAGATTATATATCTATCGGTGTTGCCATGGTGAGGCATTAAATTAATGGCGAAAAATGGGAAACAGGAAGTGCCTCATATCTTCTGTGTGCAATGTGCTTTGATTTGAATACAATTTGAGATGTTATGTTTAGTCTTGGGGGCTAATCTCATATATTTGACAATTTTGGGTGTCACAGTCATAGTGCCACCACCTGGCAGCAGGAATTGTGGCTCTTACAACAGACTTTAAAATAGTCCTCTTATATTGCTTCGAAATTATTTAGAATAATGTAAAATGCATGTGTCCACCTTGCATTGTTTTTTTCGAAAGCCACCAGATGGAAATGGACCAGCTGAGCTTGGGCCCGTCATCACTGCTTGCAGCTATATTTCTGTGGAGCGGAGGGGGGCGGGGCCGGTCGGAATATCGCGCGCCCGGTCCCCAATCAGCCTGATGAGGCGCGCGAGGGATAAAGGCGGCCGGTGACGATGGTTCGAGAGAGAGAGAATTACGGACATGTCCGTCATGTGTGTTTGTTTATGTGTTTTTGAGTTTAAGTTTCTCATTAAAATATAATTTATGTTGACAAGCCGGTTCTCGCCTCCTCCTTGCCCATCCTTCAACTGTGTTACAATTTCATATTTGTTTTCTTCTTCTTCATATTAGTATTAATATTATTATTATCATTATAATTATTTTTGTAATGCATAATAAATAATAATTCAAAATGTTTGCATTTGGCATGTGTATACTGTACTGTAACTACATATTCAGATATATAACAATTTATTCAGGATATTTCACTATATGTATTTTCCTCTATATATTCAGTATATAGTCAGATTTAGTACAACAATGCATATACCATCATAAAGACAAACATCTGTTGGACATTTGTATTTGATTTTAATCTATTTCTAAATATATAAATAACAACATGTAGCAGATTCTGTGTTGTATAGAGAGGAAATAGTACAGTAAATATTGGGTACGTATCTCATCATCTCAAGAGTCCTTTAATTGTTGGGCAAAAATATTACACTTTCAACAAAACATATATTTAGGACAATATACAGGATCTTTTGTAATCTCTAGGAAATGACACCATGCTCATAGATTTGGGGGTCTTGATCTGTTTTCACTCTCTGTTATTGCCTTGGAATGGAACCTGCCATCTTTCAGTTTCAGCCCAGATCCCTTAACCATCACCTTAGATCTTACACTCTGATTAACTGTGATATCACCCACATCCACCCAGACTCCACATGCAGACGGTGTCACATGACCAGCATATCTTCCATCAGCAAATTTGCAGCTGTGCATTCCAGTGGCACCATTGATTCTTGTGACGTTACCGGTGAGTAATGCATTCCTCATATAAAATGTGAGTCAGGATGCCGAACAGCACCATTTGTCATTCTAATTGTATTCTTTCTGGGCATCGATTTATTGCACCTCGTGGAAAAGCATTTTGATGGCATTCTGAGGGCACACGTTTGGCCTTTCACACCGTTATGAATCTGTGGTTTAACTTTTGAAAAACTGCCTTTCTATTGATGTCCACATTATGAAGTGTAAACATGGCATTAAATATGCAACAGCATAAGACTCATAGTTATTAAAGCTTTTGCCTGACAATTTGTCCTTTTTAGATTCATTAAGCAAGTCACGCACATGGTATTTCATTTTCATAAAGAACGGAAAAATAATTGCTTCCTTAACATGTTGGGTTCTGGTAATGAACTAATAAAATATCACAAATATCCAGCTCCGCTTTGGTTTCACAGGTTGTCACCACAGTCAATACATCAGTCAATATTTCTGCCCAGAAACATGCTCGAAGGAAACACTGGCTGCTCTGAGAAATAATGTTTGGAAATATACAGTATATATGAGAAATGACTTTGAAACTGGGAGGGAATTCATCTCACAGGAGTCATATCTCATTCTGAAAATAGATGAATGTATAAGTTAATGCATGAGTGTATGCACCGGATGGTTTGAATGCATGCAGAATTCATGCCTACGGGAATAGTAATATACACCAATGTGCCCATATACATATTTATATAAAATTCACTTTTTATTTATTTATTTCTATTGGTCATAAATAATAGCCTGTTTTTCCTTATTTTCTTATTGGTTTTATTGTCAATGTGTCTGTGGAGTAACATTTTATTCTGATGGGGTTTAAGAGCAGATATTGGATTTAGCAGGATTTTCTGCTGTGCTGTTATAGGACAATGCATTGGGTTGGGCGCTGAGGAGCATTAATCGTGCTTGTGATTTAGATAACGTGCTGCCAAGAGTGCTCATGCACTTCCTCTAAAGTCTTCCAAAGTCAAAAGCTTTTTGCAGACGCAGGTGCATATCAAAATAGAACCTGAAGAGTCTCACTTTTTTTTTTTTCAATGCATAACATAAGGTATTGAGCAAAGTGAGTTACATATACAGTACATACAGTCAGGGTTGGTAGGGTTACTTTTGAAATGTAATCCATTACAGATTACAGAATACATACGGTAAAACTTAATTTGTAACATATTCCATTAGATTACTCATGGTCAGTAACGTATTCTAAATACTTTGGATTACTTCTTCAGCACTGGTGGATTTTTTCACTTGTTTTGACTATAAAATCTCAAAATACATATTAAAAACACATTCTCTGAAAACGACTCGGTTACTAACGTAACCTCGGTTCCCTGAGAGGAGGGAACGAGTATTGCGTAAGTAGCTTACGCTATGGGAAAACTCAGTTTCTCGATAAATATTAAAGTCTTTATGTAAAACGCATTGCAGCTGCACAGCAGACAGCGATGAGCGAGGCAGCTCGGTCATTGGCTGTGCCGCGGCAACTGCTCGAACCAATGATGGGGCGACTCTGAACTCGCGACCAATGGGTGCGCGCCTCGCATTCGCGCGCTCAGAGCCTGCCGAAATTAGCATAGGCAGGCTATATAATGGGCACCCCGTCATGCGAGTTCCTTTAGGTTCAATCGACTGAAGCGAACTGACCAAGCACAAGCACGGCAGCTTACACAATACTCGTTCCCTCCTCTCAGGGAACCGAGGTTACGTTAGTAACCGAGTCGTTCCCTATCGAGAGGTCTCTCCTATTGCGTAAGTAGCTTACGCTATGGGAACACCATGTAATACGCTGTGCGTGCTGACTTCGCTCTATAAAACCAGAGGCAGGTGCCTGAGCTTTAAAGCAAAGTGATTATTCCCCGAGCCGGCCCACGGCGAACTATATACAGGGATATTACAGAGCGTCCTTGCCAAGGCGGGGCGCTCTTTGTACAAACACAAGCACACATCCTATGTACTGAGCTTTTTATTTACTGGTACGCATAATAAATCCTCTAAGTCGGTCAGAGACGGACCTTATAAGGGAGGAGGTGATGTCCAGCATACACACACTCTATTCCATTCTATAGTCAGGCTGATAGAATGTTGGAATGCAATGAGGGGACCTGTAGGTTATAAAACCTGATAAATGTCGAAGGCGAGGCCCAGCCTGCCGCCGCACAAATATCTTCAATGGGTATCCCACTCGACCACGCCCACGAGGAGGCCATGCTCCTCGTAGAGTGAGCTCTGATGCCTAAGCCAGCGCTATAGCATCCACTATCCAGCGCGATATTCTTTGCTTTGAGACAGCGAGACACTTAGTTCGGCCGCCAAAGCATACGAATAATTGTTCCGTCTGTCTGAACAGGGCAGAACGTTCCAAATATACTCTGAGCGCCCTGACCGGGCAGAGTAAATTTGCGTCGCTTTCGTCTGCTGGGGACGATAGCGCTGCCAGAGATATCACCTGTGCTCTGAAGGGTGTAGAGAGCACTTTAGGAATATACCCGTGCTTTGGCCTAAGGACAACTCTGCAGTCGTTAGGTCCAAAGTCCAGGCAAGCAGCGCTTGATGACAGCGCGTGCAGGTCGCCCACTCTTTTAACTGAAGCGAGCGCCAGCAAGAGCACGGTTTTGAGCGAGAGCTGCTTAAGGTGCACGTTTCGGAGAGGTTCGAACGGGGCACCCTTGAGTGCGTCCAGGACCGTGGCCAGGTCCCAGATCGGCACCGAAGGTGGGCGAGGAGGGTTCATCCTCCTAGCGCCTCTTAGGAAACGAACGATCAGATCGTTTTTCCCTAATGAATGTCCTTTATCAGGATTGTGTGACGCCGCTATGGCAGCCACATAGACATTGTGCGGCCCGCCTCCAGCAGCTCCTGCAAAAAGGCGAGTACACTTGGTATCTCGCACGTTTTGGGGTTCAAACTCTTGGTATCACACCAGTCACTGAACACTTTCCACTTTCGGGCATACAAGCGCCTCGTAGTGGGCGCTCGCGCCTCAGTAATGGTTCTCAAAACTCCACTGGGGAGGTTCTCGGGAACCCGTTGAGGGGCCATGCATGGAGGGCCCACAGATCAGGGCGGGGATGAAGAATCATCCCGCTGGCCTGTCCGAGGAGGTCTTGCCTCAGCGGAATCGGCCATGGGGCAGATTGCATCATCTGTATCAGTTCTGGAAACCACGTCTGGTTTTTCCAGAGTGGGGCTACCAGGAGCACTGCACATTTCACCTCCCTGATCCGACTGATGACCTGAGGTAGCATCGCGATCGGGGGATCTGCCTTGCCAAAGGTTTGCCATAACCACTGAACCGTCAGAGGGTGGAGAGACCATTCTCCTGGGAGAACCTTGTCTCTGGATAGCATGTCCACTCCTTGGTTCAGGACACCTGGCATGCGCTGCCCTTAGCGAGCGCAGGTGGTGTTGTGACCATAGAATGAGCTCCCTGGCCATAGAGTGCAGGGAGCTCGACCTGAGTCCACCTTGGCGATTTATATACGAAACTACCGTCATGTTGTCCATTCGGACCAGGACGTGTTCGTTTTTTAGGTACGGAAGCAGGGCTCTGAGAGCCAAGGCGACCACTTTCATTTCCAGACAGTTTATGTGTAGGCGCTTTTCCGGGTTTAACCAAAACCCGGAGACAGGCCTGCCCTCGTAAAGGGCCCCCCATCCTATTTTGGAGGCATCTGTCATGATAATTTTTCTCCGCGTACTCACGCCCAGACTCACGCCGGTTTGATACCAGTTGATGGCTTTCCAGGGCATCAGGGCTTTTATACAGCTGTGATTCGCTCTGATCAAAAAGTGGCCCGAGCGCCACGCATGAGTGGGGACACGGCTCTTGAGCCAGCGCTGGAGAGGACGCATGTGCAACAATCCTAGCTGGAGTACAGCTGATGCCGAGGCCATGAGACCAAGCATTCTTTGAAATCGTTTGACGGGGGTGTGCGCGCCCATTCTGAACGATGTTGCAAGGCGTCGAATAGAGAGCGCGCGCTCTGATGAGAGGCGCGCTGTCATCTGCACTGAGTCTAGCACTATTCCCAGAAAAGAGATATTCTGTCTGGGGGATAGCACGCTCTTTGCAAAATTGATTCTCAGACCCAGGCATTCTAGATGGCTGATAATCCAAGATCTGTGCGTCATTAACTGGTCCTCTGATTGTGCTATGATTAGCCAATCATCGAGGTAATTCAGTATTCGCACTCCCGCTGTCTCAGGGGAAAGTGCCGCGTCCATACATTTCGTGAATGTAGGGGGGCCAATGATAGGTCGAATGGTAGTACTGTGTACTGGTATGACTGTCCCTCGAAAGCGAATCTCAGAAAGGGCCTGTGATGAGGCGCTATCGGAATGTGAAAGTAAGCGTCTTTCAAATCCACTGATAGAAACCAATCCCCGGGGCGAACTTGCGCGAGGATATGTTTGGTTGTTAACATTCTGAACGAGCGAATCATTAAAGCTTTGTTCAGATGTCTGAGATCCAGGATGGGGCGAAGGCCACCATCCTTTTTCGGGACGAGAAAATAGTGGCTGTAAAAACCTGCCTCGCTCAAAGAGGGAGGAACAGTTTCTATAGCGCCCTTCTCTATCAGTTTGAGCACCTCGGTGCGTAGAACATGTAACACATGTTTTCTCACTTTCGTCTCGACCACCGCTGAAAAGCGTTCAATGTTCAAAACCCATTTCGGCATGTCGGGGATTTTTTCCCAGGCTTCTGCTCGCACAGATATGGGCTGAATGCTGGCTGGGGGCGTGTCACAGTGACGTATGGGCCCCACCGGCAAATCGCTTTGTGCTAACACAGAGTCTACGGCTCTCAGAGGCGCAGGTGCACGTGCGCTATCTCCGAGATGCTCACAGCATGAGTCGGAGAGCTGCTTGCAACTGTATGAACAGTGTTTTGGGGTGGGGGTGCATACATCATAATAGGCACGCGCGCCACATTCATAAAGCTTTCCGCATTTAGCGGGGAGTTTCTTTGCTCGCGCATTGCATCTGTGATGCATGCGGCATGAAATAGAGAGCTGTTTGAAACTGTATGGGTAGCTGTGTGTAGGGGTGCGTGCAGTACAGCAGGCATGTGCGCTACACTTATAGTATTTCCCGTTTTTACTGGGGAAGTGTTTATAACTGTGGGAACAGTGCTTGTGTGTAGTGGTGCATACATGACAATAGGCACACAATCTACATTTTTGGGACATCCAGCCTGAACTGGGGAGGTATTTGGCACTGTTTGGACAGTATTGATATGTGGGAATGCGCACTTTAGTGTGGACATGTGAACCCTTAGTGACACAGGCAGAAAATGACTCTTTTGGTGATTTCTGTGTGTCGCCGTAAAAACGGCGTTTGATTGCAGGTGAGCGAGTTTTATGACTGGCCCATTGACTGCTGTATAGACATTTCCAGCCGCCTGTAAGGGGACTGGGTAATGTTTTAGATGTTTGAGAGAGAGCGGTCCGGCTTTTGCGAGACACGTACTCTCTCTTTTTCTTCCTGTTGCTAGGAAGACTTACGAGGCTCCGTGTTCAGAGTGATTCTGGGCCGAGGACCTCGTTGCTCGTGTGGCTTTCTTCGGCCAGCGGAACGCGAGCAGCGTCGAGCGTCCTTTTCAGGTCTGCTCTTCGGCTGGGAGACGGGCGGCTCTACCCTGGCTCGCTGCTGCTGCTGGGGCGGTTTCTGAGACGAGCTGGAGCGCTTGGGCAGGAAGTGATGCATAGCTTGCGAATCCTTCCGAGCCTCAGTGAAGCACTCAGTGAATTCTCTCACCGCCGGTCCGAACAGGCCGCTTGGAGTGACAGGCGCGTCAAGAAATGGTGCCTTATCCGCGTCCTTCATCTCCGTTAGCGTTAGCCACAGATGGTGCTCAAGGACGGTCAAATTAGCCATGGCCCGGCCGATGGATTGGGCGGTGGCCTTTGTGGCTCGCAGGGCTACGTCCGTAGCGCTGCGCAGGTCCTTGAAAGCCTCGGGTTCAGGTCCAGACTCGTCCATGGTGCGGAGAAGTTTGGCCTGAAAAACTTGTAGGACCGCCATCGAATGCAGCGCTGACGCAGCTTGGCCGGCGGTGGCGTATGGGCGACCGGCGAGAGCTGAGTTGGTTCTGCAGGGCTTCGAGGAGTGAGAAGCTCTGGCCTTCCATCCAGCGGTGGAGGGTGGGCATAGATGGTTGGCCACGGTCTCCTCGAGGGGCGGAGTTGCCTCGTAGCCTCTTTCTCTCGCGCCGTCCACTGAGGAGAGCGAGGAAGAAAAAGAAGGCTTTAGGCGAGCAGAGTGCGGGGCCTTCCACAACTTTGTGAGCTCGTCGTGGACCTCAGGGAAGAAAGGAGAGGGTCTCTGTCGGGGGGCCTGCCGGCGCCCCTGCAGGAACCACTCCTCCAGCTGTCTGCGGGCGGGTTCTTCCGGGGAAGACCAGTCGAGCCCGAGGTCTTCCACGGCTTTTGACAGGATACGGACGATTTCCGAGTCCATGCTGGTGCCTGCGCTCGTGTCCGCCGAACAAGCCCGGCCAGTCGTCAGATGCAGCGTCAAGAGAGAGGCTGTCATCCTTTCCATCGTCGTCCCCTGATGTGCCGAACGAGACGAGACCCACCGCTTTGTTGGAGGGGTGCAGGTCCGCTCTCGTGAAGTGGACTGGCGGCGGGGAGATTTCTGGTAGTGGTGATGTACGCGGGGACTGAGCCGGCGTGACGTCACCGAAGTCGGCGTGCTCTGGCAGCCTCTGTGAGCGGCGCTTTTTCTTGCGCGGCTCGAACGGAGGTGGCAGCACGGTGGAAGCCGGCTCGTTTGCGGTGAAAACGGCAAAGCGAGCGCGCAGCTCGGCGAGGCCCAAGGAGTCGCATTCGGGGCATCCACCCTGAATGAGTGCAGCTTCTGCGTGGTCCAGACTCAGGCAGCGAGTGCAGATGATGTGCCGATCTCCGTCGTGAAGAGGGCCTCTGCACGAGGCGCAGGCTGAAGGCATTTGAAACAACGCCTTGGAAAATCACTCTTTTACTTTTAAAAGCGTCGCGGGGGCGAGCGCTTGCAGTAAAGGATATCCGGATGGCGTAGCAGAAGGCTTCGAAGGCGGCTGAAGGCGCCGGCGTCCTCTTAGCAGTCCTGCTGTAAGCTTGTCAATGGCGGCGAAAGACTCCAACAATCCGGAGGATCCAGCGAAGAGAAGGTCTTCGCTGAAGGAGATTCACTCTAAAGGAACTCGCATGACGGGGTGCCCATTATATAGCCTGCCTATGCTAATTTCGGCAGGCTCTGAGCGCGCGAACGCGAGGCGCACGCCCATTGGTCGCGCGTTCAGAGTCGCCCCGTCATTGGTTCGAGCAGTTGCCGCGGCACAGCCAATGACCGAGCTGCCTCGCTCATCGCTGTCTGCTGTGCAGCTGCAATGCGTTTTACATAAAGACTTCAATATTTCTCGAGAAACGGAGTTTTCTCTTAGCGTAAGCTACTTACGCAATAGGAGAGACCTCTCGATAGGGAACCCCAAATATCTTATGCAGTGTTGTTTCTAAAACAACATTAATCAAATTGATCTTGTTTTAAGGATTTTTTGATATTTTTAAAGGAAAACAATACACAAATTATTATCAAGAATATGATTTTTGCCCTAATATCAAAGATCTTACTCGAAAAAAGAAATTATGATCTAACATTAATTTTGTTGGTAAATAAATATGATCGTATCTGGTAACATGTGCGTGTAAAATGGCTAGAAATAGCATTTTAGTTTAGCTTAAAGCTAACAATTTACACAAGGTTTATTTCTATTTCTTCTGCTCCAAACTTACTTCAAACGTACTTCTCTGTCTGCTCGTATGAATGTGACACATCATCAGAAAGTGTTTCACCGCTGTTCAAATGCACTTTGGATCGCATCATTTATATGTATAAATGTTTTCCATCTGAAAACACTAAATATTAAATATGAAACAAATGACAATAAAATGCAAAGTAATCAAAATACTTTTTGAATGTAACTGTATTCTAATTACCAATTATTTAAGTTGTAACTGTTATGGAATACAATTACTTATATTTTGTTTTTTTAAGTATGTAATCCCATTACATGTATTCTGTCACTCCCCAAACCTGCATACTCAAAACTGAGAAAATAAATAAAATACATTTCCTCCATTTCCTCTAAGGGACTCCACATAACTGTAATGAGAATGTCACAAAGCAAAAAATCAATAAATATCATAATATATAATATATAATAATAATATATTAGTAAGAAATGTGACCTGGATATGTATTTGTGAAATTCAGCCATGTTTGTATATATGTCAATATGTTTGTGTAGGTTTTTGATGTGCATATATTTGAAAGGGAGTGTCACGGTTAAACTCTCAGAACAAGGAGAACAAAAGCAGCTCTTAAGAGAAAGCCCCTAATCAACAAAATCCTATTATTTGAACAGTGACTTTGAAAGTATGTTCGAGTGGGTGCTAAGCTCAAGATATTAGTAGAACAAATCCATCCCATAATACGCTTAAATGTGGGTGTGGTGATTTCATTTCAAGTGGCTGTTACAGTTACAGCTCTTTACATTATGCAGGAATTTTGAAGAGCACATAATTACACTATAAGGTATTATGTACGCTCCATATGAATGCCTTTATGTCTGTCATGTTAGATGTTGATTTATTTCTATGTGAATAGAAATAATAACATGCTAAATAAGTTAAACCTGCATTCACCAACTGTGCACACTTGATTTTTCCTTGTGTTCAGTAAGTGTCTGTTTCAATCACCTTGTCTTAGACATGGAACAGTATGAGTTTAAGATGCCTGCTGGGAAGGCGGAGGTTAACTTCCAGTTGGCTGGGAACAAGAGCAATCCAATCTGTCATCTTGGCATTAATACGGAAAGAGAGACGAACATTAAAGTGCTGATGATAACAAGTGGAAGAATAGAGTAAAAGGTTAAATTTACCAAAAATGCATCACGTGTTGTTGAAGCTACTTTAAAATTATTGTTTGTCAAGTTACAAGCTAATTATAATGTAAAAAAAATAATTTACAATCAAGCTGCCCTTTTGAAAAACAATTGCTGATTTTTATTAGTAGCTTGGAGTGTACCTAAATAAATGTAGCTATTTAAGGAGGCAAAATTGATGCCTATTTAGACTATAGTGTATGTATATGATCTGTAATATAATCTGGTAATGATCTTAATTTGGGTGACAATAATAAACTTAAATCTAAATGTCTAAATCTAGAAAAATACCCTAATTTATGTAACTTTTTATGTAAAGTCAAAAACACATGGTTTTACAGTAGCATTTAACTACACTTGGCAAATAAAAAGAAGACATAAAATGCTTTTATGAAATGAAAAATAAATAAATATTAGATATATAAAATATATTTTTGAACTTGTTCATGTAAATCTGGAGGTCTATGCTGATTCACTAAAATGAATCTTACTATGTGTCAAATAAAAACATGCTACACAATTTTCAAATCAACTGAAATGACTGAAGTTCAGGCATGAAATTTTACATAGTGCAAGCTAATAGGTGTTTTGAACTTGTTATCTGTTGGCCAATCATCTCGCTCACATGTAATATGTTAAGCCAATCACCTTGCATGTTGTAAGGTCTTTTTCCATGTAATTAGGTAGCCAATTAACTTGTGTACTCTCTCTCTCTCTCTTTGCCCAACATTCAAATTGTTATGTTTTGCAGGGACTGCCGCTGTTTTCTGAAAATGATTTATGCTCAGGTGGTAGCTGGGGTTTTCTTCTGTCAGCTTGCATGCATGGCTGAACTGGTAATCTGGCATACCGGGAGAACCGAGCGGGCCGGTGGTTCGTCCGTTCTGCCACGTTATGCAGAACAGACCACAAAATGGTGCCGCGATATGCAGAAAAGGACAGCGAACACGCCGCCACCCCCCCAATACTCAACAAGATTTAGCTCATATTCTCATATTTGGCCAATTCTGTGCATAATATAGTGGAGGATGCAGCAGACAACTGTTATCTTACATTTATGCATTTGGCAGACACTTTTATCCAAAGCGACTTACAGTGCACTTATTACAGGGACAATACCCCCGGAGCAACCTTGGAGTTAGGGTTAGGGTTAGCCTTGCTCAAGGATGCAATGGTGGTGGTTGTGGGGATCGAACCAGCGATCCCTGAACAGTTATGTGCATTAGCCCACTACAAACATACTGTGTTTTATTCTGATTTTAAAGCAGCATGTTGAATTCAACATTGTGTGACTTGAAGAGGTATGGGTTAAAGTTATTTAAACATCCCCAATAATAGGATACAATCAATATTTGTTCATTATCCTACTTTGTCTAATGCTGCTGACTTTATGACTGATCTTCGATACTAGTCTCACATTAAGACAAATTTCCCTCTTGAAAGATGACTAACATGAAATCCACGTTGGTTTTAAAACACTGTTATTTTACTTAAAGGTGCAATATGTAAAACGTTTCATGTAATATTCGGCTTATAACGCAACTTAAAAACGAGCCCTTCCCGGATTTCCTAGTTTACCTTTTAAAGCCTGTAGACTAATTATAATGTAAAGGGAGCGGGTCGCTTTTGCTGGGAAAATCAAAAGGATGTGATGTTTATGCGCGCTCCCGAGAGCCTTGCCTCAGTGCTTCTCTTCAGCTATTCAACAGCGACAACAAACTTCAACACTAGGTAATGTTATCTTATGGGATCCAGCAAACGGCCAGCTCCTACACAAACTCTGAGTGAACAAAAACTAGAGTGAACATCGGCAGGGCATTTGATTCCTTGGGGATCAAAACTGACCCGGAATTGGTGTTCTTCTTATTGGACAGGACTGCAAATCATGTGAAATATAGTACAATAAGGATTGCTCTGTGTAATTTTAGCTAAACTACAATAACACTATATGAAATGATAATGCAAAAAGACCCATTCATTAGTGTAACGTAACTTGGTTATACAGAAATAGATACATTCTATTATTATAGAACAATAGCACATCAATATATCAAAATGACAGTTGTGATGGAATACTGAATTGTGTCAACATATTTATAATGTACTGTCTATTTTATAAACGGCTCTGTCATCATCCACCAAATCTAGATAACAGCTATTGATAAAGCTGGCTAGCTAACTAACGCTGACATAGGCTATTGTATAAATGCAGTCAATGTATCATGCAAAGAAAAGAGATGACTTCAAACTACAGTCTTGCATAATCAGACCTGTATCCACACTTTGTTTTAGCCCTGTTCCAGCACTGGAGAATCAAATATAAAATACAGACTCAAAGTTTGTAGTAAAACTGTCACGATTCGGGACAGGGGAGAAACTCTGAGCAGACAACGGGGAATCGTGACAAAAACAATCATAACTGTGTAATTTTAATTATGCTACCTCATCTGTCAGTATGATGCCAGTAGATCACGTTCAGTCTCTTTGTACGTGACGTCATTGTTTTGGTCAATGCTCGCTCGCTCCTGTCCATATGGAGTGTGTGCACGAGCTCGAGAATGAGCAACAGGTAGCTGGCTGCAGTTCACTTAATGGCCACAGGTGTCATTTATAACAAGGGTTTCTGAATCTTGCATGCGGCACCTTTAATGCTAACAATTTCTCCCATTTTTCTGGATGACCAAAACGGCACCTTAAGATTTGTGAACACAAGGGGCTTGAACCCCTGCTGCCCCCGTTCTGTGCATGTTAGTGTGACATGGGTTTATGTTTTAGTTACCCTGGGTGAGATAGTGTTCCTTTGAGTTGGGTGTGATGTTATAAGAGGTAGTGAATTCTACGTATGGGCGTTACCACTTTTTTCTTTTCAATCCAATATCGTCGATACTGATACCAATACTTCTTTGGATTTTTTGTTTTTGTTTTGCGATTTCTTGGGATGAAATGGGTAATATAATATATAATTTTTAGTCATAATTCAAGTCCTCATTATTTTTCAGTTTTTTTGTTTACATTTGTGAGCCTAAACAGAAAATTATTAGACTTCTGTTTTGTTTACCCTTACAAAAATTAACCATGGTATTTAGTTAAAACATAGTTACGACACAATTAACAATGGGTACTACTACATGGGTACAACCAAGGTTTTAGCCCACACACAATTATATCAAATAAGAAATGTAACCTTTTGATATGTTGTTATTTTAGCATGCATTTACTCCAGAAGCAGTTATAAGTTGTGTCTGAAGAGGTGGACATACCCAACCCACCAAAAAAACAACAAAAACCACATGAACCCGATCTCTAAAATGTATTTACATTTATATACAGAACATATGTAAAATGTGTAAGAATTATTATTTTTTCCATAAAAAAAAAAGACAATTAACTTTAACCACATAACTTTACAAAATGTATATCAGGGTAAGAATCTTGCTGGGATGGTATAGAATACACTGCTAAGAACCATGGTATGGTAAATTTATGTTAAATGTGTATTTAAATTAATAGGTGTCAATAATGTTCTTTTTATTAGGCTACTATGAAAATTGGTAATACTTTATTATTACTCTAAATAATATACAATTTCATAATACGCTATAAACTGTTAAGCCTTGTATAGCTAATATGAGTGTAGTAACGTTCACGTTAAAACGTTATCTTATAATCCTTCATTTCTGTAGGCTACATATATATATATATGGTAATACATGTTTTATTTGTGTACTATTATGTGCTTTTCTGTGTATAGTGCAATTGTTTTCATACTTAGAAATATAAATGGAAATGATTAGCTATCACCCAAAAAAAAGCACCACCAACAGCAGTAAAATGCAAAAAATTAAAGACAGCAAAAGCTAGCACGGGTGCAAAAAAACAAGCAGTATTTTCACAATGTTTATTTGTATATTTGGGATTTTAATGATGGACTGAAAGGGCCATTTAAGGTCATTCCATGATCTAACCTCCCCGGGCTGACCGGAGTCAGACCGACCTACAGCAGACAGAATTCCCCTCCGCATTGTCTGCGACCCGTGGGGACTCTCCTCCACCCCTGACAGTGGCCCTGCCGCTCCAGGTGGTCGGGGAGTCGCTTCCCTCCTCCCCTCATGGACGGCGGTCCTCTCCACCCTCCGCATTTCTGGGGGATGGCAGGGCACTCCGCCCCTGGCAGCGGATCCATCATTCCAGGCGGTCGATGAGTCCAGTCACCACTCTCCTCTCGGACGGCGGCCATTTCCCGCATCTGGGTGGTCAGGCTACTCCCGGTGGTGGACTGCAGTGTCGAGGACTCCACAACGGACATCCCTCCTCCTTCCTGGGTTTTGGCACCAACGTAAAGCAGTTAATGGGCAAGGAGGAGGCGAGAACCGGCTTGGCAATATAAATAATAATTTAATGAAGAAATAAACGAAAAACACACAAACATAAACACACAGAGCAGCTGCAGGTCATTCTCTCTCTCTCCTCAAACCGTCGTCACTGGCCGCCTTTATCCCTGAGAGTAAGAGTACTCTCGCCTGAGAGTATGAGCGCACGTGTTCACCTCAAAGGAGGGGAAAGGCGCTATGAGCAAGCGGTACACCCGGTCAGCTGTTCTGTATTACTGAGTTCTACGTGGTCGGACCTGACAAAACATGGGACGAGACCGACTCAACCCGAAGGGAGCGGGCACGAGCTGGGTCTGATAGGCCAGTGCAATGGCATCGAAAACCCAGTGGGCAAGCCTCTGTTTGGAGACAGTGTTCCCTTTCACACTGTCCGCCAAAGCAAACAAAGAGATACTCGGAGCATCTAAAGCTCTGTGTGAGGTCCAAATATGTGCGTAAAGCAAGCACCGCACATAAGGCTAGGTCTGCCTACTCCCGGGGCAGAGCTTGCAGGTTTTTCACTACCTGATCCTTGAAGTGCAGAAATTTGTACAGTACGGCTTCATAAATCATTCACTCATCTTTGTTCAGACCACGTTTCAATCTATGGGGATCTTCAAGCACTTGGGGCTTTATCAATGTTCCAAATTTCAAAGCTCATGAGTCTAACAGTCATGTCAGCCCAACTACACTACTTTTAAGTAGCAAAGCATTTCGGTATGATGCCGTTCACTTTAATGAGCATAGTCAGGGATGTTACAATTTAGTAGCAGGTAAGTAGGTCTGGTAATCATTGGATAAAACCTGTACAGAGTCAAGCTAATTAGATCATATTATTACCATTAAATGAGACCTATTATGCCCCTTTTACAAGATGTATTATAAGTCTCAGGTGTCTCCAGAATGCGTCTGAAGTTTCAGCTCAAAATACCCCACGGATCATTTATTATACCACGTTGTAAACGTCTACTTTCGGGTGGAATCTCTTTAAATGTAAATGATCTGCTGCTCCCCGCCCTCTTTCCATCAGAGGGCAGTGCCTTTCTAGCTTGCGCTTCAGACACTACAGCAACAACAAATCAGAACTAATATGACTGACAGCGTAAATACCGGAGTTCAGCCATATCTGTATGAATATATATATGTATATCTGGTCTCTGTGAATACAATCAGAGACAATGGTAACTTTAGCTGCATTAGCCGTGGAATCAGTACTCTATTTTCCATTCCATTCTCCCAGCATCTCAAATTTCCTCCCCTATTCATCACTCAATTCTTGTTTGCCCCATTTCCTCCCCTATTCACCCTAGCTCCCATGTAGTGCCACTGGTTAAAACATTATGGTCTCTCTCGTCATGTCTTCTTGGGGTATTCCTTTCACATCAAAGCAGCTTCTACTGGCACTCCTCGAGGTATACTGGAATCCACCGTCAAGATGCTCGGGCACTGGTCTTCCTAATCCTACCTGAAATATAGTCAACCCAACACAAATCATCAAACAAGTTC
Organism: Xyrauchen texanus; assembly: GCF_025860055.1. Classification (NCBI taxonomy): domain Eukaryota; kingdom Metazoa; phylum Chordata; class Actinopteri; order Cypriniformes; family Catostomidae; genus Xyrauchen; species Xyrauchen texanus. The sequence goes on along the minus strand of NC_068279.1, from coordinate 54,909,765 downwards.
AACTCTCCATCAGCCATAAGTGCTCATGCCTCTCTGGTGGCGGTTGGTGGCTCTCTCCCAGCTCATCCTTCCCTACACAATGATTCAATCCAAGCACACCCACTGTTCGCAAGGATGGCGCACAACTATGTCTACCCTCCTCGCCAGGGCTTCCATAATCTCAAGCATGGTTTCTTTGCATAGGTATTGCACAAGCCAGCCACTCTTGCTGAAAGCTCACACTATAATGGGATATCTTTCAACAGGGTATTGCACGACAGCATCACCATTTTTGTATGGCTTTATGTATGTTGTTCACCTTGGCAAAGATAACCATTAAAGAACGGCCGCCCTTGATCGAGGGCTAGAGCCTCATGGAATATCTTTCTACGAAGGGTATTGCATGAAACATCACCATTATTGTATGGCTCTATGCATGTTGTTCACCTTTCGGCAAAGATAACATAAAAAAACTCTTCCCTCGTCGGAGGGTTTTCATAATCACATGTTGTTTTCTTTAAACGAAGGGATTTCACGCAACGTCGCCATTATTGTATGGCTCTATGCTACGTTGTTCACCTTTCGGCAAAGATACCTCAAACAACTCTTTCCCTCGTTGGAGGGTTTTCATAATAAAATGTTGTTTATCTTTCATCAAAGACACTGCACAGCAATGGGGGTAGGCTCCTCGCCTCTCTTTTGGGGGTAGGCTCCTCGCCCCTGCCTCCTATCTCCAGCAGGATATGACAGTTCCGAATACAACTTCTTCGGACTGCCAGACAGGGCCTACGCCAAAGAGAGACATTACTTTTCAGCTTTATATTCATCAAATAAATGTCATCTTAAATTTTACTCAAGTCTGCAAGTCTTCCTGATAGAAGAAATCTGCCTAAACAGATGCCCGATTCTCTCCTTTTATACCTGTATGTCCTGGGGAGGGACATGCAAACACTTTTGGCCAATTTTTTATTGGCCTTTTTTCTAGCGTCACTACAATCGACACAACATCAAGTGAGTGACAGAAGGGGAACTTACATTTTAAAACTTAAATAAGTGCCATTGCAGATTGATGACTTAAATTAGTTTTAAAACAATTAATTGTGTATATTTAAGAAACAGCTGTGTGCAATAGAGGTTGAATAATTATGACATGGTTGAATAAAAAAAAAAAATCCTTTTTAGAAATATTAGGTTATATATTCACACTATGACTTTGAATATGTCACTCAACTGATATAGATGTAAATTAAAAAAATGCAGTAAAAGTCCTAAAGTCCACAATCATCTCCACCATTTTGTGCGTGTTCAGCTCCAGGTTGTTCTGACTACACTAGCAGTCAAATATGTATATATTTACACAGTGTATATACTGTGTGTATATATATATATATATATATATATATATATATATATATATATACACACACACACACACACACACACACACACACTGTATATTTATATTTATGTTTAGGAGGGAAATACATTTGCATTACAAATTATGGTTACTGCAGGGATGCTTGTGCATCAGATGTGTGCATACTTTTGTGTCAGCCGTAGTTCGGCTGAAGTGCAGGCTAAAAAGGCACCCCTGAGTAGTGGTCTGTTAATTCATCACTGCTTTAATATAAATCTACTAATAACTAGGACTGTCAATATAACATTAGTGTGATAATGTGAACAATACTGTGTGAAAAAAGTTACACAAATCAATCATGTCTCGATCCATAAGTAAATTCCATAACAAGGATTGTTCCAACCATCAGTTCAATTCAAGCTTGATGTATCAGTAGGGGGCAGTCAGCGCAACTCCAGCTGTACACACCTTGTCAAACCAACAAGAGCAACAGGCAGCACAGCCTTCCACAGATGGGTTTTTGCACTCAAAAACAGAAGCACAAAGCACAACAGAATGTAATAATCTCGAGACAGGTTTTTCAGCATTTCAAACTACACTTGACTAGAGTGCTTATGACTAGAGTCACTGAATACCAGTAAAACATGATACATCCAAAGTGAGATGATACAAAAGTGTCCGATTGACACTTGAGTACACAGACAGACAAACAATAAAAAAATAGCAGAAGTAGGCCAATAATAGGGTTATGTTCAATAATTTTTAAATAAAATGAAAAATATTTAGATTTGTATGTCACTTTTTTTATTGTAGAAATGTAATAAATTATCTTTATTTGGGGGCCATTAACAGTATATATCAAATATGTGATAAATATTAATTAATTGGCACATCAAGTAATTAATTTGATTAAAAAAATTATCAATTGACAGCCCATACTGTATATTTTGTTTGGCTAATACAAAACAATGTATTTATTCATGTTTGTGTAACGAACGTATAAGGTGCTCTGGGCCAGCGGCGCTGAAAGGACACTCAAGAACACACAGACCATCAATATTTTAAGGGGTAACACTTTACAATAAGGTTTCATTCGTTAATATTAGTTATTGCATTAGGTATCATGAATAAACAATGCACAATACATGTTTACAGCATTAATTCATTTTTGTTGATGTTAGTTAATACAACAGCGTGCGCATGCTGCTGAGGTCCCGAGACTCCGCCTTCAGAGCAGGCGATAAGGCAGCCCTAAGAACAGCTAGGGCCAAACTGTCACGGGCAATCAGAGAGGCAAAGCGCGCACACGCCCAGAGAATCCACAGTCACTTCCAGGACAGCGGTGACACGCGGCGCATGTGGCAGGGCATCCAGGCCATCACCAACTACAGGACAACATCAGTTGCCTGTGACAAAGATGCCTCCCTTCCAGATGCGCTGAATGACTTCTACGCTCGGTTTGAAGTGCAGAACGACTCCTCCCAACGACCAGGTGCTCTGTCTTACCACGGCAGATGTGAGGAAAACTCTACGTAGAGTCAACCCACGGAAGGCTGCTGGACCAGACAACATTTCTGGCAGAGTGCTCAGAGGATGTGCAGACCAGCTAGCAGATGTTCTTACCGACATCTTCAACATCTCTCTGAGCAGCGCCATCGTTCCAACGTGCTTCAAGGCCACCACCATCATCCCCATGCCAAAGAAGTCTTCAGTGTCCTGCCTCAACGACTACCGTCCCATCACACTTACCCCCATCATCATGAAGTGCTTCGAGAGGCTCGTCATGAGGCAGATTAAGACCCAGCTGCCCCCCTCACTAGACCCACTGCAGTTTGCGTATCGCTCAAACCGTTCAACAGACGATGCCATCACCACAACCCTCCATCTGGCCCTCACCCACCTAGACAATAAGGACTCATACGTTCGAATGCTGTTCATAGATTTCAGCTCAGCATTCAACACAATCATTCCCCAGCACCTGATTGGAAAGCTGAACCTGCTTGGCCTGGACACCTCCCTCTGCAACTGGATCCTGGACTTCCTGACTGGGAGACCTCAGTCAGTCCGGATCGGGAACAGCATCTCCACCACCACCACACTGAGCACTGGGGCCCCCCAGGGCTGTGTGCTCAGTCCACTGCTGTTCACTCTGCTGACTCACGACTGTGCAGCAATGTACAGCTCGAATCACATCATCAAGTTCGCCGATGACACGACTGTGGTGGGTCTCATCAGCAAGAACGACGAGTCAGCATACAGAAAGGAGGTGCAGCGGCTGACGAACTGGTGTAGAGCCAACATACTGTCCCTGAATGTCGACAAAACAAAAGAGATGGTTGTTGACTTTAGGAGAGCACAAGGTGAACACACTCCACTGAACATCGACGGCTCCTCTGTGGAGATCGTCAAAAGCACCAAATTCCTTGGTGTTCACTTGGCGGAGAACCTCACCTGGTCCCTCAACACCAGCTCTATCACCAAGAAAGCCCAGCAGCGTCTCTACTTTCTTCGAAGGCTGAGGAAAGCACATCTCCCAACCCCCATCCTCACTACATTCTATAGAGGGACTATTGAGAGCATCCTGAGCAGCTGCATCACTGCCTGGTTTGGGACTTGCACCGTTTCGGACCGCAAAGTCCTGCAGAGGATAGTGAGGACAGCTGAGAAGGTCATTGGGGTCTCTCTTCCCTCCATCAAAGACATTTACAAAAAACACTGTATCCACAAAGCAACCAGCATTGTGGACTGACCCCACACACCCCTCACACAAACTCTTTACCCTCCTCCCGTCTGGCAAGAGGTACCGAAGCATTCGGGCCCTCACGCCCAGACTGTGTAACAGCTTCTTCCCCAAGCCATCAGACTCCTCAATACTCAGAGACTGGTTTGACACACACGTGTCCTGAGTTGCACTTTAATTACTGTCACTTTATAACTGTCTGCTACCTCAATAACTGCTATGTGCATAGAACACTATCTCATAGTATGTTATGTTTACATTTTAGAAACTGTCATCTTTTTGCACTACTGAGTACTGGTCGGCGCTGCACTGTCTATTGTCCTGTTCATTGTCAGAAATTTGTTGTACTGTCTCGTACTTTTTGCACATGTTTGCACGTGCACTTTATATAGGTATATATAGGTTTTTTATATAGGTATTTTATTTTCGTTGTGTTGTCTCATGTGGTCCTGTGTTGGTCCTTTGTTGTTTTTATGTAGCACCATGGTCCTGGAGGAATGTTGTCTCGTTTTGCTGTGTACTGTACTAACTGTATATGGTTGAAACGACAATAAAAACCACTTGACTTGACTTGACAAATACAATTGTTCATATGTAGTTCATGTTAGTACATAGTGCATTAACTAATGTTATCTAATGCAACTTTTGATTTTCAACATGTATATCAACATCATATGTTGAAATTAACATTAACTAAGATAATTAAATGCTGTAAAAGTATTGTTTATTGTTAGTTCACGTTAACTAATGTTGTTAACTAATGTTAAGAAATTGAACCCTATTGTAAAGTGTTACTCATATAATAATGCATTGGATAATAACAGCTAGTAACTGTACAATTTTGTTTTTACAAATAATACATTTTTATAGAAAAATACCTCAGCTACCAAATACAGTAATCTGTATATTATTGTACACAGCAATTGCAGTAGCTAACTGTAATCAGGTTTTTATCGAAACTAGCTGGCAACAGTGTTGACATATCATTCACGGGTGTTACGATTCCCTGTTGTCTGCCCCGCATTTCACATGTCACTGTCATGCACTACATTTCCCATAGTTCCCTGCCCTCATCGCCATCACTATGTCATTGTTCGCACCTGTTTGTCATTTGTATCCTCATGTGTCTGTGCATTTAAACCCTGCTGTTCCTCCATTACCCTGTCGTTCGTTGTTCCCACTGTTTTGATGTCCCATTCTTTCCAGCCGTGTTCAACCAGTTCGTGTTCCCTAGATGTTTTCGTGTTTTTAGTTTCGTTTTACCCATCGTGGTTGTTTCATTTGTGCATGTCTGTTTATTTCCACTCTTGTCAAATAAAACCTGCATGTAGATCCAACCTCCTCGCCTGCCTTCATCTGCATTCATAACAATGGGTGTACAAAAAACTGTGATAGATTTATCCTAACTTATACGTTGTAAGTTTGCGAGGTACAGCTCTAAAATTCACTATAGATTGCTCTAATTATAATGAATAAAGTTGCACAAGACATTTACTATAACATTTTGTAACACCCTCACACAAAAAAAGAAATCCTTTCCTTGTCCGCTGGTCAAGTAGACAGCTTCATTGATTAAAATAGGAGCGATCCAATATTCCTGATCTCTGTCTCTGCTGAGGAAATAATTGTGAGCATCCAAACTACGATACAATTTCATCGCCTCTTTCGCATAGACACTCAGTATCAACAACACGTCTGGATAAATCACTTTATGTAAAGGTTTGATGTTCTTTGAGAAAACATTTGAACTCCGAGACTTATTTAAAGGATCTGGTAATGATACCGAAAGCACTTCTGGTTCAGTGGTGTTCTACTTCCTTTGTTATTTATTTTATATCCTTGAAATGTCTATAGCAGTGAAGTACAATAAGTCCTTCCAACAATAAATTTGCTGTTTAAATCTAATTAAATGCTTAAAGCATAAACCTAATTAAATGTGTTATTTTACACCTAATTTCTAACAGCCATTTATATGCAGCTTACATGCAAGTTACTAAAAGTTAACTGAGGAGAATTTGAACGACAAATGACCAAATCTTCAAAAGTGGTTGGCTCCTATTCATTGGATGTTCAAAAGCTTAGTGAAAAGAATCAGCCTTCCAAGTATCACAAGCACCATAATACCCTCTAAAATTCCACGGTGTCTCTCGACAGCTGGCTTTACAGAGCATCTATTGTTCAATGTGGAGCGGTTCTATTTCCCCAGGCTGTAAAGGTTAGGGCACAGATCCACCTTGCTCCATTGCCCCAGACATCTTAAACCTATTTGAAACAAATGAGCTTCCAAGTGAAGCAAGGCCAAGGCCCACAAATCAATCTAATTGAGAGAAGGGGGCTTACAAGGAGCTCGCTAGCACTTTCAAACATCGCTCTAGAGCCAACATTAAGAGTAGTGTTTCTTACACTTCACTCCTCAACTAATCCCACCTCAAATCCCAAAGCTGTGCCAATGGACGGGATTCTGAGGGCTTCTGTATAGAAGCTATCAAGCAGGAGAGTCAGGCTTAGATGGGATTTTAAGGTCCATAATCCCAAATTATGCCCGGGACTTTGACTGTAGTTGAGCAAGAACAACAGCATAGAGTTTTAGGTAACATCGCTGAACTTCATGTCCCATGAGAAGTGACAGTTCTTTGTGGTTTGCTCCAAAGTTCTGTTATGATGAGTTGGGTCATGTTTACTCTTCTACACCGGGCTGTACGCTTTCTTTTTTAGGTGTTTGCACTAGTGACAGTGAATTAAATAGTTTGTTAGATTACACATTAAAGAATGCAGTAAATTAATTTAATTGTTATTTAAAAAGAATAATAATAATTGATCACTATTTAGATTATTTCCTACCATAGTTTACTACTGCTACTTCAAATTTGATTCGGTGTCAAATATATTAACATCAATATTTTAATGACTTATCTGATGTAATAAAATATTTCCATTACTAGCTCATAAATATTAATCACAAGATAGAGCAACATTATAATTTCTTGTAATTTCCTTGACTGGATACGTCCCACAACCACCACAGAATTAATATTTCCTAAATCCCTTCTATGGAAAAAAAAAAGCCCAAAAACAACAACACCTTGATTTAGTTCTTTGAATACACCACTAATCACAGCCTATTAGAAGAATGCATCCCACTATGATGCTTCAGATACTGTAAATCGGCAAACAGAATGAGATCTGGTGTCTCTATTGATTGCATCAGTTTCTGTGAATGCACGACTCTGAACGGCGGCCTCATAACCAGCACGGAGTCGAAGGCACATTACCATGACCCTGGCAACACGTCCACGGCATCTCGCTAAAGTTTGAGCACTCACGGTTTGGTATAGCAATGCAGACATCCCACTCATTGTGCATATTCTTTGTTGCAACGCTCATCGTAGGCGGAAATGTTACTTATCAGACATGTGTGAATGGGTAAACATTTTTCGTTACATGATTTCATTTTTAATCACAAATGTGAGCAAAACTGCCACACTGTACTGACCTGCTTCTATAATGTTATCTTTAGGCCTTTGAAAGCGCTACACATGGTGAAACGGCTTGTTTCATACAATGAGTGCTTCTAAGGAAGAATTAATCACTGCATCAAGTTTTTCAGGATAGTGACATGTGAAAAACAGTCAGCGTTTTGTTTGAGGCTCTTAGTAGCAAGGAAACTACATATCCACAAACAGAACTGTTTATTATGCTTCGGTATCTGAGTTTGGAATAATCTGTGCTTTTGACACTTGGACTGACAAATTCATTTGAATTACATTTTTCCAAACTGATCTATCTCATTTAAAGTAGTATCATAGTACGATGTAGCGAAATCGTAAGAAATGGTTTGAGTTGGGTAATAAAAAATGTATGACTTTTGGACCAACCAATCACATTTTATTCACACACTTCCCAAATATGATCTATCTGATCAAATGAACAAGACTGCAGTGTAAGATCTGATGTAAGTTTCCCTTTAGAGAAAACTTTGATGCAAAGTTAATGAAACATGTGACTCCATTAAATCTCATGAGCAACGTGAGAGCGAATTCTGAGCAACAACACTTTCCTCTGGGATATTCCAATGTGACCAGCATGTCATCAATATGTCTTAATCATGTCACATTCTGCACAACATTACAATCAGAGCTGAATATTTTTTTGCAAAATTCTTGAATGAATTTGTAACAGATAAAGCCTGGGCAGGGAGGAGGCGGGAACTAGCTGAACAGTCAACATTAAGTTTAATGGACAACATAAACTTAAACCAACATAAAACATATGGACACACACATACACGGTCGCGTGCATCTGTCTCTCTCTCTCCTGAACCAGCCCCTCCGGATGACCCTTATCTCGCTCTCCCGCTGATTCAGCGCTGGCCGTGCTCCATCATGGCCCAGCCATACTTTCCTCTTCATCACAGCTTTGCTATAATAGAATTGGCTGGGTCAAATTAAGGTCCAATGTTTTATTAAAGACAATCTCCATGAATTTTATGTCCTTGTTGCTGAAGTTATATTACCATGGTGATGAACATCCAAAATAATTTATGAAGCGATGCAGAAATATTTCCCACTTTGGTATTTGCCACTGGAAATTGACAAAGAGCTAAAACAGAACATTTTCACCGCTGCAAAATGCCAAGGTTACATCAGATTACTGCCCAAGAGCTAACAAAGTGCTTAGAAATTATGTATGAATTCAAGTCTGTGTTAATAATAAGATATCAATATGCACTTTCATTAAAATCATCATATCATTACTGATGGCTTGTTAATATGATTTTTTAATGTGCTGCAAAAAAATATTTGATCACTCAGGCAACCTATGAAACACATCTAAGTGAATTTAAAGGATTCTTTAAAAAAGCCTCAGTGAATTTTTACTCATTAATTCTGGTTTGTAAACCTGTTTGATGGCCTACACGAGACATCCTGATATTCTCTGATCTTGAATTACTTTTTCATCAAATTAATATCAACTGATGGTAATATTGTGAGTGTAACATGTGACACTTTTTGTGTGAATGGTGTTGCTTTTTTTTATGCACACAAATGTATGAAAAGTGTAAATTATTGCATTAAAGAAAAAAGTTTGCTAGGAAAGGTCAGGTTTAATTTTTCATCAAATTCTCTTTGAAACTGATTTAATTCATCAGCGTGTGCGTGTGTGTGTGTGTTGTAGTCTTATGAAAGGTTCACAGAGCCCCATTAAAATAAAAGCTCGGCTAAAGATTTGTTCTTCAAAGGCAGACAGCTGCTGTCATTTATTCTTATATTATCACACATTAAACCCATCAGAACTGTGCATTTGCATTTGCCCTCCTTCTCTGAACACAATGCTAGCCATTATGTGCACGCCTACAGTCAACAGTAATGTATGTAAAACAACTTAAAATGTAAACTCTTAAGGCACTTTTCACGAATATGGTACAAAACAGGATATAAAACGTGAAATATAGTAACACTTTACATTAATGATCCATTTGTTAAGTGTTTATAATGGGGTTCATAAATGACTAATAAGTCACTTGCAAATGCATTATAAATGAATTTTTATTTAGTTATAGCAACATGCATTCAACAAGCAACTTTCATGCATACTTCATTGCATTTTAAACGGTTTATGAAAGCTTAATTAATACACTCATTCATACTTGAACATAAAATGCCCTAATTCATTAGTTATATCTTAATGGAGCAAAAATAGACTATTATTAAGAGATTAAATGGAGGGATTATGTCATTTTGCTACAGCTCAAATTGTGTTAATATTTAAACCATATTGAACATTTATGTACATGTTTATAATGTTAATAACTCCTTAATGTACCCTTTATACAGTATTTATCCACTTTAAGGTACATTTCCATAGGTTACTATGTTGAAAAAGTGTTAATTATGCATTCATAATGAGTCATAATACAACTTATTATGTTACAACTTCACATAAATAATGTAACCACAAGAAATAAACTATAGTAGTATATATATATATATATACACTCTCTCTCTCTCTCTCTCTCTCTATATATATATATATATATACACTCACCTAAAGGATTATTAGGAACACCATACTAATACTGTGTTTGACCCCTTTCACCTTCAGAACTGCCTTAATTCTACGTGGCATTGATTCAACAAGGTGCTGAAAGCATTCTTTAGAAATGTTGGCCCATATTGATAGGATAGCATCTTGCAGTTGATGGAGATTTGTGGGATGCACATCCAGGGCACGAAGCTCCCGTTTCACCACATCCCAAAGATGCTCTATTGGGTTGAGATCTGGTGACTGTGGGGGCCATTTTAGTACAGTGAACTCATTGTCATGTTCAAGAAACCAATTTGAAATGATTCGAACTTTGTGACATGGTGCATTATCCTGCTGGAAGTAGCCATCAGAGGATGGGTACATGGTGGCCATAAAGGGATGGACATGGTCAGAAACAATGCTCAGGTAGGCCGTGGCATTTAAACGATACCCAACTGGCACTAAGGGGCCTAAAGTGTGCCAAGAAAACATCCCCCACACCATTACACCACCACCACCAGCCTGCACAGTGGTAACAAGGCATGATGGATCCATGTTCTCATTCTGTTTACGCCAAATTCTGACTCTACCATCTGAATGTCTCAACAGAAATTGAGACTCATCAGACCAGGCAACATTTTTTCAGTCATCAACTGTCCAATTTTGGTGAGCTCTTGCAAATTGTAGCCTCTTTTTCCTATTTGTAGTGGAGATGAGTGGTACCCGGTGGGGTCTTCTGATGTTGTTGCTCATCCGCCTCAAGGTTGTGGCTTCACAAATGCTTTGCTGCATACCTCAGTTGTAACGAGTGGTTATTTCAGGCAAAGTTGCTCTTCTATCAGCTTGAATCAGTCGGCCCATTCTCCTCTGACCTCTAGCATCAACAAGGCATTTTCGCCCACAGGACTGCTGCATACTGGATGTTTTTCCCTTTTCACACCATTCTTTGTAAACCCTAGAAATGGTTGTGTGTGAAAATCCCAGTAACTGAGCAGATTGTGAAATACTCAGACCGGCCCGTCTGGCACCAACAACCATGCTACGCTCAAAATTGCTTAAATCACCTTTCTTTCCCATTCTGACATTCAGTTTGGAGTTCAGGAGATTGTCTTGACCAGGACCACACCCCTAAATGCATTGAAGCAACTGCCATGTGATTGGTTGATTAGATAATTGCATTAATGAGAAATTGAACAGGTGTTCCTAATAATCCTTTAGGTGAGTGTGTGTATATATATATTAAAATGTATTTTAATTGTGTATACAATTATTTATGACAAGTTTAATTAATATATATATATATATATATATATATATATATATATATGTGTGTGTGTGTGTGTGTGTGTGTGTATAGTAATTGTAAAGTATTTTTTTATGTGGTGAATGAATGCATTTATAATGTTTCATGTATATAAACATGTAGGACACATTTTTAATTAAGTTATTGTTTAAATTGAATATCATATTAACAGAGTGTCAAATTCATGGTGTCATATATATAATCACTGCTAGCAGCTCCTACCTCTCAGGCATTCACACGCCACGCCGGAAATACGGTGACTCGCTCACTAATGCAAGGATGATGCACACGTAATTAGCGTCATTACGGCCAAACGAGAGCATAACTGAAACTCACTCCCCAATCTTTCTACTGTACTGAAAGTACTGCTACATTAGCGTTGCCTTTAAATTGTTTAACTTGGGTCAAACATTTTGGGTAGCCTTCCACAAGCTTCTCACAATAAGTTGCTGGAATTTTGGCCCATTCCTCCAGACAGAATCAGTCAGGTTTGTAGGCCTCCTTGCTCGCACACACTTTTTCAGTTCTGCCCACAAATTTTCTATCGGATTGAGGTCAGGGCTTTGTGATGGCCACTTCAATACCTTAACTTTGTTGTCCATAAGCCAATTTGACGATGGTCATTATGGCCAAACAGTAACATTTTTGTTTCATTAAACTAGAGGACATTTCTCCAAAAAGTAAGATCTGTGTCCCCATGTGCACTTTTAAACTGTAGTCTGACATTATATAGTGGTTTTGGAGCATGAACTTCTTCCTTGCTGAGCAGCCTTTCAGGTTATGTCGATATAGGACTCGTTTTACTGTGGATATAGATACTTTTCAACCTGTTTCCACCAGCATTTTCACAAGGTCCTTTGCTTTTGTTCTGGGATTGATTCTTACTTTTCGCAGCAAACTACATTCATCTCTAGGAGACTGAATGAGTCTATGATGTGGTATGATGACTTGTGGAGTTCTATAATTTTTGTTCTGAGGTCTTGGCTGATTTTTTTGGATTTTCCCATGATGTCAAGCGAAGAGGCACTAAGTTTGAAGGTAGGCCTTAAAATACATCAACAGTACATCTCCTATCACAAGCTAATTGGTTAATTTCCTAAAGGCTTGACATCATTTTCATAATTTTATGTAAATTCGACCCTCTGGAATTGTTACAGTAGGCCTAATTATGTTTATTATTGGCATACCACAATTTCAAGCTACATGTTTGATTAGAAGCTGTGAGATTTCCAAACTCAGTCTCTCGGAAATGTTGTGGGAGCGTCCAGTAGCAGCAGTCAACTCGGTTTTCTGAGAATATTGTCCATTGGAACCCATGCTTTGTCCTCAGTAGATATCTTGAATGATGTTCTTGGTCCAGGTGAGTGGGAGAATTTTACAGACATATCACAGTTTTGCTCACTGAAGTCCTCAACCAGTTCTAACCGCAACTGTGTCATCATAGACACAAGCAAACAAGTCATTATATGTATGTTCAGGGGGACAGATTCCATCACTGCAGGTTCTACAAACTCTTGCAATTCAGATGTAAAGAAACACCTGATAGTACTCAGACAACAGAAGGTGAAATTCTCGCCCCTGAAGATATGTTCCTCTTTTGCAACAAGAAGATTAAGGAGGTTACATACATCTATGACAAAAGTGAGGAAATAACTGACCTTCATGAACTGAAACTCAAGGACAGGTTCGATAAGTGTGACACTAACCCTAACCCTTCCAGGTACATACAAATGTCAATGTTTTAAAGTGGTATCAGAGAGTACTGTCGGGTGCTTCTTTACATCTGCATCGCAAGAGTTTGAAGAACATGCAGTGATGAAATCTGTCACCCTGCTTATATGACATTGTTCACTTCTGAAAATTATTGAATAAAGTAGGATTTTCCCTAGATTTGCACTAAGCCTAGCTCTGTAACCAGTGGAATCTCAAACAAATTTTTATACAGCAGAATGCTTCCATAGATGACTTATATCTGTGAAAAAATGAGATATAAGTCATCTATACTTATATCTGTGAAAAAAGAGAAGGCTCAAATCTGCATGCAGATCACACTTACCTAGCTACCCCCTAAAAAATCTAGGACTGAGACTTGAACCCTTCCCATTATAAATTAACCCTAAAAGTGGAACTTTCAGCAATCTTGATAATTACATTAGGATTTAAGTTCTAAGTCTAAGGAACAAGAATGTGCAGAATGTTTATAAATGTACAGTGCATGTACCCTGTAATGTGCTCTAGAGATCAGTTTTTGTTCCAAGGAGCTGGGACTATCATGAGCCGAGATATTGAAGTTTCCGTAAACATCTGTATAACCAAAATTTGGCTGCCATGGTTAAACCAAGTAAAATAAAATAGTGTAAAAATTGGTGGTTTTGCAATGTCAATACATGGAGATAATCAAATAAATTGTCAAGCAACCTCTTTTGGACCACTTGAGATGATTAACCCATTTTGAACTTATCTCACTGGGCATTTGGTAACAGTAGGTCGAAAGTTCGTCAGCTGAAACCAGTCTGCACCTACCACAATTTGAATCACTGCCCCCAGTGGCCAAAACAGGAAGTGTTGTTGAATGTATGGGCATGTATAAGTGTCAATTTCCAGGTGAAATTTCCTAAGGATGGTGCCAAAAGCATATTGTGTTTTAGTTGTAAATGATGTAACAAGATTATTTAATTAATGTATGCTCTAACCCAAATCCAAACCCTAAACCTAAGGTGGAGTAAAATGTTATATTAGAGGGAAAACTTCAAATCAAGCACATTGTCAGTTATGGGTAACCTTACTTTTAAAAGTAACTTGTTAGAATATTGCATTACTCCTTAAAAAAGTAACTTAATTAAAACATAATTTTTTTATGGAAAGTAAACTATTACATTTCTTATTACCATTTTTCTCACAACTGCTTTATTTTCTGCTATCTATGCATTCCATACAAGAAATATTACAGGTCATTCTAGCTAATGTACAACACTCATGTCAAAAAACTTAGTAAACAAACAGATATTTAGAAAGTTGGTCTTCACGTCAGATTTATAATAAAGAATCAATAACATGAATATGCATTATTTATTTTTCCACCGACATTGCAGCCAATATGCACAATTAAGAATAGCCACTGTCTTACCTAAAGCAGCACTGTCCAACACTTGCATCATATATGTCATCACGTGCGGTGCCCATAGACAATGTCAGAGTCAACTTAAGAAGTTTTGCAAGTCAGGATGAAATTCAGCTGGGAATGCCAGTCTAACAAGTTCAAGGAATAAGTCTGATGAATAAATGAATATTTTTCACTTAAATCATTTCAGTGCAAGCTTGTTTTGAGGTGATCCACAGTGAGTACAGATCCCATACAGTTTCATAAAAATGTTTTTTTTGTTGTTTTTTTTTTCATGAATCAAACAAATTTTTTTATTATAAAATTTTTTTTTTAGAATGTTTTTAGAAACTGAGACATTTTCTCAATCAATGTAGAATGTTGCTCAGAGCCACTTATCCTGAGAGTCCGCTTTCCTCATCCCATTCTCCCAGTTACAGGGGAGCTGTAACACAGAGCAGTTGGGCTGAGTGAGTATTTCACCCTGTGTATCATGTTGTGGCCAGTGGAAGAATAGTCTTATAGTCCCTCTACCTAAATGCGTTTACTGATTTTTTTAATGCAGTGTGTATTATCACATGAATCAACTGTAATTCACTGAATCGAATGTTGATCTCATATTACTCTAAAACACTAAATCGTGTTAGTGAGTTGATTGACAGGCTATATCTGAAAGGCTCTTTTACCTGCAAGGCAAGACTTCCTTTTTACATTAATTGACTGTTGGGTGCTAGAGCTTCTTGGTTGAGCATTCCAATTTATCCCATTTATTTAAATAGAAGTGACTCATTTCTCTCTGCTAAATAGTCTCTGACCTCACAATCTATAGAACTACAATGCCAGTCATGCACTACGTCTGCGTTACTTTACTTAAAAAGTGTCTGATTATGTAATGCAGATTACTTTTATTGCATTACCCCAGCACTGCTCATTATTGATAATGTAAACGTGATCACTTCCTGGTTTCCATGGGATCACAACCTGTGACTCTAAAGTATGCAAATAAAAAGCAAGCAGTCTCAGTTAATGTAGTATGCTGAATTCAAGGGATCAGGGTAAGCATGGTCCAGTTTGCCCCACTCATATGCGCTCATGTAAAAGAAGAAAAAAATAGTAGCTGTGTAACCTGACAAATTGATTTTTATTTCTTCTTCTTTTTTTGCAAGCTTAGGATACATTGCAAATGTTTTATAATAGTGTAGTAAACATCTGCTCTAATATAATGAAATATTGTTTACATACATTTCCATTTACTTGAGTGTCCTTTCAAATGATCTTAGAAAATGTAAGAATAAAAAAAATTATAATATGAGTAATATGAACGTCCAAAATATTCCTACTTTTATGCAAAGAACATACTATGGTGGACACCTATAGTCTACTGTGTATCTGTTTTTACAATTAAGCATAAATGTTGATTGAATGCAATATTAAATTGGCAGTTTTATTATTTTTAATTAGACTGTGCTGTTAAAGACCCAGACGAACACTACAGGACAATAATGAATTCGGCTCCTGTTAATCAGAATCCAGGAGGAAGATCACAGTTCGCTCACTTGTCTGCCAGCTTAGCAAAATTTAATTAGCAAAGCCATAAATCTTATGCTGGCTGATGCATGCTGGGAGGAGGCAAGGAAAAAACGTCTCTTGTCAGAAATCCCCCAATGCTTTTACAGTTAAGTAAACATTTATGTGTAGTTGTGTTTTTCCCAGAGTTAAAGTGTTTAATTTCTGGAGAAGCATTCATGTTGATGACTCGGAGCATGGCGTGTGGATGACAGATTATCAGACGCAGTAAGCCTGCATCGGTTGAGCCGTGTCTGTGTGCCAATCGACTCAGAAACATCAAACGGTTCATGTGCAAATGTGGAGGAGACAGCAGCATACAGAGGTGGTGAGACAGGAACAGGGAGACAGGACTAGAGGTTTTTCCCTCCTAACTATCAGATGCATATATTTTTAGGGTTGTCAATGAATGTATTGCATGATTTGCATATTTATTCATGGGATCAATAAGAAATAATAGCATGTATCATTTGATGTGAAATGCCCCTAACAAAGTTAATCATGATAATATATTATAGTGGCAAAAATAAATAAATTAATTGAACCCAAAGTGGCTTTAGAAGACAATTAACTGTTTGATTTCAATTTTATTGAAAAGAAGACTTTCAGTGGTCTACAGTCCACAGCTATTCATTTTGTTTGGCTGCTCTGATATTTTTGTGGAGGGCATAACTGGCTTGTTTATGCTCTTCCGCATTCCCAGAATTAAAAGCAGAGGTCTGTGCATTAAGTGCCACATGAACATCACTATTAATCCACGGTTTCTAGTTAGGGTAGATTCGTATTGTTTTGGTCGGCACTAAATCATCTATGCTGCCCTCTCACCAAATTTGTACAGAAGCACTGGACTTGAGCAATCCAATGGCAAAGTTATCACGGTGACTCTCGTAGGCGTACATAGACTGTTTGCATTTAGAGGGATGGACACCGGTTGTGCACGGGGTTAATGCGCACGTTTTTCTTTTTTCTGTTTGTTTGGTTTGGGGGTTCAGGGTTTGACTGTTGCACTAATGTTGGAATGTGTTTTTTATAATTTTTTTGTTTCGACACACAATCTATTTTTTCTCATATGCCAAAATGTCAGTTGTTAATATAAGTGGATTATCTCTGTCCACGTGGAATGTGAATGGGTTGGGGCACACCATATAAAGAAGGAAGGTTATTTCTTTTCTTAAACGAAGGAAAATTATATAGTGTTCCTTCAAGAAACGCATCTTTCCCCACAGGAAGTTGAAAAATTTGGTAAGATAAGGGTGGACATGTCTTCTTTAGTGCTGGCTCAAGTAAGGATGGGGGAGTCATTACATTGATAAGTAAACATCTACAATTCCTTATTTATCTTTAATCTGTTTGAGACATTTGAAGAGTCAATATTTTTTTTGCAGAAATTCAGGGGCAAAGGTTGATTTTGGCAAATATTTACGCACCTAACGCTGATGACCAGGGCTTTTTTATAGAACTTGAAGGGATGTTGCCAGCTGCTGGCACCCCTCATTATATAATATTTGGAGTTTACTTTAATCTATTGATTGATTCAGTCCTTGATCTTAGTGAAGCAAAAGTGTGTAAGCCCCCTAGAGCTTTACAGGATGTGTAAAAATCTTGGTCTTAAAGATATTTAGAGACTTTTAAACCCATCTGGTAGGGACTATATCTTTTCTTCATCAGTCCATAAGATTTATTCTAGAATAGATGTCTAAGTCCATCATTTCATCTGTTGTTGATTGCTCAGTTGGAAACATCTTAGTCTCAGTTTACATCCTGGTGAGTTTAGAGGTGTTGCCACAAATGGAGAAAAATAAATCATATTGTTGCCGCTTTAATGTATCACTTTTGCAAAATCCTTATTTCCAACAAATGTTAAAGGCTGAAATCAATGTTTATATGGAGACCAACTGGTCCTCAGTATCCTCTTTGCACATGGTTTGGGAGGCACTTAAGGCATTTCTTAGGGGTTGGATCATACAGTATGACTCATTCATCACAAAATCCAATGCACAAGAACTTGTGGATTTTAAAGGCAATATTAAAAGTGCAGAGACAGAGCTAAAGCGGCAATTGTCATCTGATGGTCTCAAAGAATTGACCCGATTGAAATACAGATATAATACTATTTTGTAGTTTTGATTAGTTTTGATTATTTAGGGCAAGACAGTCATACTTTGAGTTGGCGGACAAATCAGGGAAGCTTTTGGCTTGATATATGAAGCAAAGAGTCTTTTTCTACCATTCCCTCAGTAAAATCTGCTTGTGGTTACATTTTTACCTCGGACATTAATATTAATAATGCTTTAAATAATTATATTTTCATCTTTATTAGGGATGTGCGCTATGACTAATTTGACTGTCGTTTAAATGGAATTTTTGTAACCGACTAGTCTAAAAGTAAGAACCCCAGACAGTCAGAAAACTTTGTGTGTGTGTATATACACAATACATTTAAAATACTTTATCTATGCATAATTAATGCTGCTAAAATAAGCCATAAATATGCAATGCATTTGTCTTGCTTTATGATCATTTAACATTTAGGCTCCCATAAAAAAAAAAAAAATCATACACTCAGCATTAGCCAATATAGGCATTTTAATTAAAATCAACTGGATCAGTGCAGGACAAATAAGTAAAAATAATCAATAGCCTATTAACAGAATTCTTCAAATAACATACTAGCCAGCATATTGCGTCAACAACATACCTAAAAAACAATTACCAAGTGACCGCCATTCTATTAAGAAACATTTTATTCATATAGGCTATATTGGAAATGGGGGCGTTAAGGAACCATGCCTTGTCAGCCTCTCTCATCTCGACCAGGTTTAGCCAAAGGTGGTTCTCCTGGACCACAAAGTGGAAATCGCCGCCGAAATGCCCGTGACCTTCATCTCCCAGAGGGCGAGGTTGGTCAGCGAGTGCAGTTCCTGCATCAATCTCGGGGCGGGACTACCCTCGTGCAGCTCTTTCAGTGCCTTGGCTTGGTGGACTTGCAGGAGGACCCATGGCATGCAGGGCGGAGGTTTTGGCATAGGCTTTGGCCGCCAGGGACGATGTAAACCGCTAGACGGGAGCTTTGACAGGAGTTTTTGCACCCGTGCCATGTGGCGGTGCTCTGCGGGCATAGGTGCACTGCGAGCACCTTATCCGCTGGGGGCATCACCAAGTAGCCCTTGGCCGCCCCACCATCGAGGGTAGTGAGAGCAGGGGAGCCGAAAGATCGGAACCAGTTTAAACCAGTTCCACCCTAGCCCGACGCTGCCTGGGAAAGCACGTCCATCATTTCTACGTCAGCGTGTGACTCGGCGACCTCACCTGAAGGGGAAAGCCCAGCCGAGGCTTTCGCATCCAACTGGACGAGCCTGCTCTCTGATGCTGCGCTCGAGAATGCTCACGGGCACCGAACAAGAGGTGGAACTCGCCCTGAGACGATCCGGCACACTCACCCGGAAGGCTAACCGGAGCAAATGAGCGTGCCGGGGAATGGGTGGTCTGCAGGGATTTACCTGGTGGAGGTGGTCCCATTGTGGTCCCCAAATTGCCCCAGTGCTCGCCATGCTGGCCTCATACCCATGGGTAGAAGGACCAAGGCAGGGAGCCGCTGGGGTGGCTTGCTTTCTTACGAAGGCGAGCCATGACCGCAACGTTGCCATGGTCATGTCCTCGCACTGAGGACATGACGCATCCATGAAAGATATCTCGCCATGGTCAGCACCCAGGCACAAAAGACAGTGATCGTGGCCATCTGAATGCGAGAGATATCGACCGCATCTAGGAATAACACACAACCAGAAGGGAATCTTTAAAAAGACACGTCTTTAAAAAGACGTTCCGATGTGTGCCACTCTTTTAGAATATACTCTTTAAGGAGGGAAAATACTGTTTTAGAAAACACTCTTAATTAATCTGCTGAAGCACCCAGGGGCAATCTCTGCAGTGCACCCATGCAGAGAGGGGAGAATGATCCAGCAGAGGTGAATGGAAACCGTTTGAATTCAGCTCGCTTATTTCTCAATGAAATAGTGACCGCTCAGCTCTGAAGAGAAAATCTGAATGGGTGGTATGTACGCCCCCTCCTTTATACCGTATGTCCGCGGGAGGGGCATGCAAATACCACTTACCAATTCCCACTGATCTTTTATCAAAGATCAGAGGAGTCTCGAGCTCCCAAGAGTGACCCCCTAGTGTCACTACATCGACACAAAGTCGAGTGAGTGACAGATAGGGACTGCCAACATTTTAAAGTTTAGTTTTCTTCCACTATATGCTTACAACACTGAGAATAAGAAATATGGGAATATTTTTTTTTACACCTACCAGGACAATCCTGGTAAACGTAGTGGCAAAACAATGCAAAATTTCTCATTTCAGGTACAGCTGGATTTGTGAAAAGTGTCACATTGCAGTGTGGAAAAGACAAAAAAAAAAAACAGAATCCATAGGCCCACCTTCAAAAATTAGGTACTCAGAGAGATACAACAAGGCTCAAATAGACCAGTCTGATTTTATTTGTATTTTTTTCAGTCTGGCTTTCATCCACCAGATGATTGCAACACTGGTAATCAGAAATGTGCAAATAAGAGCCAGGGTTAAAGTCGTAACTTTCTCTTTCAAGATGGTCACTTCGATGCTGCATCAGTTTACTGACGCTATGGGAATTGTATACCATCACGCCGTGCAACTGATAAAGGCAATGACAGTGATCAAGATCTCGTCCTCTTTGCGAGCCCTGAATGAGATCGCCAAATCGCCCTGAGACGAGCCGATGTTCTCATCCCATAAATCTACCGGAACACACAAGTGTACTGGGTAATGAGAGGTCCGTGGGGGGTTTCCCAGTGGAGAAGCTCCAATGGAGGTCCCCAACCGCCCCCCGAAATGGCCCATCCAGGAATGATGTCTCCGCTGAGCACGTGAGACAGTGATCATGGCCGTCAGAAGTGGAGAGAGTGATCGCAACCAGGAATTATACACAGACAGAAAATCTTTAAAAAGATACTCCATCAGTGCCACACTTTTAGTAGGATATATACTCTTTCATTAGGAAGAATATACTCTTTTAGCTGCTGAAGTGTCCAGGGGAATTATCTGCACACCACCGGTGCAAGAGGGGGAGAAACCACTGTAATGCACCGTAAATCCAACAGCTTTGGTTTTCAAAGGTGAATGGATCGGCAGAGGAATTCAGCTCGCTGAACACAACTGCTCGGCTCCTAAGAAAAAATCTGAATGAGTGGTTGCAAACCAGCTCTTTTATACCCGTATGTCTGGGGAAATAGCATGCAAATTCCACTCGCCAATTCCCATTGGCCTTTTCTCAAAGATCAGAGGTGTTTGTGGCTCCCAAGGGCGACCCCTAGTGTCACTACATCGACACAACTTTGAGTGAGTGACAGATAGGGGGCCAATTGTCAAAAGGCTTGACATCATTTTCTGGAATTTTCAAAACTGCTTAAAGGCACGGTAAACTTCTGACACACTTGTGATATAGTCAATTAAAAGGTCTAACAATCTGTCTGTAAACAATTGTTGGAAACATTACTCATGTCATGCACTAAATAAAGTCCTTAGCAACTTGTCAAAACTATAATTTGCTAATATTAAATCTGTGGAGTGGTTAAACAATGAGTTTTATTGACTTCAACCTAATGCCTCCTACACACTACACAACTTTTCAAAGATGTCGGATCGTGGTACATTCCATATTACACAACTGTCTGTCTTGTCATGGAAGTCCGACAAGAGCTGCAGAAAGCGTTAAAGAGGGGTGATTTAACGAGTTTGCCATATTAAAAAGCAGGAGGCTTTTGATAGCAGAAAGTAATAAAAGGACTCGTTTATGATTAGGTCAACGTGTTTTCTTGGTGAATTTAAATGAGTTCAATAAATGGGGTTTCTGATATTCATAAACGATAAAGTAATATTTCATTATTATGAGACATTCAATGTCTCTTCACAAATTTGGACAGTTTTTAATGTATCTTGTTGCTTATTACTCTCAAAGACATTATTGCTGAAGCAAAAACGTGTGTGTGAAAAACACTTTGGTGTGACGTCACTTCATAGACTTCAATGTATTCTGCAGCGCTGACATGAGTCATGTGATGGGCCTTTACACGTATAAATATCACTCACTTCACAGACTTCAATATATTCTCCAGCGCTGACATGAGTCATGTGATGACCCTTTACACATATAAATATCACTCACTTCATAGACTTCAATGTATTCTGCAGTGCTGACTGGAGTCATATGATGACCCTTTACGCGTATAAATATCACTCACTTCATAGACTTCAATGTATTCTGCAGCACTGACGTGAGTCATGTGATGACCCTTTACACGTCTAAATATCACTCACTTTATAGACTTCAATGTATTCTGCAGCGCTGACTCAAGTCATGTGATGACCCTTTACACGTCTAAATATCACTCACTTCATAGACTTCAATGTATTCTGCAGTGCTGACTGGAGTCATATGATGACCCTTTACACGTATAAATATCACTCACTTCATAGACTTCAATGTATTCTGCAGAGCTGACTCAAGTCATGTGATGACCCTTTACACGTATAAATATCACTCACTTCATAGACTTCAATGTATTCTGCCGCACTGACGCGAGTCATGTGATGACCCTTTACACGTATAAATATCACTCACTTCATAGACTTCAATGTATTCTGCAGCGCTGACATGAGTCATGTGATGACTCTTAACGCGTATAAATATCACTCACTTCTGGATACCTGAAATTCTAAAAACATTTTCATGCATTTATTTATTTTGTGGAATTTGATCATTTTCCACAGCAAACCTGACAATCTTTCTGGGCACACTAGTGTAACGCGGCACAGTGGTTGGGAAACACTGGTCTATAAAGCAAGGATAAGAAATCAGCCAAAAAATGCTTTATAAATACTTTATAATGTCAAACAAGTGTAGAAGTGAAATTATTAGTCATGAATTACTTACTAATTTCTGATCCCTAAACTAAAGTGCTACGCATCAATGTTGGAAGTATTGACATTTAATAAAAGAGCTTAATGTGCATATTTCTTAAATTCTCTCTTTACCTAATTAATTTTTTTGTAATTCCTAATTAATTGTTATTGATTGGACACCTATTTGTGTTGACTGTTGAAGAAAATAAGAAAAAAGCATTTTCCAGATACTTCACTTAATGTATCACTTCTGTGGACAGTTTGACTGCTGTTAGTTACATTTTGATCATAACGTGGTCAGTCAAACAAAAGTGTGACGACCTTTTAATGCTTACAAATTCAAGTATTTTTAGACAAAATTAAGTGCTGTCAAGGTACAAAGAGCAAAAAAAAAGAAAAAGAAAAAGAGACATTATTACCTTTATTTTTTTCTAGCTTATTTTACCAGTAAAATGTCAAAAGTAATGGCCTTTCAAAAAAGGAGAGCTAACATTGGAATTAGAAAAAAACAAAAATAACGGAAAGAATTCTAGAAAATGTCCTGCCTTTCCTTTGAACAATTAATGGCAAATTGCAAGGATGGCTGTAATTCTTTTTCCCTTTATATCAGTCTTATATAAGAGCATATACCTTTAACTATGTTACCTATAGAAGAAAAAAGTTGGTGCAGAAACTAGCTCACACAGAGATTTGCAACTCAACTCATCTTGGGAAAACTAATTATACATGATCAAAAGCAAATAACAATATAAATTGTTGTGCAAACAACCGACACAATTTCTGATCCCATGGAAACCAGTAAGTAATGGTGTTACACAAACAATAGTGAGCATGCTTAGGAGATTGCATTTGTACTTTAAAATTCAAGTTTTACTTTGTTAGGTTTAGAGATGTTTTGAGGCATGTGGTTACTTAATTATGCATTCCTGTTAACTGTATTACATCACTTATTAAAAATAAATAAATAAATGAATGCAACAAGTTCTTGGCACCACTCTGGACATTTCACCCAAAAACTGGAGCTAACACATGCCCATACATTGAACAACACTTCCAAAGTCAGCCACTGGAGGCAGTTAATTGAACTGCGAAAAGGTCTGTCCAATTTCACTTTCAATCTACTGTCACCAAATTCAATGTCAGTTCAGTATGATATGTTTCACTAGTTTGATCTGTAATACTGTCACGATCCCCTGTTGTCTGCCCTGTGTTTCTCACTTGTCACCTGTCCTGGACTACACTTCCCATAATCCCCTGCCCTCATCACTGCCAGCTTGATTGTTTTCACCCGTGTGTCATTATCCTTGTGTATTTAAACCCCATTGTTTTATCATTCGGTGTCAGTTGTTAAATGTAATGTATGTCCTTGACTGTGTTCCTGCCCGTGCCCTCCGTGGATGTTTCTCGTTTATATTTTGGTTTCCCCCCTCCTGGATGTTTCATTTGTTCCCTGTGTTTTCAGTTACCCTGTTCATCTTTTGTTTTTCCATTAAAACTGCATGTTGGTCCTCACTCCTCGCTGCCTTGTTACAGAACCACTGACCAATAATGGATCTAGCAGTTCACCTAGCAGCCTACAGACTTCTCTTCCTCAAGCAATAGGACCGTCCAGTGGAGGATCACGTACGTGAGTTTCTTGAGCTGGCAAATGTAGCGGACTACCCAGAATATTCCTCGGTGGTGTTCTTCAGGACAAGTCTCAATAGTTTGCTAAGGGAGCTGTTGCCACCGACGACTCCTCGCTGGATGCTCCTCGACTTCGTGGAAGAGACTCTGCGAGTTAGCGGCTCGCCGTTCACTGTGGGTGTAGAGGAAGAGGGCTGTACCTCTCCTCCCACAGTGGTCACCCCCCAGCCTTCCATGGCTCGTCCCTCCATGCCTGCCACGGCCAACGAGCCAACGCCCACGCCTGCCACAGCCAACGAGTTGGAAATCTCATCTGTCCCACAGCCAGCGTTGCCAGCCTCGTCCGTCCCAGAATCAGCATGCTCAGCCTCGTCTGCCCGGAGGAGGAGGAGGAGAAGAGGAAAGGCTTCTGCTCTCCAGTCTCAGCCTTCCATGGCTCCGTCCTCAAAACCTTCCATGGCTCCGCCTTCCACGTTCAGTGAACCAAAGCTCACGCATGCCACGGTCAGCGAGCCAGCGCCTGTAGCCTCGACCGTCCCAGAGTCAGCGCCTGTAGCCTCGATCATCCCAGAGCCAGCGCCTGTAGCCTCGACTGTCCCAGAGTTAGTGCCCGTAGCCTCGACAGTCCCCATGACCACGCTCCCTGCTGACCGAAGGAGAAAGAGAAGGAAGAGGGCACCTTCTCCCCAGTCTCCGCTAGTGCCACTGAGGTCATTCTCGAGGCTTCCAGGGCTCTGCCTCTCGAGCCTCCCAGGGCTTCGCCTCCAGAGCCTTTCACGGCTCCACCCCTGGAGTCCTCCTTGGCTCCGCCTTCCACGGCTCCGCCCCTGGAGTCCTCCTTGGCTCCGCCTTCCACGGCTCCACCCCCGGAGTCCTCCTTGGCTCCGCCTTCCACGGCTCGGCCCCCAGAAACTGTTCCTCACGCAGCTCTGCCCGCTCCCCCAGAAACCATTCCTCCTATAGCACTCCCTGTCCTGTGGCCTCTTCCCTGGCCTCCTGACCCTGTCCCAGTCCTGTGGTCACCTCCCTGGCCTTCTGACCCAGTCCCTGTCCTGTGGCCACCTCCCTGGCCTCCTGACCTGGTCCCTGTCCTGTGGCCACCTCCCAGACCTCCTGACCCAGTCCCTGTCCTATGGCCACCTCCCAGGCCTCCTGACCCAGTACCTGTCTTGTGGCCACCTCCCAGGCCTCCTGACCCAGTCCCTGTCTTCTGGCCCCCTGACCCAGTCCCTGTCCCGTGGCCGCCTCCCAGGCCCCTGACCCAGTCCCCTTCCTGTGGCCGCCTCCCCGACCTCCAGACCCAGTCCCCACCATGAGGTCATCCCCTTGGTCTCCAGACCGTCCGCCTGAGCTTCTCTGGTCTCCCTGGTCCCCGGCTCCATCCTCGCCCTGCCTCCCGGTCTTTGCCCTCTGTATTGCTCTGACCCAATATTGAAGTTTTTTATTTGTTTTGTCTACAATTCTTATGTTTTTTGTCTTGGATGTTGTCTGCCTTATTGTTTATGACAGATGACTTTAAATACCTCAATGCCGACCCGATGTTTTCAAACACGACAGCGGAGCTCTTTTTCTGGGCAGCAAATGTTAAGTCTATAGAGAACAAGGTCTGAGAGCACGAATCTCTTTCCAACAAGAGACGAGGGAATGCTGCATTATCTGCCTAACAGAAACTTGAATGTCTGCAGAGATTCTAAACTCAGCCATCAAGTCTCTGGGGTTCTCAGTGGACAGAGTTAAAGACCTCTCAGGTAAAAGCAGAGTAGGTGGTGTATGTTTTATGATCAACAAATCCTGGTGTGCCCAGGAATGTATGTTCAGAGGAACGTACATTCTATCAAGTCTTTCTGCTCTCCTGATCTGGAATGTCTCACGTGTACATCTCGCCACAAGCCGACACAGACCAGGCACTCAAGGAACTGTATGGGAGTATACGTGAGTAGGAAACCGCGCATCCTGAGGCCACGTTCAATGTGACCGGGGACTTTAACAAAGCCAACTTCAAGTCAATAGCACGAAATACTTCAAACACATCAGTTTCAACACACGAGGGGACCGGGTTCCGGACCATTGCTGCTCTTCCTTCCGGGATGGCTACAAATCCCGCCCAACATTTGGCAAAGCGGACCACTCTTCGGTACTCCTTTTGCCTGCTTACAGGCAGAAACTGAAACAGGAAGCACCCGCCCTCAGAACTATCCAGCTCTGGTCGGACCAGTCAAATTCTATATGTTCTGGTCTGCCTCTGATTACGACATCGTGGTCTACACAGATACCATAATGTGTTTCATCAGCAAGTGAATAGATGATGTAGTGCCAACAAAAACAATATGGATCTACCCCAACCAGAAACCATGGATTAATAGTGATGTTCGTGCGGCACTTAATGCGCTTTTAATTTTAATTCCGGGAATGCAGAGGAGCACAAACAAACCAGTTATGCCCTCTGCAAATCTATCAGAGCAGCCAAATACCAGTACAGGGACAAAATTGAAGGACAGTTCAACACCACTGACTCTAGAAGCATGTGTCAGAGAATTAATATCATCACAGACTTTAAAGGGAAAAAAACTCCGCCACGAACGCCGCTGCCTCTCTCCCGGATGAGTTTAATACTTTTTATGCTTGTTTTGAGGGAAATAACAATGCCCGCGCAGAGAAAACTCTAGCGGCCGAAGCTACAGATGTTAGTTGACGGTCCGTCTCAGTAGCGGAATTAACCCGATCCTTCCGATGGGTGAATATCTGTAAAGCTGCAGGCCGCATCATCAGAGCGTGCCTGAACCAAGTGGCTGGTGTATTTACGGACATTTTCAACCTATCCCTCTCCTAGTCTGTGGTCCCCACATGCTTTAAAATGTCCACCATTTTGCCTGTAACAAAGCAATCCAAAATCACTTGCTTAAATGACTGGTGTTCTGTTGCTTTGACCCCAAACATCAGCAAATGCTTTGAGAGACTAATCAGAGATTACATCTGCTCTGCTGCCTGAATCACTGGACTCACTGCAGTTTGCATACCGCAACAACCGTTCCACTGATGATGCCATTTCATCTACACTACACACTGAACTCTCCCACCTGGAAAAAAGGAACACATATGTGAGAATGCGGTTTGTAGACTACAGCTTAGCGTTCAACACCATAGTGCCCTCCAAGCTTGATGTGAAACTCCAGGCTCTGGGCTTAAACAGCTCACTGTGCTGGATCCTGGACTTCCTGTTAAGTAGACACCAGGTGGTTAGAATGGGCAGCAACATCTCCTCATCACTGACCCTCAACACTGGAGCCCTGCAGGGCTGTGTTCTCAGCCCCCTACTGTATTCACTGTACACACATGACTGTGTGGCAACACACAGCTCCAATGCCATCAAGTCTGCTGATGATACGACTGTGGTAGGTCTGATCACTGACAATGATGAAACAGCCTACAGAGAGGAGGGTGCACACTCTGAGATCAATATACATCAGCACTGCACTGTATTATTCTCACACTGGACTGTCATACATTTTATCACATAACACACTGGCAACTGACTTTCAACAGACAGCCTGAATGTCAATAAAGCACAATACAACATACTGTATATTTTATATACACTGTTATTTATTGTATACTGTGTATTCTATATTGTGTGTAGGTGTATTCTATATTGTGTGTATTGTATACTGTATATTATTGTTTGTATATTGTGTAATTATGTGTATATTAGATTTGTAAATCTGATATTTATTGCATATTGGTATATGTCTCATCACTGTCATGACTGCTATTTTGCTCGGAACTGCACCCAAGACTTTCACCCACTGTTGCACTTGTGTATATGGTTGTGTGACAATAAAGTGATTTGATTAGATTTCATAGATCTCAACACAAGGAATCATAATAAAATCAGATATAATATATTAAATTATGCAGAATGCTAATTGTCACTACAAAGCTTACAAGCATATTATTGAGTTACTGTGTGGCGCTAATAATAATAATATAATAATAATAATAATAATGTTTAAATAAATCAATATTAATACAAATGTTTCCATATAACACTACTTAAAACATTATGTGCCTCATTGAGTAACACACTACATGAATAAATGGCCAGACAATATGCCACGATGACACATTAAAACTATTCAATGAATAATAATATACAATGAAATGTACAGTTTACATAAATGTTGTTTAACATGCCAGGTACTGTAGCTAATAGTCACAAAAGCTTGAGCCCCAAAAAATATATATTTAGATTTTCTCAAGGAAAATCTCACCACACAACTCTATAGGGTGTTGTCAGTAGTGGCCATGACATTGCTGTGTGGTTTTAAAAGTGGTTTTGAGCATGTTGCTATGATACTGTCAGATAATTACTAGGATATTTTTAGTGGTTGCTAGGTGTTTACTTATTTGTCCAAGTCAAAATATTCTCTAGATATGACTTAAGTTCCTCCATCAATCTAAGTCTATAGGATTTTCCACCTGTTTTATTATCAGTCGGGTGAAAATCATAAGTTTTAATGCTTAAAATAAGTAATGCCACACCTCTCCTCAACAAGCCACATGATTTGAGGTATCATTTATGTCTGGTGCACAAATGCTTTGGGACGAGTCACTGAAGATTAATATTTGAGGTTGAGGGTTTGTTCACATCACTAATGTAAGTATGAGCAATTGTAGCGATAACGTTTGCCTCAGTAAACACACCTAATTCTAAATTAGACTGTTTTGTAAAATATTTTAACTAAATAATTACAACATTTGTTGTTATATTGCCCTAAGGTTTCTTTTAAACAATGACCAGTGCCATATGCAAATCGATTTCGAGCCTGATTAATATTATCATACTGATTACATTTATGCCATTAAACATGCCTAGTTAAGTTTTCTGTAACATGAGCCTAAATGTTTGGGTGCTTTCAATCTATAAAAAGAGCATTATAACCAAACAGCCTCTGGTATTAATATGGTCAATACACAAAATAAGGCATTTGATTTTAAAAGTTTTAGACCACCTTGATATCAATTAACATTCTATTTCAACATAATATGTGTCCTATAAAGTAGAGAAACTCCTAGTTGGAGCCATCACATTTACTGATGGCTGAAAATAACTGACAGAGACAAGTTTGATCGTTGATGAAAGTATGAGACTAATTAATTTGAGCAGTGAGACATCTAAAAAATAAAAAATAAAAACAGGATTAAAATCAGAGATGTTGACTTTGGCTTGGACACACATTGACAAAGTGAAAATAAAAATTATAATACGCAGTCAAATCATATTTATTTGTATAAAAGCACTTTTCTCAACACTGATCTGGCAGACTCTGGTAACCTCGGGATATGTATTCCAAAGTTGAAACAGGGAAACAAAGAGAATAATATCAGCATAAATGCCATTCACTTTAAAGCAGACTAATAGAATATGAGAATATGTTTTTGGTTCTGGCAGACCTGACCTAATGCAGCATAACAATGAGTTGAGGGATAAATTAGGTGTATGTCTGGCTGAAAAGATGAGTCTTTAGTCTAGTCTTACAAGGAGAGATTGTCACAGTCCTGGACAGTGTTAGGAAGTCTAGTCCATAATTTAGGAGACAAATAGGAAAAAAGATCTACCTCCTTTTGTATATTTTGATATTCTAGGTACCATCAATAGGCTGGAATTTTGTGATCCTATTTAACGTGATGGATTATAGTGTGATATAAAGTCCTTTAAGTACTGGGGAGCTAAACCATTCAAAGTTTTATAATAATCAGAATTTTAAAATGTAACTGAAACACTAAACACAAGATCTTAATGGTAGAAGATAATATATAAGAATTATATTCAATCATCTTGTGAATAGATATTTTGGTCCAATAATTAGTACCCCTGTCAGAATTTAGCAGGAGCAAATTCTAGCCATCAAGACTTTGATATAATTAACACACTCATCTAACTAGCAACATTTCTTGAGGTCTTGATTATCATCAGCAAAATTATGAAAACGAATTCCATGGTTCCTAATAACGTCTCACAATTGAAGCAAGTATAAGGGAGAAGAGCATGGGACCTAAAACTTAGCCCTATGGTACTCCATACTTTACTTCTACTTGATCTGAAAAGTATTCATTTACACAAACAAAGTGATAGTGGTCGGATAAATAGGATCTAAATCAAGCCCATGACTGTCCACAAATGCCAACATAATTCTCAAGCTTATTTAAGAGAATTTCTTGATCTATGTTTTCGAAGGCAGAACTAAGATCTACATAGCACTAGAAGAGAGGTGCAGCCATGATAAAAGCAAGTTATTTTTAACTCTTATATGTGCAGTCTATGTGCTATAATGGGGCCTAAATCCTTAAATTCTCCATTTATACCACGTATCTATATAAAAGAACATAAGTGGGAGGACACTACCTTATTCTCATATTTTAGACATAAACGTGAATGGACTGAATGAATTAATATAATTAAATAACTCTCAATGATCAAGCTGTGGTTTCTTGATAAGCAGTTTAATAACCACCAGCTTAAAAGTTCTTGTTACATGTCTTATAGAGAGAGAGTGAGAGGATTTAATAATATTGAGAAGAGGTTCTGAGATTACAGGAAATACCTCTTTAAATAGCTTAGTTGGCATAGGATCTAGCATACATGTGGTTGATTTTGATGCTTATGCAAGTTGTGTTAGCTTGTCTTGAACTATAACAGTGGAGGACTAAAGTTGCATGTAAGGAATATTATGAGATACTATGAGGGAATACTATGATTCTTCTGAGGTGTTTATGCAGGCTGTTGCAAAATTCCAGTTTTCCTTCTTGTGGGCTTTATATTACAGTATTTGTAAAGAGTTGCATACAGTCCTTTCTACTGTGCTGTGAGTGAATATTAGGCTTTTATTAGAATATTAGCTTTGTTCCTTGTCAATTTAGCCACAGTACTTGAAATAACTACAACTGATTGTTGTAGTTGTTTTCTATGAATATGCTGCAATATGTAAACATTGCAGCTTTTATAGCCAGTCGGTAGCTAGTGACACTATCCTTCCATGCAATGCAAAACACGTCTATTTTTGTACTCTTCCACTTGTGTTACATTTTTTGCACTCCTCTCTTAAGAGTGTGAGTGTGTTTATTTTACCACTTTGCAGGGCTATTCTGTGTAACCTTCTTTAATCGAAGGGGGTTTACAGTCTAGACTGCTGGAGAAGATTGTCTCTTTATATTCTGTAAGCACATCAAGTCCTTCTGAACTTTTTGGCATACTTACTGTAGTATTTGAGACAGGTTAGGAAGCTTATTAGTGAAGCTATCTTTAGTGGTCAAAGGAATATAAATTGATGTTACACTTATATATTGCTTTTCTGACAATGCACTCATAGTGCTTGTATCCTGATCTCCGAGTAACACCAAAAACATCACTATAAGTGAAAATTCAACCCGTTCTCATGAGAAGTCATACTAATTTGCAAAATCAAAAGTTGGGTCATACAAAATCGGATGTCTTTTAGATGAACCAATGAGATTAGCTTTCCTCGATAAGCTTACCCCAACATGTCATGTCTTTAGTGGACACAAAAAGTATGTTGAAGCAAGACTAAATCTCACATGAAGTGTACCACCTTACCAAGACCCTAAACATAATTAAAGTAATGTAGGTAACACTTTACAGTGAGGTCCTATTCGTTAACATTAGTTAATGCATTAGGTACCATGAACTAACAATTAGCTATATATTTGTTACACATCACATGATCTTTTAGGAAAGTATAAGACCAGGGGATAGCAGGGATAATTATAATGCTCAATAAAGTAGCATTGGTTATAAAATGATTCCAAAATGATCAGACAGGAAATCTGCATATTATTTCCGAATGTTTTGCGAATCATATGCAGACTCGTTGTCAAATTCTGGACAAGTGCCACCATGCAGCAAATGTTTGAGCCTCGAAAAACAACTGTGCTGTGCCTTTGATGTCACATCCCAGATACTACTCTACTAAAGATATATGTGAAAGGAAGCTGTTTTGGTTTGAGTTAAAGTTAGGTATAGGGTTAAGAGTATACTAACATTATTACTACTCAAATGTAATTATGACTACCAGACCACCCCCTAATACGGCCCGGCTTTAAACATAAGCATAAAGACAGATGTAAACAGTGGGCCACAGATCATCATGGGTGAAGTAAACAGGCAAAGTCGCTTGAACTGGAGGAGAGGATACACAAAAAATCATCCTCAAAATCTCCTTGCTCTATACCCTGTCCTCACATACCTCTTGCTGAAATTATATCGTGACACCGAAGAGAAAAATGCTGTCAAGATTGCATGGGCATAAGGAGCAGAGGGCCAAACGAATCTGCCAATAACTTTTACATGATTTTTAGGTTTCAGAAATGATCACTCCTGGGAGGAGTTCCCATAGCATACAATAATGCCGATACAGTCAGACTACAGTACATTAGGTGTTATGAATGTAACATTAATATATGACATCCTATACACATTCTACTTTTTGAAATGTCTATGTTAATGTATCACACAATTCACACGTGATTCTTATGTGTTTATTATAGCCTAAACCTGAGCGCGATGTCAAATTTCTGTCCTGAATTGACGATTTCACGTAGTAGCCCATCTGTCCGCTTTTAAAATGTTGACCACATTTATATTCACATCAGCGATTAAGGATATTATCTGGTCCAAACTTTACTCCGAAAAAAGTTCAAATGTTCCATAAAGGTTTGAACGCTCCATGGAGTATTCATCTAGTAGGGATATTCCTCCTGAAACATGCTCTGTCTTTTTTCATCTTCTTCTTTAAACTGTGCTACATCTGGTAAGCTGCTATATAAATTTAGCATTATTATTATGTAAATAAATAATGGTGTCTTAGCGTAAAAATTCCTGATAACTTTATGGGGATTTCACCTGTTTGTAGGCTATATTGATTTTAGTTTAATTTCTTTTAATGTTTGAATTTGTATTTATTATTCACTGCAAAATGTGTGCTTGACATTTCATATTTGCTTGATACCTCCTGCCTTCAGAATAATGTTGTCATACATGTACATACAAACGAAATTAATAATAATAATCATCATCATCATTATTATTAGGCTTTTATTTTGAAAAGTCAGATACAATATTTTATTAATAGAAACTATAAATGTAAGAGTTACATTTAAAAATGTGCATCAATTCATTTTGATGCACTTCCGCATTAAGCCCCACCCACACACGGTTCTATCCGAATACAGAGACAGATACAGATCATTTTGTCATATGAACAAATACAGATAATGGCTTCGCTGCACACCCCTAATTCAGAATTTACTTAATTTCTCCTTCTTATGCCACATGAACTCTTTGTGTTGGGTTGATGGTAAAAATCTGCTTAACAGAATTAAAAGCATAATGCAATAGTGGCAAAAAATGTACAGCAATGGCTCCATTCATTATGTCGAGTCAGTCTGTAGCATCTCCTGGTCTTGGCAGGCGTGCGATTGTGTTGTTATAAACTCGGGCCAAGAACACTGACTTTACATTAACTTTGTTATTGTGTTATCGTCCTTCCTGAAGAATATTCACTCATTTACCCAGAAGCCGGGAGATATTCTCAAAGGTCAACCTGTGTGTACAGGTTCTGTGTTCGCTGATTATCACAGTGTACATGAGCAATGCTTTCTAAGCAACATTTAATGCTTCTGAGACATTGTGGTGATTGTCATTGTACACGCCGCAGCACACCAATTTTAAGCTTAAGGACAACATTAAACTCCCTAAAATGTGGCCATTGCAAAAAAAAAACAAAAAAAAAACATCAAATTGACTTGATAAAAGCAAACAGATAAAACATGTAGTGAGCTGTTTACATATGAAGCATTTCAAAGGCATCACTCCTGACACAAACGCTGTTCCGAAAAGTAGACGGCATACATTTATCCAAAGCAACTTACAGTGCACTTATTACAGGGACAATCCCCCCGGAGCAACCTGGAGTTAAGTGCCTTACTCAAGGACACAATGGTGGAGGCTGTGGGGATCGAACCAGCAACCTTCTGATTAACAGTTGTGTGCATTAGCCCACTACGCCACCACCACTCATGTATAGCATAATAATACTAATAATAAAAGTCACAAACGACTTTAAGTTGTTCGTTTGAAAAACAAAATGTGGTTAGACGAGAACGAAACAGATCTTCCAGACGCAAGAAGTGAGACTGGCCATTCTCCAAAATCACCATGGCTAGAGTTGTATATGGAGTGATAGCATCATACTGCAGGCTGCTTATCATCAGCAGAGGTCTTGTTAAAGTAAAAAGAACAATGGATGATGCAAATACAGGGAAACACTTCAAGACAAGCCTGCTATTATTACATAAGAGCACCGTCCAGTATATTGCCCTTAAGGAGACTCTCAACATACTAGCACTAAATACTGTCTGAAAAGTCAACATGAGAATGTAAATGGATCCTATTTATTTACTAAGTACATGTCACTGGTCATAATACAAACAATTAGAAGCATGTCAAATAAATAAATAAAAGGTTTGTTGTTGTAAGTTTATAACTCAATTTCTAGAATACAATAATTAATAAATAATTGAACAGCAAAATGTGGGAAATCTTAAATATGCCCCTGCAAATAACGATAGATGTGAAAAAGTAGTGCTAACAATAGAATACATCGAAATGCTCAGGAGTAGGTGTCACGAATGTAGGTGAAGGCAGACAAGGAGCGAGGAGCTAGGTGCAGCGGTTCTTTATTTGAAATAAAACAAAAGGAAACAAACACTACAAGAACAAAGGAAATAACCGCGATGGGGAAAAATAAAGCAAAACTACAAAAACAACAAGAAAGACATTAGAAGGGTTTAATGGGTAGGAGAAACGATGACAGAGAGCACGGAAACAAGCATCCACAAACATTAAAGACCGACAGGGGAATGGAGAAATAAACAGGGTTATATACACAGAGGTGATGGAACTAAACGATATGCAGGTGAAAACAATGAGTGAGTGCTGGCAGGTGGTGAGGGCAAGGAGAGTTGGGAAGAGTAGTTTTCTAGACAATGACAAGTGAAAACACGGACCGGACCACAAGGAACGTGACATGGAATGTGACGTGCTGAGTGAAACAGAAAACACGGGGCAGACAACACAGGAACGTGACATAATCCCCCCTCAAAAGGACCGGATTCCAGACGGTCCTAAACAACAACAAAAAAATAGAAAAAACAAACAAAAGTTCCAGGGACAGGTCTAGGAGGCCTGGGAGGCGGCCACAAGACAGGGACAGGTCTAGGAGGCCTGGGAGGCGGCCACAGGAAAGGGACAGGTCCAGGAGGCCTGGGAAGTGGCCTCGGGACAGGGACAGGTCCCGGAGGCGGAGCTGAGAGGGGCTCTGGAGACGAAGCTGAGGGAGGCTCTGGAGGCTCAGGAGGCTCAGGAGGCGGAACCGAGGAAGGCCTATGATGCGGAGTCGAGGATGGCTCAGGAGGTGGAGCCGAGGGTGGTGGCGCCGTAGGCAGCTCTAGAGGCGGAGGTCTGGAAGGCTCTGGAGGTGGAGCCGAGGGAGGCTCAGGAGACGGAGCTGAGGAAGGCTCAGGAGGGGGAGCCGAGGAAGGCTCAGGAGGCTGAGCCGAGGAAGGGGGCGCCGAAGGAGGCTTTAGGGGCAGAGACCTGGAAGGCTCTGGAGGCGGAGCCGAGGGAGGCTCGGAAGGTGGAGCCGTAGGAGGCTTCAGGGGCGGAGACCTGGAAGGCTCTGGGGGTGGAGCCGAGGAAGGCTCAGGAGGCGGAGCCCTGGAAGGCTTGGGAGGAGGAGCCCGGGAAGACTCAGGAGGAGGAGCCCTGGAAGACTCGAGAGACTTGAGAGGCGGAGCCCTGGGAGGCTTGAGAGGCAGAGCCATGGAAGGCTAGAGAAGCTCGAGAGGAGGAGCCCTGGGAGGCTCAAGAGACTTGGGAGGTGGAGCCCTGGGAGGCTCGGGAGGAGGAGCCCTGGAAGACTCGAGAGACTTGGGAGGCAGAGCCCTGGAAGGCTCGGGAGGAGGAGCACTGGAAGACTCGAGAGACTTGAGAGGCGGAGCCTTGGGAGGCTCGAGAGGCGGAGCCCTGGAAGGCTCGGGAGGCTTGAGAGGAGGAGCCCTTGGAGGCTTGAGAGGCGAAGCCCTGGAAGACTCGAGTGACTCGAGAGGCGGAACCCTGGACGGCTCGAGAGGTTTGAGAGGTGGAGCCCTGGACGGCTCGAGTGGCGGAGCCCTGGGAGGCTCGAGAGGAGGAGCCCTGGAAGACTCGAGAGGTGGAGTCCTGGAAGACTCGAGAGACTTGGGAGGCGGAGCCCTGGGAGGCTCGAGAGACTTGAGAGGCGGAGCCCTGGAAGGCTTGGGAGGAGGAGCCCTGGAAGACTCGAGAGACTTGAGAGGCGGAGCCCTGGAAGGCTTGGGAGGAGGAGCCCTGGAAGACTCGAGAGACTTGAGAGGCGGAGCCCTGGGACGGTCGAGGCTACAGGCGCTGGCTCTGGGACGGTCGAGGCTACTGGCGCTGGCTGCTAGGTAGGCAGAAGCTGGAGGGCAGAGGCCTTTCCTTTTCTCCTCCTCCTCCTCTGGGCGAACGAGGCTGGCAACGCTGGCTCGCTGACCGTGGCTGGCGTGGGCTCAGGCTCGTTGACCGTGGCAGGCGTGGGCTCAGGCTCGCTGACCGTGGCTGGCGTGGGCTCAGGCTCGCTGACCGTGGCTGGCGTGGGCTCTGGCTCGCTGACCGTGGCAGGCGTGGGCTCTGACTCGTTGACCATGGCAGCCGTGGGCTCTGGCTCGAAAGCCGGAATCAAGAGGGGTGGTTCCTCTGCAGCGAGTTTCTTCACAACGAGACTCACGTACTCCCTCCACGTGTGCTCTCCGGGTTCCGGCGCTTCCCTCCGCCGGCATGATGGTAACCCGACCCAGTAGATGGATTTCAGGGAAGCGTCATCGAACCCGGTGTAGATGGCGACCGTGGAGAAGAGATGTGAGTACTCGCGAACGGTCAATTCTGCCTGGGCCAGTTCAGTAAAAACCGCTGCTAGATCCATTTTTGGTCGGTCTTTCTGTCACGAATGTAGGTGTAGGCGAGGATCTAGGTGCAGCGGTTCTTTATTTGAAATAAAACAAAAGGAAACAAACACTACAAGAACAAAGGAAATACCTACGATGGGGAAAAATAAAGCAAAACTACAAAAACAACACGAAAGACATTAGAAGGGTTTAACGGGTAGGAGAAATAATGACGGAGAGCACGGAAACAAGCATCCACAAACATTAAAGACCGACAGGGGAATGGAGAAATAAACAGGGTTATAAACACAGAGGTGATGGAACTAAACGATACGCAAGTGAAAAGAATGAGTGAGTGCTGGTAGGTGGTGAGGGCAAGGAGAGTTGGGAAGTGTAGTTTTCTAGACAATGACTGGTGAAAACACGGACCGGACCTCAAGGAATTTGACATGGAATGTGACGTGCTGAGTGAAACAGAAAACACGGGGCAGACAACACAGGAATGTGACAGTAGGGCTGGGCGAAATGCCTTAAAAAATATGTCTCGATATTCGATATATATATATATATATATAGATAATTATGCATTTGCTCTGAAATGGCTCAAAAGACTTTTTTTTTTTTTTAAGCAGAGGAACCATCATTTTATCCAAACAGCTATTGTAGCTAAGTAGATTAATATATTTTAAAGCCATCAAATAAACACAATCAATCATTTTCATTGATATGAAGTTTATATTTATATTTTATACATAATGATACATAGATCATCCCTTGGGCCCACCACCCATTGGAGGAACCGCAGGAGTCGGGTGCGCTGCCATATGGGCGGCAGTGAAGGCCGTGGGCCTCGACGGACCAGACCCGGGCAGCAAAGGCTTGCTCTGGGGATGTGGAATGTCACCTCACTGGGGGGGAAGGAGCCAGAACTAGTGAGGGAGGTGGAGTGTTACCAGTTGGATCTGGTGGGGCTTACATCGACGCACAGTTTTGGCTCTGGATCCGTACTCCTGGATAGGGGATGGACTCTATTCTTCTCTGGAGTTTCCCAGGGTGTGAGGCGACGGGCGGGTGTGGGGATACTCACGAGTCCCCGGCTGAGTGCCACTACATTGGAGTTTACCCCGGTGGACGAGAGGGTCGCCTCCCTACGCCTACGGGTTGTGGGGGGGAAAACTCTGACTGTTGTCTGTGCATATGCACTGAACAGCAGTTCAGAGTATTCGGCCTTCTTGGAGACCCTGAATGGAGTTCTGAATAGGGCCCCAGTAGGGGACTCCATAGTGATGCTGGGTGACTTCAACACACACGTGGGAAATGACAGGGACACCTGGAAAGGCGTAATTGGGAGGAACGGCCTCCCTGATCTGAACTCAAGTGGATGTTTGTTATTAGACTTCTGTGCTAGTCATGGATTATCTATAACAAACACCATGTTCGAACATAAGGATGCTCATAAGTGTACGTGGTACCAGAGCACCCTAGGCCGAAGGTCGATGATCGATTTTGTAATCGTGTCGTCGGATCTGAGGCCATATGTTTTGGACACTCGGGTAAAGAGAGGGGCAGAGCTGTCAACCGATCGCCATCTGGTGGTGAGTTGGGTCAGGGGGTGGGGAAAGACTCTGGACAGACCTGGGAAGCCCAAGCGAGTAGTGCGGGTGAACTGGGAACGTTTGGAGGAGGTCCCTGACCGCAAGATCTTCAACTCACACCTCCGGCGGAGCTTTTCAGGCATCCCTGCGGATGTTGGGGACATTGAACCGGAGTGGGCAATGTTCAAAGCTTCCATTGCCGAAGCCGCGGTGGAGAGCTGTGGCCTCAAGGTTTTAGGTGCCGCAAGGGGTGGTAACCCTCGAACACCGTGGTGGACACTGGTGGTCAGGGAAGCCGTCCGACTGAAGAAAGAGGCCTTCCAGGATTTGTTGTCCTGGAGGTCTCCGGAGGCAGTTGCAAGGTACCGACAGGCCCGAAGGGCTGCGGCCTCGGCCGTGAGGGTGGCAAAGAAGTGGGTGTGGGAAAAGTTCGGAAAAGCCATGGAGAAGGACTTTCGGTCCGCACCAAAGTGCTTCTGGAAAACCGTCCGCCACCTTAGGAGAGGGAAATGGGGAACCATTCAAGCTGTATACAGCAAAGATGGGACACTGTTGACCTCAACTGAGGAGGTTATTGGGCGGTGGAAGGAACACTTTGAAGAACTCCTAAATCCCAACATGCCCTCTATGGTAGAGGCAGTGCCGGAGGATGATGGGGGATCAGATTCTATTTCCCTGGGGGAGGTCACTGAGGTAGTCAAACAACTCCGCAGTGGCAAAGCCCCGGGGATTGATGAGATCCGACCAGAAATGCTGAAAGCTTTGGATGTGGAGGGGGTGTCATGGATGACACGCCTCTTCAACATTGCGAGGAAATCTGGGACAGTGCCTAAGGAGTGGCAGAACGGGGTGGTGGTTCCCTCTTCAAAAAGGGGGATCAGAGAGTGTGTGCCAACTACAGGGGTATCACACTTCTCAGCCTCCCTGGTAAAGTTTACTCCAAGGTGCTGGAGAGGAGGGTTCGGCCGATTGTCAAACCTCGGATTGAAGAGGAACAATGCGGTTTTCGGTCCTGGCCGTGGAACGACGGACCAGATCTTTACTCTGCAAGGATCCTGGAGGGGGCCTGGGAGTATGCCCATCCGGTCTACATGTGTTTTGTGGATCTGGAGAAGGTGTATGACCGGGTCCCCGGGAGAGACTGTGGGAGGTGCTGCGGAGTACGGGGTGGGGGGTCCCTTCTTAGTGCGATCCAATCCCTGTACGTCCAAAGCGAGAGCTGTGTCCGGGTCCTCGGCACGAAGTCGAGTTCATTCCATGTGGGGTTGGTCTCTGCCAAGGCTGCGCTTTGTCACCAATCCTGTTTGTGATATTCATGGACAGGATATCGAGGCGTAGTCGGGTGGGGAAGGTGTGCGGTTCGGTGGGCTGGGGATCTCATCGCTGCTTTTTGCAGATGATGTTGTCTTCATGTCATCATCGGTCCGTGTCCTTCAGCT
This sequence comes from Xyrauchen texanus, assembly GCF_025860055.1. NCBI lineage: Eukaryota > Metazoa > Chordata > Actinopteri > Cypriniformes > Catostomidae > Xyrauchen > Xyrauchen texanus. Next base: position 54,869,077 of record NC_068279.1, on the reverse strand, counting down.
CTCACTGGATCGCTTGGCAGTCGAGTGTGAAGCAGCTGGGATGAGGATTAGCACCTCTAAATCTGAGGCCATGGTTCTCAGCAGGAAACCGATGGAGTGCATACTCCAGGTAGGGAATGAGGTTTTGCCCCAAGTGAAGGAGTTCAAGTACCTCGGGGTCTTGTTCAGGAGTGAGGGGACAATGGATCAGGAGGTTGGCCGGAGAATCGGGGCAGCGGGGGCGGTATTGCACTCGCTCTATCGCACCGTTGTCACGAAAAGAGAGCTGAGCCGAAAGGCAAAGCTCTCGATCTACCGGTCAATTTTTGTTCCTACCCTCACCTATGGTCATGAAGGTTGGGTCATGACCGAAAGAACTAGGTCGCAAGTACAAGCGGCCGAAATGGGCTTCCTCAGAAGGGTGGCGGGCTTCTCCCTTAGAGATAGGGTGAGGAGCTCAGTCATCCGTGAGGAGCTCGGAGTAGAGCCGCTGCTCCTTTGCGTTGAAAGGAGTCAGTTGAGGTGGTTTGGGCATCTGGTAAGGATGCCCCCTGGCCGCCTCCCTAGGGAGGTGTTTCAGGCACGTCCAGCTGGGAGGAGGCCTCGGGGAAGACCCAGGACAAGGTGGAGAGATTACATCTCCACACTGGCCTGGGAACACCTCGTGGGTCCCCCAGTCAGAGTTGGTTAATGTGGCTCGGGATAGGGAAGTTTGGGGCCCCCTGCTGGAGCAGCTGCCCCCGCGACCCGACTTCGGATAAGCGGTTGAAGATGGATGGATGGATGGATGCATACATAGTAGCTTAATAAAAAGCATTATTTACCTTCAAATGATTTACTAATACATTTTTGGTTCTTGTGCAAAGCGACTTATTTTTGAAACCCCAGTGAAAATTGCATAATATTTCATTATTACTGTGGGACATGTCAGGTTTATTATTATAATATCCTTCTGAATTATCATTATTATTCTGATTATTAAATTTGTGTTATACAAAAGTAATATATATATTTCCTGTTTACTTCATCGTCACCTGGGGGCTTTTATTTTGACAGCGAAATTGCTGAAGTATTTACATCAACTTCATGAGGAGCTTTTATTTAGACAGAAAAGGCAATGTGTATTTGACAGTTTACAATGTTCTGCATTTCCTGAAACACTGTAATCTCCACCTTGTCTGTTATTCTGTGCCATGTTTGTAGATTTATATAATTACTTCTTCTTACTAATGTTTGGAATTGTGCTACATTACTTTGATTCCACAATGCACGTGAACTGATCTGAGAGTGCCGCCATGCATGTCACTGGTTTGTTCTGAATCACACACAGACCTGTTTATCTGTCTTTAAATCACAACCTTTTGTGGATTCATAATCACATATGACCAACTTGCCATTTTGACGTTAATTTGTTTTAATATGCAGCCCTGAAGAATCGTAAAATTAGTCTACTAATGTGCAGTTTATGACACTTAATGGCCAAATGAAAGCACATTAAAATCATTGTGAAATTCACAATATTTCTTGGTCAATTTTACATCATCAGCATTATTATCTTGATTATATTGTTAATCAATTTTATATTCAGTATATCGCCCAGCCCTACTCAGGATGTGAACTTGACCTTACTTACAACATAATAGGTTATCTATGAACATATTTTTATAATATTACTTAGTTCTGACTGATTTAAAGTCAAGAGCCATTACAAGTTCTCGATACTTGAGACAGGTGAATATAGTTTTATATTTGCCCTCCATTTTGTTCTGCACATCCAACCAGATATCAGGAGAACTCAGGAGAGTTGGCTAAATCATAAACATTTTTACAAATTTGTTCGTATGAACAAGGTGGTGAGGGTGAGTCATCTGATTGGCTGTTGTAAAATGTCGTGTGAATTTGTACAACCCAACTTGTATGACTAAATACGATTAGGTCAATAATAACCAACCCGTACAAATCCAAATGATTTCTCCATGAGTGTGTTGGCTCATCTAAAAACATCATAATGTTTTGAAAAATCCCATGAAATGGCATGATGCACAGTGTTGTTTCCTTTTGGGACTGAACATATTGAAGGGCGCTCTATGAGTGACCAAGTTTCAAACAAACAGCGAATCACACTCGCAGGATTTTGGGAAATCCAAAAGAACAAAGGTAGGATCAATGCTGCCATTCAAAACTGACCAAATGTAGGTATCTCAGTAGAGAGGATGTGAAGCATATACTGTAATTGGACGTGTCTTGTTGTCTACAAACCTTGGTATTCAACCTCTGAAGTACAAAGTACCCTTTGTTTAAGTAAAAGTAAAGATAACTTAATTTAAATTAACTCAAGTAAAACTTGAGTAGCTCTTGAGAAAAATACTTAAAAGGACTGACATAACTGATATTGCATGTATTGTACTTAAGTATCAATAGTACAAGTAAATGGCATAAATAATGGCACAGCTGGTCATTGTAGATTTACACATGGTAACTTGGTTAAATGTAAATGATATCCCCATTTTATTCTATTATTTACAAACTGATAAATATTACACTTAAGGACAGTTCTTCAGGTAAGGTGGGAGATTTTATTAAAGTTTGGGCAAATGTTCTTCAGTATTTCACAACATTATTAATGTTTAAGCCCAAGAATGTATGACTTCATGTATATCCAAAAACACAGATTAAACTTACATGAACAGTCTCTTCTCTTTAGATTCTACAGTGGATATTTTTATTTAGATTCGCAAATCAATTCTAAAAATGAATCAATCAGATTGCATTTTGAATCAATTTAACCCGTTTTTAAAAATGGAATTGATCAATAGATTTCAAACAAACAATTTATTCACGAATCAGACGTTACAATCATGAGTCGCATGCAGTTGACATTTACAGATATGCTATATTGCTTTGTTCTGTCATAAAGTAATGAATGTGTAGTGAAATAGTCATTAGAAATTTTTATACTTCAAAAAATGTACTAATCTACAGTAACCAAGTATTTCTACTTTGTTACTACACCCCTGTTGATGACATTGTGATTCTCGAAAGTATTTATTGGCCAGTTTGTATACAACTCTGAGTAGAAAATAATGTATTTGGTATTTTTTATTTTCCCGAAAGATAAAGTTTTAAGTGCATATCTGCTAAGAGTTCGTTTTGTCAACTTTTAGATTCACATTAGAATAAAGATAACCTCAAAGCTAGCAAGCATAAATTAAACTCCAGTTTTGTTTTCATGGGATCAAATATGAGAATAAATCTGAACTGAAGTGTAGTATCATAACAGTGGAACAAACTGCATTTAAGGAGTGTGGTAAAATAATATAATGCATGGAATATTCCTATAAAATCATATAACAATGTTGACTATTGTGCAATCCAGTAACTGGATCTTGATTAGGGCTAGTGTCTCTATTGTATAAAACAGAGCAAACCACATTTCTGAAGGCTTTCTCCTCTAATTCTCAAGGAGAAAATGTCTGCCTCTACATTACAGTTGAGCCGGATCCATCACTTCACAAGAATTTCATCTGGTTGTTGCTGCATACTCTTTGCACACAACAACAAGCAGCTGATGATATTTTCCCAATTGCATTGAAAAAAAAAAAAGTAAGTGATTGGATTGCACATTTCATTTTGGCTTATTGGATATCGATAAACAAAAAACTCAGGTCACAGAGTCGCAGCAGAATAATGCAATGCATTTGAGTGTGTCTGGTCCCTCTAGCTATTATTTACGATGTTCATATGTTTCCTAGTGCTGGAGAGTTTCCTCCGAATCATTGTAATGCTGCAGCAATTATGTCATGTGCGATATAAATGCAAGTCATGTTAGCAACCATTTCAATTTACTTGAGCACTGCTACCCAAGAAGGGTATTCAATATAAAATTCATGCAGAACATTGATAGTCAATTACCACACAAAATAATATCAACTTGGTAATAAACATCATGCCATAAATGTTTTGATACAGCATATTTTTTAAACAAACCTTAAAAAGAACCTACAGCATAGCAAAGCAGATTAGATCATGCCTCATCCAGGGGTTTAGGTTTGTGGTTTGTGTTAGGAGTTAAAGTTATGAACTTATATGAAACTTTTTCTAAACCCAAATGTGTTCTTTCTTTTGTGATTCTCAACAGTGATTTTCCTAATAAAACCTTGGTTTAGGGTTTGGGTGAGAGGTTAGATTGTTTATTTATTTATTTTTAAATATTAGTTGGTATGAACAAAATTGACCTGCTCCAGATCACATGTACAACATGCATATAAAACATTAACATTACAGTCTGAAATAACATAAAACATTGTGTAAAGGTATTAATGGAAAGGAGGAGGCGAGAACCGGCTTGTCAATATAAATAATATTTTAATAAGGAACTTAAACAAAAAGACAAACACACAAAATCGGACAGATTGGAGGCTCCTGGCAGCGGCCCTGACTGCTCCAGGCAGTCGTTTAGGAGCCTCTTTTCCCTTCATGGTCGGCAGCCATTCGTCCACACTCAGGCGGCCGGGCTCCTCCGTCCTCCGGCGGATGGCCACGGCTGCTCCATTTGGGTGGATGGTAGTGGCGAGGACTCTACTAAGGCGCATCCCTCCTCCTTCCCGGGTTTCGGCACCAGTTTTAAGGTATTAATGGAAATAAGGAGGTGAGAACCGGCTTGACAATATAAATAATATTTTAGAAAGGAATTAAAGAAAAAGACAAACACACAAAGGTGTCGGACAGCTGCCCGTAAATCTCTGTCTCTGTTCACTGCAGTCTCCAGTTGGCTTTTATCCCTCTCTGAGACTTGATTAGCCTGATTAGGGGCCGGGTGTGTAGCATTACGACCCGGCCCCCCGCCCTGTCAAACAGAAAAACTGCCATTTTGATAGAAGTGAAATGAAATTAAAGATGAACTAATATTGAATGAGTGGTATAAATGTAAACATAATAACATAACATACCATAATAAAAACAAAACATAAATGAATAAAAAATAAAAGATAATAAAACTTCCGGTGCCTTCCATACGTGGCATTTTCATGGCTTTGGATTAAGATAACTGTAAATGAGTGTGCACACGCACCCTTTTTACTATTTGGTACTATTCTTTTTTCTATTTTTTTTTGCATTTTGTAAGATTATTACGACTTTTCATGAGAACGGGTTGGTTAATATAGTAACTTTCAGTGTGTATCCAAACATACTGGACAAAATGTTATGTGTTTATGTAGTGTGTTTCCCTCACATACGGCATCTCATTGGTCAGCACAGGATTAGGAGTACACCAGGGTTCTGTTTTGGGTCCATTACAGTTTTTAAGATTAATACATCTAATCATTAATACAGTACAATCATTAAAAACCTAATATTAGATCTGCCTTTGTTCTTTGAAGCAAAGTACCCATACTGTCTAAAGTGTTGATGAGTAATGATTGTTGCGTCTGTCCTACTCTGCCATTTTTGCACATGAAAGGAGAGAAAGATATTTTCTCAAAATAGAGCGAGGAGACAAATGTTTACTTGGCAAATAATTCATATGTTTGACACCTTATCACACGGGCTTTGCCTCTGTCATGTTTTGGAAGGGGCAGTGTCATCATTTTCCCTGAATTCACTCTGATAAGCTGCTCTGTCGTGGAGAGCGCAAGCAGCGGCGTTGCCATCAGGCTGTTACAGAGTCAGCTCATGCCATCATGTGCAACAATCAATTTCATAATTTCCAGAATATGACTGATAGTCCTGCCATTTTGTCTTTATAATTATGCAGAGGTCCTGTTCTCATGATTTAATAATGTTAACACGGTCACTTAGCTTGCGGCTTGGCAAGATGAGTCTATTGATTGCTAAACAGGAGTCCATAGTCAAAAAGGGTAGTCAAAATGACTTAAAACTAATTGCTACAAGCGTTTAAAATATGGCAGCTTTAATTATTTATTTATTTACTTATTTTCGCTCTAAGGACACCTCATACTGTTTATCAAAATGTGCGCCAAAAACAAGTGAACACAGGTATGATCGTTATGCGCAGCACTGGATGAATTTGAACACATATATTATCTTCTGCTCATGGCTGTGACGAAATCCAAAAGCTATTGGCTATTTAAAAAGAAAATATGTGTGTTCGACTTCATGCAGCACTGTGCATTATGATCGATGCCGGACTTGAAGTGCATGTTGGTTAGAAATGTTGTCAGACTTGAGACTGCACCACCGCCGTGTCACCGTGACGTGATCATCTCAAAGTATCGTGAGAGATTCTTGATCATCTGACTGGCTCAGCCACTGCAGTTGCTCTTAAGCAGTTGCACAAGCTCTGGTGACGACACAGCTTATTCCCAATTGGCCAGACTCACACCTTAACATTGGTGACAAGTTTTTCATGGGATTTCACAATGGCATACTTCACATAATACTCTTACTACTTCTGCTATGACAGTCTATGCCAGAAATAAGAGTAGCGTGGTAGAATGCCAAATTACCAAAGTGTTTGTTCTGACACAGAACGTGTATTTATTAAAAATATCGTTCAAAAGATTACAAATACTGACTCATGTATTTGTATAAATATAATAATGGCTTTTATTGGACATTCTTCTTACACATACAGTATCTCAAAAAAGTGAGTACACCCCTCACATTTTTGTAAATATTTCATTGTATCTTTTCATGTGACAACACTGAAGAAATGACACTTTGCTACAATGTAAAGTAGTGGGTGTATAACAGTGTAAATTTGCTGTCCCTTCAAAATAACTCAACATACAGCCATTAAGTTATAAACCGCTGGCAACAAAAGTGAGTACACCCATAAGTGAAAATGTCCAAATTGGGCCCAAAGTGTCAATATTTTGTGTGGCCACCATTATTTTCCAGCACTGCTTTAACCCTCTTTGGCATGGAGTTCACCAGAGCTTCACAGGTTGCCACTAGAGTCCCCTTTCACTCCTCCATGATGACATCACGGAGCTGGTGGATGTTAGAGACCTGGTGCTCCTCCACCTTCTGTTTGAGGATGCCCCACAGATGCTCAATAGGGTTTAGGTCTGGAGACATGCCAGTCCATCACAGTCACCCTCAGCTTCTTTAGCAAGGCAGTGGTCATCTTGGAGGTGTGTTTGGGGTCGTTATCATGCTGGAATACTGCCCTGCGGCTCAGTCTCTAAAGGGAGGGGATCATGCTCTGCTTCAATATGTCACAGTACATGTTGGCATTCATGGTTCCCTCAATGAACTGTAGCTCCCCAGTGCCAGCAGCACTCATGCAGCCCCAGACCATGACACTCCCACCACCATGCTTGACTGTAGGAAAGACACACTTGTCTTTGTACTCCTCACCTGGTTTCCGCCGCACACGCTTGACACCATCTGAACCAAATAGGTTTATCTTTGTCTCATCAGACCACAGGACATTGTTCCAGTAATCCATGTACTTAGTCTGCTTGTCTTCAGCAAACTATTTGCGGGCTTTCTTGTGCATCATCTTTAGAAGAGGCTTCCTTCTGGGATGACAGCCATGCAGACCAATTTGAGCACTGACAGGCTGAGCCCCCCACCCCTTCAACCTCTGCAGCAATGCTGGCAGCACTCATATGTCTATTTCCCAAAGACAACCTCTGGATATGACGCTGAACACGTGCACTCAACTTCTTTGGTCAACCATGGCGAGGCCTGTTCTGAGTGGACCCTGTCCTGTTAAACCGCTGTATGGACTTGGCCACCGTGCTGCAGCTCAGTGTCAGGGTCTTGGCAATCTTCTTATAGCCTAGGCCATCATTATGTAGAGCAACAATTCTTTTTTTCAGATCCTCAGAGAGTTCTTTGCCATGAGGTGCCATGTTGAACTTCCAGTGACCAGTTTGAGGGAGTGTGAGAGCGATGACACCAAATTTAACACACCTGCTCCCCATTCACACCTGAGACCTTGTAACATTAATGAGTCACATGACACCGGGGAGGGAAAATGGCTAATTGGGCCCAATTTGGACATTTTCACTTTCACTTTTGTTGCCAGCGGTTTAGACATTAATGGCTGTATGTGGAGTTTTCCAACATTTTCTAAACTTCAGTTTTATAGAGGAACGTGTTTATCTAACTTTGTCAATCACATTCTCAAGGATATATTAGCAGATGTTCATTCTACTATGGGCATAATTCGACAATCAATATATCTCTCTGCAAGTCTGTCTGTTACTCAAGTCAACATTCACACAGTTTTTCTTAGTGTATACAGTATTCATGTTGACATGCTTTGGTTAAATGATACATTGGGATTAGCATTCATCAACAGTCTCAAGTCTGTTGGGGTCAGACAAAATATGGCAGGACCAACCAGGGGCGGATATACTGGGGTGGCATGGGGTGGCAGATGCCACCCTAAGAAAAAACATTGCCATACCATCTGCCACCCCAGCATAAGTATCCAAATGTATTCAATATAAATGAAAGTCTATTATAGTTGATGTTGACATTGTTTAGGGGTTTATTCATGTCAAACTGGCTAAACTCTCACGGAACGCATAAATGACTATAGACCTATTGATCGATTAGAGCAGCAACCAATCACAGCATTGACCAATTGCCTACCTACAATTGCAGTGTGTGTACAGTGTTTGGGCTCTCGTGGGTTGATGAGCTTATTTTCTCAATAACAACGACCACATGGACAAATACATGGAAAAAAAAAAAAGAATTAAACAATTAATTTCTCAGTTGTTTCCAATTTTTTCACTATATGATTATTAGATACATCGTTGTCAGTTATTGGTTGAGACGTTATTGGTTGTCCTGGAGGAACGTTGTCTCGTTTTGCTGTGTACTGTACTAACTGTATATGGTTGAAACGACAATAAAAAACACTTGACTTGACTTGACTTGACGTGTGTGACATGTCCTCACAACGTTTTGAAATAGCTTTCGTCAGGTTAAAGTTTATATATATATATATTATTATGCTGGCAAATCAGTATCAAAATGGTTAATATGCGGTTCCTGTAGAAATGCAGTTGTATCGCAAATTCATGGACATTTATAATTTGATAGTGACTCCAGTTAATGAACTAGTACTTGTTGCAATGAAGCTTGGTACCTTAATCCATAAGAACTATGCATGGTCACTTGCTTTAATGTTGTCACCCCTCATTGCCTGCATGCCACCCCATAAAAAAAAGATCAGCCCCTGGGACCCACTCATTGTAAGAATCATAAGCTAGATCTAATTCTGTCTTATGGAGTTGATGTTGACAAAATAGCAATTCTGTCACAAAGTGATGACATTAATAATTACCTCATCAAGAACGTTAAGTTCAGAATGAAGTGCCACAGGGCTCAGTATTAGGCCCAGAGGCATATTAAGGTGGTCAGGGGCCCCTAGGCTGTTCTTTGTGTGAGCCCCCCCCCCCCCTAATCATTATGATTTACTGGAAAAATTTATTTAGTGCCAAACATAGTCCACACGCAAATAGTAAGGTGAGCTGGCATACACACGCACATTGAGACAGCCAATACTACAGTGTTTCCTCTACATTCCTTAAAGTGGTGGACCTCCACAGTAAGAAAATTACCCCCACACCACATAGGTAAAATGATAAATTGAACATTACAACAAAACACAAATACAAACAAGCACAAGGCCCAGTGCTTAGAAGCAGCCCTTTAATTATGATCAAGAAACACCAGCACTACAACCAAAACTAACATCAACAGAGTAATGTAAGATATTACCCTCTGCCACCACAGCCACAAAACAATTACAAAGGACATATGTAACTATAAACAGCAATGCAACAGAATTCCCTGCATTCACAGTTCAACTGCAAGCTGGTAACCACTTTAAGCTTTAAAAACCAACAGGTAGTCTGCATCAGTGCAGAACACCCTGTTTTACTGAGACAAAATCACAACATCATTACTGAGACACAAACCACTGTGCAATACACTAAACTGTGTATAAAACAAGCCATTATAAAAACAGCTGCCATAATAACAGCAATAATGAAACAGCAGCATAATAATAAATATGTACATATTGTTGCATATTCCTATCTTTAGATTTTTTTCTTTCTTGATTTTCTGACAGAGAAGTTCTTCATGAGGCTGGTAAAATCCAATTGGCACAGAACGTCATTTTCAATGGACATCAGAGACAGGTGATTCAGTCGGTTTTGGCCCATCGTGGATCTCAGTCTATTTTTAATTAGTCCCAGTTTTGAAAACGAGCGCTCCCCGCTGGCGTTGGTTACAGGCAAAGTCATAAATAGCCGGAGCGCTATATCATTTGGAAACACTGATTGTAGTTTCCTTGGTCTTATAAGTTGCAGCAGTGACATTGCTGAGGTGTCCTTGTTTTCTTTGATAAATTGTCTGAATTGTCCAATTTCGTCCACAAAATCCTCCTCTAGATCACCTGCATATTTCTTCTGCTGTTTAGCTGCTCCTGTGCGAAGATCTTGTAGGGGGATGGATGGGATCTCATTCAAAAATCCAAATGTCTGCTGAATATCTTTGTAGGAGTGATACCTCCTATCAAGCTCAGCAACGAGACGGTCTATGATGGCTTGTTTTGAATGTTTTGAATTTGTCGTGGCCTGACTGGTCATAGTCTGGTTCAGTGGATTCATCTGCTTGTTTTTTCCTTTTCCTGTGTCTCTGCGTGTAATTGTCTGCTAACGGGATGTTGATTTGGAGGAAAAATTTAAAAGTGTCTGCACTAAATTGAAAAAATCCCTCCATCTCAAGGCAGCAATAAACACTATTAACTCCCACTAAATTGAAAGTGTGTGCAGCGCACGGTACCCACTCGATTAATAGGTTTACCTGTTTACCGGGGCTGGCCCATGAGCAGGTCAACTGTGTCTGCTGCCTGGCGCTTCGGGTGGCTGAAGTGTCTGACTCGGTCCCTCTGTCTCAGTCTCCCTATCTGAGTGAGATGGAGATGGTTGTGAGGCTGCGGCATCGTTGCGGCGGTGATCTTGACTGGTGTCTTTACATCTATCACGGATAACGTGAAAAAAATAGAACCAGCTTTAAAAACCAACCTGTGTAAATAAACCATACCAGTGACCCAAGTCACATCTATCCAATCACCTGCTTATTTATTTTTTTATGTTTCTTATGGGCCCATGAGTGTCTTTTTTTGTTCGCTCTGAAGTCAATTTAAAATAATAATAAAAAATAGTCTGGCCAATCCAGGACCCCTGCACACGTGGGGCCCCTAGGCTGCAGCCTATGCAAGCCTGTGTGTTAATCCGTTCCTGATTAGGCCCTCCATCTTTCTCCTTGTATATGCTTCCCGTGGGAGACATTATCAGGAACCATGGAATTAGTTCAGTCAAGACCACTTCCATCAAATGAATAGTCTACTTGACTTGAATACTTGAATGAATACTTTTAAAGATATTAAAGAAACTGTTGCTGTTGGCGGTATAGTTCTGTTATGGGCAAAGTCTCCGGCCACCCATGCTGCCATGTAATGTAGGTGGGCGATATGACCAAAATCCTAAATCATGGTTTGAGTAATTTTATATCACGTTAGTAATATAGACAATTATTATTATTATTCTGAAGGAGCACTGAAGGATGTGTTTATTTGGCTGTTGAGTTCAAATATCACCAGTCTTTCTCAGGAATCACTACTCCATCTTAAAATTAAATACATACAATAAATTAGTGCAAAACAGTAAAATACAATGTACATTAAGCTTAAATTTAAATAAGTATTTTATGGTATGGTTTTCAATAACCTAGTTTCCATCCATTTTCCCCACTGATTTGTTACTGACAGTGAAAATGTGTAATAAAAAGTTTGCAAACTGTACCGTCTTCTGCTTGTTTCCATTCAAATGGTCTTTAATCAATAAAAATGTTAAGTATGTGTGTGTTTAAAATGTATAATAACATTTAATATATAAAATATAAATCATTATGTGGGGTGGGGAATTAGCTTCCTTTTCATGCCTTCTCTCATCAAGAGTACCGACCACCACCGCCAGCGCAGGCTTGGGGCTATTTATCCAGCAACCCTTGGTGGAGCAGTGCCAACCAATCCTGACACAACATTTTCACATGTGCAAAAGAAATTTAGCTAATCAGCGGCCTCTGTATTATGGCCTGAGGGGTGCTGAGAGAAGTGCCCCTAGCATGCGCAGGCAGGACTCTTGACATAGTCACGTTCCCTCTCGCCATCGTCTCATTGGATGACTGAAAGTCTACTACTATAGCAATGATGAACGCGGACACAGGAGCAGGATCTCAGCTGCCCAGTCTGCCCCCAAATTCAATAAGATCTCTTCAGCAAAATCCATTTCAGAGGAGATCTTTGATGTTGATGTCAGGTTGATCTGGGCCAAGCTATTTTGCCCGTAGTTTTTCCACCAAACAACAGTCTAGCGAAAGGGGCAAAACGTACACACGATGCTTCTCCCGTACTTGGTACAGCAGAAAGGCTTGGCTAGCTGGATGTAGTCATTAAACTGCATGCTTTCAATGTTTACTTTTTAAAATGACGAGGACAGATGGAACATGGAATGTTTTAGGATTAAGGGACCTAAAACATTTATCAGAGAGGAAGAAGAAACATGAGTCCACAAGAGCACATATGGACAATAGTGTCAAGCTAGCAATCCTTGGCAGAGTCAACATTTTTATTCAGATGTGGCCTGCAAAACCCCAGAGTAGAACCCTATTGCACTGATGTTCATTGGGTCTGAGAAAATTTGACATAAGAATCAGGTAAAACTTACTCCAATGTCTGGTAACAGGACACGCCACTGAACGGCTGTCATACTGAGGGACCTCAAACCTCCCTCAGGCTTCAGGCCTGTCAAACAGTCAGTCGCCACACATCGTGAGACTTAATTATCGACTGTTTGCAGCTGTGGCAGGGGGTAAGAGCTCGACAGATGAGTCAAATGGCAGCGGTGTGAAATGCTCTAAACGCTCTACTCATGCAACCCTCCTGACAGCATCTAATTCTGAATGGACATGTTTGCCCTGTGCAGCATCTGTGAAGACAACAATGTTGATAAATCTGTGGAAAATAAACATATAAATAATGCAATTAATCATAACCCCAACCCATACTTAAGGAACTATAAGGAATGTTCCAACCAATTCAAGCTCTATGTACTACATAAACTTTTTTATAAATATGTGGCAGTAGGGGACAGTCCAGCACCACAGCCTTCCACAGACGTGCTATTGCACTCAAAGACAACTGAACAGAGCAAAACATTATTCAGAGTTCCCCTTCTGTCGCTCTCTCCACGTTGTGTCGGAGAAGCGACACTAGGGGTCTCTCTTGAGCGCCGATATCCACCTCTGATCTATGAAAAAAGGCCAATGAGAGTTGGCAGCCGGTATTTGCATGTCCCGCCCCCGGACAAATGGGTATTTAAGCGGCGCAAATACGGGAGTTCATTCAGAAAATTTCTTCGGAGCCGATGGTCTGTTTGCAGTCTGCTGCGAGAATACACACCCTGAACTCCTGTATCTCTGACGATCTGCTTGCTGTTGGATTTGACGGCGCACAACAGTGGCTTTCTCCTACTTTGCACGGCGTGCATTGTTGCCCCTGAGCGCTTCGACAGCGCAGACACACACACACACACACACACACACACACACACACACACACACACACACACTGTGTATTAAAAGAGCAATTTCCTTTAAAACGGCAAGTCTTTGGGGTAAGCACGACCTGATCCTCAGGTTCCTGAGAGGCGCCCGGAGGTTGAATCCCTCCCGACCAGGCCTAGTTCCCTCCTGGGATCTCTCGGTAGTCTTGGCAGGACTCCAGAGACCTCCCTTCGAGCCGCTTGAATCAATTGGACTCAGGGCCCTCTCTCTTAAGACAGCCCTGATGATCGCGCTCGCCTCTATCAAGAGGGTCGGGGACCTGCAAGCGTTCTCTGTCAGCGACACTTGCCTGGAGTTCGGTCCGGCAGATACGTCTGTGATCCTAAGACCGTGACCGGGTTATGTGCCCAAGGTTCCTACCACACCCTTCCGAGATCAGGTAGTGAACCTGCAAGCACTGCCCCGGGAGGAGGCAGACCCAGACCTTTCGTTGCTATGTCCAGTGCGCGCCCTGCGCATTTACCTGGACCGCACACAGAGCACCAGACGCTCTGAGCAGCTCTTTGTCTGCTTTGGGGGACGGCTTATCACACCCAGGCCGTGCCCCTACCCTTGCGGGTCCGAGCTCACTCAACATGGGGTGTTGCGTCCTCGTGGGCACTGGCCAAGGGCACCTCCCTAGCAGACATCTGTAGAGCCGCGGGTTGGGCAACACCCAACACCTTTGCGAGGTTTTACAACCTCTGCGTTGAGTCGGTTGCGTCTCGTGTTTTGTCAGGTCCCGAGCCCGTAGCACTCGGCAACACGTAGACCGACCGGCCAGGTGGATCGCTTGCGCCCAGCACCCTTTTCCTGATGTCAAGGTAAAGTAGTGTGCCTTCTTCCCAGGGCGCCCCACTCCGAGTCGGGACCCTGGTCGATTCCTCCCCAGCCCTCCGGGTCCGCGGTTCAGCGGAGGAAGCCCAAGCCACTGCAGGTACCCTGATGGCTACCCTGTACTGGTATAGGTGCTCCACAGGTAAGGCCTCCTGCTCGGACTCCCCCTGTGTGTAATTCCATGGTTCTGTCCCCTTACGAGCGGACCCCCGTGTCTCCCTTAGGCAGTTACAGCTGCCCTGGTCGCCGTGCTGTAGCAACTCCCCCCTTTTGAGGCTGGATCTACCACCGCACCATACTGTCCACGCGAGCCCTAAGACGGCCGTGTGACGTGTCTACCACTTTTCCTCCCCAAGAAAAAGGGCAGGTGTGGTCTCCGCCCCAAGAAAAAGGGCAGGTGTGGTCTCCGCAGGGTCTGGGTAAGACCCCCTTCCCTATATGCGTGTAAGGGCCCCGGCCGTGATTGTTCTATGCGAGAAACATAGAGAGAAAAGAGGCCCAGCCAGGCTGGCCCGTTTCCATGTTGGCAAACATCGCCTTGTTCCCCTCCCAGGGTAACTAGAAGGATTCCGATGTTCTTATGGGGCATTGGGGAAGGGTACGTGCAGCCAGGTACAGACGATGCGCGGCACTGGATGAAATCCCTGCCCACCTCTGTATCGGCGGTTCACGTACACGGTTCAGCGCATGGCAAGATTGGAATGGGTCCCCTAGTGTCGCTTCTCCGACACAACGTGGAGAGGGCGACAGAAGGGGAACGTTTGATTACGTATGTAACCTCCGTTCCCCGAGGGAGGGAACGACACGTTGTGTCTTTCCTCCGCCATGTCGCTGAACTGAGCCACTGTTGTGGCCGGACCATTTCCGGCTCCTCAGAAAAATCCTGAATGAACTCCCGTATTTGCGCCGCTTAAATACCCGTATGTCCGGGGGCGGGACATGCAAATACCGGCTGCCAACTCTCATTGGCCTTTTTTCATAGATCAGAGGTGGATATCGGCACTCAAGAGAGACCCCTAGTGTCGCTTCTCCGACACAACGTGTCGTTCCCTCCCTAGGGGAACGGAGGTTACATATGTAACCAAACGTTCTCAATGCATTTTTCAAAGTTTCAAACTACGTTTAAATTGGCACAGCGCTTATGACGAGAGATGCTGAAAAACATTGAAATGTGGCACAATTAAAATGAGACACACCAAAAGCGTCTGTCTGACATATGAGTACTGGTACATAGATCGACAATTAAAAATATGACAACACATGTTCAATGAAAATTGAATAATTTTTTTTTTTTTTACTTTTATTACACGGCTCTCTGGAATACTATATTCTGATTGGTCAATGGGACCATCTAGTGGTCTGATGTTGCTACATACTGATACAGCTGATCAGCGATTTATTACTTCTCACATATTTACATAATTTCAACACTATTTCATGTCCATTTATTTGTTTATTTGACAAGTAACCTTTTAAAAGGCTGGACATCAATGCAAATCAAAATTTTATGTTCATGTATTTATTATTTGATTAATATCCATGTAATCAGCAGAATAATGCACAGTCAGCTGGTTGTTATCTCAAATGAAACCCCTTGAGGGTGAAACAAGTTGTCCGCTTGGCATCGGAATCCTGATCACCCTGTATTGTGCACAACATATAATAACAACTGGCTGACTGTACATTATCCCTTACTTAGAGCCACTTTTGCGGCTGGTAGAGTGGGTCAGCCACTAATCACAGGATTGGTGATTTGAATCCCGGCCCATATGACTCCACATGCCGAAGTGTCCTTGGGCAAGACACTGAACCCCAAGTTGCTCCCAATGACAGGCTAGCACCTTACATAGCAGCTCTGCCGCCATTGGTGTATGAATGTGGGTATGAATGGGTGAATGTGTCACAGTGTAAAGTGCTTTGAATACCGTTAAGGCTTAAAAAGGCGCTATATAAGTGCAGACCATTTACTATTTACTTTTGTATTGTCTAAATGCGTGACTTGTCTGCTGCCACAACATGTGTAAATTATGTAATGTAACTAAATTATTTGCATTATAATATATATTAAATATGTATTATATTTCTAATATTTGAAATTGCTATATACTAAATTATATTTATTAGGAGGCCTTTCACAGTAAATATAAGTTATTTTGTGAAATGTTGTCCACAATAGACTTGTGAAGAGTCTTTTCAATACAGAGACAAATCCTAAAACAAAAAAAAATAACAGATGCATATCTAAAGCATTTCTGATTGTAGCTTTAAATATAAGGATACTCAATAGCTCAAAGAATTCACGTCAGGCTTGGATTAAAATGTGTGATTACATCTGAGAGGTTCATAGATAAGAAAGTTAATATTAACATTAATAGTTTTGGCTTAAACTGTAGGTCTATTTATCCAATTTAGAAACATTGCAACATACATTTCAGGATTATAGCAATTTAAATATTTATTTTTTCTCCACAATTTGCACTAAATCCTCATGGTGGCGTACTGAATCGCCTCAATCCAGGTGGTGGAGGACGAATCTACCCAGGCCCCCACAATTTAATTAATTAGAAGTGTTTGTGGGACCTGCAGCAGTCTATTGATCTTGATGGATATTAACCTGTGGCGCCTTGTCAATGGCACTTGCTTGATATGGACTGCTGGTTCAAGTTTGGACCACAATTAATGGTAATAATAATAATACAAAAATCTATACTATGATTAACATTTCTGGCTGTATAAACTGTGTAGTTTAAAAATTATTGATTCATCATTTTACCCTTTTAAGAACACAGTAACTTTAATTAATCAAATTGTTAATTCATGTCATATGTATTATGTATCAATTTAATAAGCTAAATAAAATAGCTCCTATTCTGTATGGCAATTACATATTATGTATGAGTCACCCAGTCACCATTGATAAGAATATTGAATTAGCATGTGGCCTTTATTTGACATTTTATTTTTAAATATGCATTAAAGTCTTACAAGATCAAGCTATATTCAACTGTTCTTAATTAAGATTTTCTATTTTTTAAACCAGAATAGCTACAAGTAAAAGAATGACTCAATACAGAATGCAATTCGTTATTTTCCTTAAAATAGCCAAATAATAAGTCAATTACAATGGATTCATTTGCTTTATGATATGGCATGCATAGCTAAAAGTTATCAGAGAAGAATGCAATGGCACACAATTAGGACTGTGCTGTGGGAATGAAGACACAATATTCACAGAACAGCTGGTGCTGTGGCTCATCATGTAGCATGTACTCTGTGAAATTAGTATATGTAGTAGTTTTCACCTGTTTACAGAAATCGGTCAGTGATCAGAATACATGCAGGATCAAATATTTCAAATTAGACTGAAATCAAAATGACCTCAGAGCTGTGGCAATTTCTTATGACTTTCGGTGTTCAACCTGACACTGTATCATTAACACTGCATTTTTATTGATTCAATATTGATTTAGGCCATTACTTTGCACATTCAATGAATAGGATTATAGAAAACTATTAAGTATTAGGTCTAATTGTTAGTTCCTTTTCCTAACCCTTACTCGATAGGAATTGTATGGGTTGAATTGTAAAATTAAATGAACGTACAATGTTACTACTATATATACGTGTGTGTGTATATATATGTATATATTATATACACAATATAGAATGTTCAGTAGTCACCATTAGGGATACACCGATCTGATACCTGGATTGTATCGGCTCCAATACTGAAGCTTTTATACGGATCAGGTATCGGTCCGACGTTAGTCATGTTCGTCAAAAATGACATAAAAGAACCATTACAAAACACATTAAAGCAGTTCATATGACTGATACATTTTATTCAAAGTCACTTGAAGACGTGTGATAGCTCTGTGAATCACAAAATACTGTGTTTAATTAGTAAATATATAGTATGCGCAGCGCCAAAGTGTCAGTGAATGGTGCTGCTCTGTTGACACAAACTCACGCACAGGCTGGTGATGCACTCGCGGCTGTTTTCAGCCTTCACAGCGGTGTGCAATATTTGAGCGCTACTCAAACACAGCATCTCAGATGTAGATGCTCAATAGTTCGGTTCACATATAATATGCATTTAGAACCAAATATTTTACCAGAATTTGAATAAGCAAATTCAACTACTGTGAACTCACCTACATACCACTTATAGGACTTCCTGGAGGGTTCATGTCAAAATAAAAGCCTGAAGTTTTAGAAAAGTTTTAAAGAGGTGCATGATTGAATATATTACTTTTGTATTTAAAATTCTAAGACAATGATAATAATAATAATAATAATTTATTGTTTATAATCATTATTATTTGTTTACAAATTCTAAAAACATTTAGGTTGAATGGGTTCCAAAAAATAACTATGCGAATGAAAAGTGGACTGATATCTTAAAACTAAATTGAACAAAAAAGAATCCTTTAAAGTCCAGATACAAGTTGAAAATAGTTTGCAAAGAAAACTTATTTTCTACTGAAGACTTGAAGACTGGAATTCCTGTTAATTTTGCTGCTACATTATCCATTAAACAAGTTAACAATAAAGATTTTCTTAATAAGCTACTGCATACATTTATATTGAAATAAAGTGTAGTTAGAGGATTGTGTTTCTTTACATATTAAAGAGCACACCCAATTAGTTCCACACAATAATGTAAAGATATTTTAAACTGATTGTGCAAAAAAAAGCTCAGCCAATACTGAGATTTCAGATATCAGATCGGAAGAGAAAAAGTGGTATCAGTGCAACCCAGTCACCATACACTTTCTGAATATGAACATGATTGTAGTAATTACGACCTCCAGATGGTTCTGACTGGAATTACTCTTTGGCTGAACTAAAGGCCTGGAGTTAATTTAAGGCAAAAGTAGATTTTCATTCAAATCCAATATGGTGAGAAATCTAAAATGATGAAAAATCAACAGAAGTAGGGGAAATATGAGATCATTAATAGTAAAATATATTGAAATGCACGCATACACACACACACACACTTAAGGATTTACACACTTCAGCCCAATTGTTTTATGTGATGCACTGAAGTACCATCATCAACCCGTTTCAAATGGCTTTGATTTAAAAAAATCAGTTACTCCAAAAGTCCCACAGTCCCTGGATTTTGTGTCAGGAAGGGCATCCGGCGTAAAACCTGTGCCAAGTCAAATAAGCGGATCACAGATGGTGTGAATGGGTGCAGCCAAAAGAAGGAATAGTTCACCCAAAAAGTAATTTAAATGAACTCATCCTTTGATCCAAACCGTTGCAACTTTCTTTGTTATGTTTAACACAAAAGGATATATTACATTATTAAAATGAATGCTGTCAAACTCCAAAAATGAAACCATAAACTGAACAAATAAAAAAATAAAAAAATAAAAATATATAATATAAAATGTAAATCAGACAGCTCTCCAACCAAAAACACAGAGAGCCACAGAAAGCAGAAACCAAACAAAGTTATTGTTAAGCACTCATGGATTATAAAAATACAATATGCCTCAAAAACAATAAACAATATTTAAACCACACTCTTAAGGAAATTGAAGACTCAATTAATGATAATCGGTTCTGGGGGAAATGGAACAGTCTGCATAAACAACACAGCCAGGATATAGCCTTACAAAACAGAGCGTTATGGAAAGGCTATTTTAAAAACTTATTCAAAGAACTTTCTCCAGAAAATCTCACACCTGACCAGAAAAACATGCAAAAGAAGCTGAGCCAATTGGAATCTACAATAATAAAAAAAGAACCAAAACCCTTTAGACTATCAGATTAGCAGAGAAGAATTCACAGATGCACTTAAGAAACTAAAACCCAGAAAGGCATGTGGTTTAGACAACATTAGAACAGAAATGCTGAAGCACAGTCCAGCAGTAATGCAGGAGGCCTTGTTAAAACCCTTCAATCTGGTTCTGCAGTCTGGCTACTTTCCTGATACCTGGAGTATGGGCTTAATTCACCCATTATATAAGAGTGGAGACAAATTCGACCCCAAGAACTACCGAGTCATTACAGTAATCTTGGGAAGACTTTCTGTTGTATCATGAATGCCCGGATACAGGCCTTCCTTACCAAGCACAATGTCTTGAGTAAGAGTCAGATTGGATTCCTACCAAACCACCGCACCACTGACTAAAAGCAAAATGGATGCATGTTTTATTTATTTTAAAAAAAGCATTTGAATCCATTTTGGTATGATGGTCTATATTAAAAAATCCTACAATCCGGCATTGGGTGTAAAATGTACGACACAATCAAATCTATGTATTCAGAAATCAGGTGTAGAGTTAAAAATTGGCAATAAAATAACAGAATTCTTCACTCAATGGTGTGGAGTGAGACAGGGCTGCAATTTGAGTCCAACTCTGTTCAACTTTTACATGAATGAGTTGCAGGACCATCTGCAACAACTGGTCTTACTCCTGAAGTTAAATTTCTTCTCTATGCAGATGATCTGGTGCTGCTGTCAGCTACTGCACAAGGACTATAGCAGCACCTGGACCTGCTGGAGAACTTCTGTCAGAACTGGGCCCTGACAGTCAGTCTGAAAAAAAACTAAAATTATGATCTTCCAGAAAAAAGCCAGATTACAGGACACTAGATACACATTCACTCTGGGGAACACTACAATAGAACACACCCGAAACTACGACTACCCCGGTCTAAAAATGAGTGCTTCAGGGGGTTTTGGTCTGGCAGTGAATGCACTAAAAGAGAAAGCTAGAAGAGCATTCTCTATTAAGGGCAAATTTACCCAAGTTGACATTCCTGTAACAATCTGGTGTTAGATCTTTGATAGTATTATAATGCCTATTGCTCCGTACGGATGTGAGGTTTGGGGTCCACTCTGTCTGGCAGATTACTATAGATGGGACAAACACCCCATAGAATCCCTGCATGCAGAATTCTGTAGAAACATTCTAAGAGTTCAGAGAAGAACACCTACTAATGCATGCCGGGCCGAACTAGGCAGATACCCCCTTATAATACATATTGAAAAATGAGTTCTGGACACACTAAATTCAAGTTCCCCTAACACACTGCACCATGAAGCCCTTAAAACCCAAGTGTTGAAGCATAAAACCAGTCCCGTATGTCAGCTGGCTCTGAAACTTACAAACCCACTAGGTCAAGTCAAGTCAAGTGGTTTGCTAACAACTAACAAACACCAGTTTCAGACCAGCACTGCTGAACTAAACCAAATCACAATAAACCAAATCATAAAGGAAAATTAAAGTAAAAACCAAAACAAATGTGCATGTTATCAGGACCTAAACAGAAAGTATAATTTGGCAGAATATCTCTAAACTATAAGAGATCCAAAACAATGCTTTGGCAATATTGTATGTAAACACAATCATATTAATAAAGTACTTTAAATTAAATAAAATTGAGGGAGATTAATCTAAAAATGCTCCTGACAAAAAGAAAATAATAAAAAAATAGATGTTGTTCATTTAGTCAAGATATGATTAAATAAGTTTTTATTTTTTTGTGTGTGTGGCCCACACATTATGCCTGTATCTGTATCACAATATTCAAAGTTAGCAAAACGTGGTTGTGGCAGCGGGGGCGTGGTCAAGCGCCCGTCCGGGAGAGAAGAGCGGTAAGGGCGCTCACACCTGAGCTAAATTATGTCTAACACCTGTCTCTAATTGCAGTAGAGCGAGGAGAGCGGATTAAAAAGCCAGCAGCCACAGAGCAGAGGGGAGCCCGACCTACAGCAACCCAGTGTTTCCTGTATTGATATATGTGTGTGTGCACAGTATAGAGTGTGAATAATAAAAAAGGCTTACCTTGTGCCAGAGACCTGTTTCCCTGTCCTCTTTCGAGAAAGGTGGCACACTGGTGCTGAAACCCGGGACATTAATAATGGAACAAAGTCGCCCCATAGAGTCCTCCCAGCTGGCGGAAGTCCTCCAGTCCCTCGCGACACTCCATCAGAGCCACCAACAATCCCTGCTTGAGCTCCGGCAAGACCAGGATCGTCGGTTCTTCGAAATCATGCGGGCTCAAGCAGAGGACCGACACGCTATCCGGAGCCTACTCAGCCAGGAGGCCGCTCCAGCCGCAGCCGCGACCCCGGACACCCGCGCCACGTTGCCCCCACCCGCGCTGCAGAAGATGGGGCCGGCAGATGACCCTGAGGCGTTCATCGACCTCTTCGAGCGGACAGCAGAAATTTGGGGTGGCCCCAAGACCAATGGGCAGCCCGTCTAGTCCCTCTTCTGTCCGGGAAGCACAACTCGCGGCCCAACAACTGCCGGCAACAAGCCTCCTGGCCTACCACGACCTGAGGAAAGCCATCCTGCAACGGGTTGGTCGGAGCCCGGAGGAAAGTCGCCAGCTCTTCCGGGCCCTGAAGCTCGAAAAGTCCGACCGCCCGTTTGCGTTCAGCTCAGCGGCTCCGTGATGCCTGTCGGAGGTGGCTGCTCTCGCGGGACCGCGGCGTCGAGGAACTAATCGACCAGGTGGTACTGGAGCAGTTTGTTCAGCGTCTGCCCCGGAAGACGGCCGAGTGGGTCCAGTGCCACCGCCCGGCGTCGCTGGAGGAGGCCGTTCAACTCGCGGAGGACCACATGGCGGCGATTCCCAGGGCGGATGAGCCCTCTCTGTCTGTCTCCCCTTCCCCTGTGTCTTCCCCTGTTTTTTTCCCTCCCCTCTTCCCTCTCGCTCTGCTCTCTCCCCAGGGTCCGTTCCTGCCCCCGCAGGCGCGGAGCGTTTGCGCCCTAACTCCCGGCCTTGGGAACACCCGCCAAGCCCTTCCCCATCTTTCAGCCGCTCTCCTCCTCAGGTGGGGGCACCCGCCAGCACGGGTGCGGCCGCAGCGCCTGGGCCGGTCTGCTGGAGGTGCGGAGACCCGGACCACTTCCGGGATCAGTGTCCGCTGATGGAAGTAGGGGCAGTGGTGCGGGTCTCCGATGTTCCACAGGCTGCCCCGATCGGGCTGGAGCGTGCCGGATTCGGTAAGAATCCAGGGGGGTACATACCAAGCTTTGTTGGATACCGGCTGTAACCAGACCACCATCCACCAACGCTTGGTTCAACCCGGGGCTTTGGGCTCAGCTAAACTGGTGAGGGTAAGGTGTGTGCACGGGGATGTTCACAAATATCCCGTGGTGACTCTGGCGATCAAATTCAGGGGAGAAAAGCATAGTGTAGAGGCAGCGGTTAGCCCCCGCCTCACCCATCCGCTAATTTTGGGTACGGATTGGCCGAATTTTAGAAAATTATTGGAGGGGGTTTGTGCGGATGGGTCCTGCATGAAAGTGAAGGAGTGTGTGATGTGCGATGCTTTGGCGGGGGAGGCGGAGCCGGGGCCATCCTCGGCTGCTCCGAATGACGTGGGAAGGGGCGAGGTGGACGCCCCTCCTCTCAGGGAATTCTCGGAGGGGGACTTCCCCTTGGAGCAGTCGCGAGATGAAACCCTTAAGCACGCTTTTGACCAAGTGAGAGTAATCGATGGTCAACAACTCCGGCCGGGTGTCGCCGTTTCATATCCGTATTTTTCGCTTATTAAAGATCGCTTATACAGGGTGACGCAGGACGCCCAAACAAAGGAGGAAGTAACGCAATTATTGATTCCACGGAGCCGCCGGAAATGGTTTTCCAGGCGGCTCACTATAATCCTATGGCCGGTCACCTAGGGGAACGGAAAACACTTCTCCGTCTAATAGCCCGTTTCTATTGGCCGGGCATTGGCGGTGACGTCCGCAGGTGGTGTGCGGCGTGCCGTGAATGTCAGCTGGTAAACCCACCGGCCACCCCAAAGCGCCATTGCGCCCTCTACCATTAATCGAGGTCCCCTTCGAAAGAATTGGGATGGACCTCGTCGGGCCATTAGAACGGTCAGCACGCGGACATCGCTTCGTGTTAGTCCTAGTGGATTACGCGACGCGATATCCGGAAGCAGTGCCTCTGAGCAACATCTCCGCACGCAGTGTTGCAGGGGCACTCTTCAAGATAATCTCCCGGGTGGGGATCCCGAAGGAAATCCTCACCGATCAAGGCACAACTTTTATGTCACGAACACTTCGCGAACTTTACGAGCTCTTGGGCATCAAATCGATTCGCACTAGCGTTTACCATCCTCAGACAGATGGCCTAGTGGAACGGTTTAATAGAACGCTCAAGAACATGATTCGTAAATTCGTACACGATGACGCTAGAAATTGGGATAAGTGGCTAGACCCCCTGTTGTTTGCGGTACGAGAGGTCCCGCAAGCCTCCACCGGGTTCTCCCCGTTTGAGCTGTTGTACGGGCGACGCCCCCGCGGTGTCCTTGACGTCATCCGCGAAGCATGGGAGGAGGGACCTTCTAACAGTAAAAATGAAATTCAATTCGTTCTTGATCTTAGAGCAAAACTCCACACACTGGGGCGACTAACACAGGAGAATTTGCTCCAAGCTCAAGAACGCCAACGCCGGCTGTATGACAGGGGTGCTCGGCTACGGGAATTTGCACCGGGAGACAAGGTACTCGTATTACTCCCAACATCGAGCTCTAAATTACTCGCCAAGTGGCAAGGACCCTTTGAGGTCACACGACGAGTGGGGGATCTCGATTATGAGGTTGTACGTACCGACAGAGGGGGGGCGCGCGTCAAATTTATCACCTCAACCTCCTGAAGTTATGGAGGGAGGAGGCGGCCTCTGTGACGTTGGCCACGGTAGTTCCGAGGGGCGGAGCTCGGACCGGAGATAAACAAAGACTACAATCTCAACACTCCGGTCACTTGTGGAGACCAACTCTCACCGCGGCAGCTCACAGAGGTTTCTGAGTTACAAAAAGAGTTTGCGGACGTGTTTTCCCTCTCCGGGCCGTACAAACCTCATACAGCACCACATCGAGACCGAGCCGGGCGCGGTGGTGCGTTGCCGCCCCTATCGCTTACCCGAACATAGAAAGAAAATCGTTCGGGAAGAATTAGATGCAATGCTTGATATGGGCGTAATAGAGGAATCCCACAGTGATTGGTCCAGCCCGGTTGTTCTTGTTCCCAAGAGTGATGGGTCTGTTCGGTTCTGTGTGGATTACAGAAAAGTCAACGCGGTGTCTAAATTTGACGCGTACCCAATGCCCCGTGTTGATGAACTGCTCGATCGGGTAGGTACTGCTCGATTTTACTCGACCCTGGATTTAACAAAGGGTTATTGGCAGATCCCCTTGACACCAATGTCCCGCGAGAAAACAGCCTTCACCACGCCGTTTGGATTACACCAATTTGTAACACTTCCTTTCGGTTTGTTTGGGGCACCAGCCACGTTTCAGCGGCTCATGGATCGGATCCTCAGACCGCACACAGCGTACGCCGCTGCCTATTTAGATGACATCATCATTTATAGCAATGATTGGCAGCGGCACATGCAACATCTGAGGGCCGTCCTGAGATCGCTGCGGCGAGCGGGGCTCACAGCAAACCCTAAGAAGTGCGCGGTTGGGCAAGTGGAGGTACGGTATCTGGGGTTCCACTTGGGTCATGGCCAGGTGCGTCCCCAAATTGATAAGACCGCGGCGATTGCGACTTGCCCTAGACCCAAGACCAAAAAGGGGGTGAGGCAGTTCCTGGGGCTGGCTGGCTATTACAGAAGATTTGTACCTAATTATTCGGACGTCACCAGCCCGCTGACTGACCTCACTAAAAAGGGGCTCCAGATCCGGTCCAATGGTCGGAGCAGTGCCAACAGGCGTTTACGCAGATTAAAGCTGCACTTTGTGGGGGGCCGCTTTTGCATGCACCTGACTTCTCTCTCCCTTTTCTATTACAGACGGACGCTTCAGACAGAGGGCTGGGGGCCGTACTCTCGCAGCTGGTGGAGGGGGAGGAGCGCCCGGTGCTGTACATTAGCCGGAAGCTCTCCTTAAGGGAGACTAAGTACAGCACCGTGGAGAAGGAGTGTCTGGCCATCAAGTGGGCGGTCCTCACCCTCCGATACTACCTGCTGGGGCGGGCCTTCACCCTCTGCTCGGATCATGCCCCACTCCAGTGGCTCCACCGCATGAAAGATACCAACGCCCGGATCACCCGTTGGTATCTAGCCCTCCAGCCTTTTAAGTTCAAGGTGGTCCACAGACCGGGGGTGCAGATGGCTGCCGCCGACTTCCTCTCCAGAAATGGGGGAGTGGTAGGCAGGCCGGATGACGCCCCGGCCTGAGTCGGGCGGTGGAGGTATGTGGCAGCGGGGGCGTGGTCAAGCGCCCGTCCGGGAGAGAAGAGCGGTAAGGGCGCTCACACCTGAGCTAAATTATGTCTAACACCTGTCTCTAATTGCAGTAGAGCGAGGAGAGCGGATTAAAAAGCCAGCAGCCACAGAGCAGAGGGGAGCCCGACCTACAGCAACCCAGTGTTTCCTGTATTGATATATGTGTGTGTGCACAGTATAGAGTGTGAATAATAAAAAAGGCTTACCTTGTGCCAGAGACCTGTTTCCCTGTCCTCTTTCGAGAAAGGTGGCACAGTGGTGCATATCAACAACATGCCATCGATATTCAATCCTACGGTGTGATAGTACATAAGAAAGACCTAATTGGGCAACTGTGATCAAAGCAGTTTCAATTTGACACCAAAACAACTGTGTCCACAGCATCTACGCGATCTATTCTGTCAAATTTGGCTATTTTGGTCACGTATGCTTGGACCCCCATAATTGATACTTGCAGGTATAGTGAAGTGTTGGTGCTGTGTTTGGTAGCTGGGAGTTTCATATAATTACGGACCTGTTTAATTTGAGAGTCATGATCTGATTGTAAGTCTTTGAAGGGGACTCATTAATTAGCCAGGTTAATCCCTTATGAAGGTAAGCAGTTTATGAACCGTAGTATCGGAAAGGAGATCAGGCTGCACTTCACTTTACCTCAGAGACTCTAGCGCTGTCAGCAACCCTTGCAGCTTAACCCGACCTCAAGTCCTTCATACTGGAATGCCAACAAACAACATTCAGAGACTGTGAAGACTTTTACCAAGTCTGAAATAATATAAACCCCTTTAAACTGTCATCAGATAAAACTGCTAAAATGCACCTGCATTTAATCAACATCCCCACCCACATCCTCTCAGTAGCTGATCAGGACATTACATTTTCAAGAAAGGAAACAATTGTAACTGTGCAATATGAGTAATATTTGAAAAACTAACTGAAACCAAGAACATTGACTGAAAATGTTATAATTAAGCACAATTACCTAAGCAAGAGTGCTGTTGTACCGAATATCATCACATCTGCAATTGGGTTGCAGCCATGAGGCCACAGGTAATCACAGTACAGTACAAAGAGTGTAGCCTACCCAGTGCTATTAGACTAAATATCAGCACTCTTGGAATACTTATTTTCCAGATTAGAGGATCAGAAATAACTGTTTTATTATTGGTAATATACAACTGATTGTTCCAACACTACATTTTGATAGGGCAAGTTACATTCAAAGCTGTTGTAAAATGACCGTTACCTGTGACCATACTTTCTATATTAATGCGGCCAGTTGCTATATTGCTTGACAACCACAAACTGCTACAGATCCCACTTCACTAAGCCTTGTCTTGCTGTTTTTAACGCAAAAACGCATCTTGGGTAAACAGCCCCTAGAAGGTGTCACTCTTCGGATATGGCAGACGGACGACATACAGTATACTAAAGTTCAAAAACATTGTTGTCTATGAATGTACCCTAACCCCCGGCATCGTTCAGTGTCCATTGACAGTGCCCAGCTATGAATTAGGGGGCTGCTCAAGAGAGCCTGGGTAGCTCAGTAGGTAAAGACGCCAACTACCACACCTGGAGTCGCAAGTTCAAATCCAGGGTTTGCTGAGTGAATCCAGTCAGGCTTCCTAAGCAACCAATTTGCCTGGTTGCTAAGGTGGGTAGAGCAACGTTGGGTTAACCTCCTCGTAGTCGCCATAATGTGGTTCTCGCTCTCGGTTGGGCACGTGGCGAGTTGTGCGTTGATGCTGTGGAGAATAGCGTGAAGCCTGCACACGCGCTAGGTCTCAGCAGTAACATGCTCATCAAGCCACGCGATATGATGCACAGATTGACTGCCTCAGATTCGTCCTCCAACACCCGGATTGAGGCGAGTCACTACGCCACCATGAGGACCATGAGGAATTGGGGAGAAAAGGAGAGAGAAAAAAAAGAGAAGAGAGCCACTCACATGGTTGTCCATTTAAATCCATTTGATCTGACCCAAATCATTATTAAGGGACATGGATTGAAGATACATTTGTGCACAGTCGAATAAAGCTTTAGCTACAAATAGAGAAATAAATAAACATTTTCTAAAAAATGGAGAAAGTGCAAGTGGGGGGGCAGTGAGAAAGGGTGATCAACTGTGGTCCACGACTGCTACCGGGTCCTTGAAAAATATATATATCATGCGAGTAAGGGCAGTCGGTGGTGGAGTTTTCTGTGTCCCCCTAGAATACGATTGTGCCCCCCTAGGGAGCTGATGCCCTACGCAGGTTGCGTAATATGTGTATAGGGAGCGGGTCAGATTTGACCCAGACATAAAAGATGTAGATAAAAAGTATGATGTTCAATAAATATAAACAACTATTATAAAAACCTAAACATCAGCACAAGGGTTGATCCCACTGTAATATTCAATTTTTGTTTCATGAATTGTGGTTATTCAATGTTTGTTTTTTTATTTTATAATTAAGTGTATTTAAGCATGTATAACATGGCAAAAAGTGAGCATTTTAAATGACAAGTATTGCACTAATGTCATGTTATTATAACTGCATATCAATCATTTATAATGCATTTACAAATGACATAATTACTCGCTAATGAAACCCTTTACAAACCATTAACAAAGGGAACATCAATATAAAGTGTTATAGTGCATTCAAGGTACATATGTGTGTGTGTTTCTTGGTAACTGAACCAATAACCTTAGTATTACTAATGGCACACTCTCAGAATTATGATAAAGCATGATTGAGATGCAATAACTGTTTGAACAGCATTCCTTAGTTCAGTTGGGTTCACCGAGGTAACAGTGGTCACTTCTCTGGGATAAGAAAGTCTCATCAAATTTCTGCACACCTGTCAAACGCTCCTATCTTCATTTATTCATGCGGTGATGTTGTTCAGTTATGAACATTTCACTCCGGTCGTGCTCTCTATAAAAGTGCACCAGCACTTAGAAGCAGCTAAGTAAAAAAGAAAAAAAAAGTCCTTATTTAAAGGAGTAATAAAAGGGTTTGAGAGCGCTGCTAAATTTGCAAAGATTTGCAATCGTTGCAGTCAGAAAGTGCTGCATGGAGGAAACATTTGTGATTAAGTGAGACCTCCACGGTAAATAGAGATTAATGCAGGAATATTTCTATGTCATTTCACAAAGTGGCAGAAGATAATTCTATTGAGAAGATGTCAGCTTTGGGTGCTGAATGCTGTAAACTGGACTGGCCCGTTCAAAGCACTGTGCAGGATTATGCACTGCTAGTCATTAAAATGTAATGCCAGACTCAATGCTGAGTAAGATCCCAGAAGAAAAGGACTGTATGATTACATTTCAAATTGATCTGGATGTTCACACAGTCTTACTGTGTCTCGTCCCAAAATATTTTCCCTTGCGGCATCTCTGGCAAAAGATGAGAGAAACTCAGAGGACTCGGAGGACAGACGTTCATGTGGCTTGTTGAAACCGTTGGCCTAGTTTGACTATTTGTTTTGTGCATATGTTCGGCTCGATGTCAAATGGTGTGACATCATAATGACTGAGTATTACATGCTGTGACTCATATTTCAGACATATTTCATGAAATGTCAAATAAGTTGTCTGGGCGTATGGGAATTAATCCAGAGATTTATGATTATAGTTGATCCCTTTATTCAAAGCGACATACACTGATTTAGCTGTTGCTAGCACCACATTCCACCAGTTGAGCAACAGGAACACGTGAACAATTTAACCCCAAAATAATCAGATTTAGCAAAAAGAAAATTATAAATATTCATATTGTAATTTATGGAAAGTACTCTGAAAATAACTGAGATACTTCAATCAAATTCAACTTGAATGTTTAAATCAATAAATAAATTAATTAAACAAATAACTCAATTATATTTTTTGACACTTTATTTTGAATAATATTCCTTAATTAAATGCACCCATTTATTTTGTACTTTATTCGCATAAAAATGTTTTGTTAATATTAATAATGGTATTTATTTTTGTAATTAAGAACCTCCAAAAGTAGGTTTCAATATTAATAGGCTAAATTTCTGAAATATATCCAGTGAACAAATTGTATATTTCTAAATCCTGATTTTATTTTATTTTTAATTAGCAAAATTGAGCAGTATAATAAATGCTACCATGATGTATACATTACAATTGAATATATATATAACACATACAGACATATACATACACATATACATACATACATAAACTGTGTATATGCCTAATTGTCATAAATTTGCACTTCAAAACATCACCGAGTTTTTTATTATTCTTACAAATGTTGACGAATAAATGTTGATGGTTTATTGACATCTACAGTAAGTATCAAAAGCTGAATCTGTTTTGCACTCCTGCTGTGATAATGACTGTCTTTCTGTGCAAGTAATGTAATGTTTATCTTTTCACAGCTACATTTATAAAAACTTTCAGTTGGTTGATGCAATACTCTTAGTCTGTCAAACTGTAGGTAATGTCATTTTTCAAATGGATACTATGATCATGTGCATTTTCTCATGTGAGAACAGTAGAGGAACATACTGTATGCCTCTCAAATACTAAAAACAGGTTACAAGGCTCCTTGGATTGCATTTCACTGTTGTTGACAAAAGTAGTAACAAAATAATGAACTGACACTTCTGACCTGGGCACTGCATGTGCCAGGTCTGAATAATTTGGTTTTCGCATACACATGCAAAACTGAATAATTGGCTTGAGCTGTCTGAGAACTGCTGAGGTTGTGGAAAGCTCATATGCTACCTTAAATTCCTACTTATGTGTTCAGATGTAGTAATTATAAAACAGATCCAGTCCTGAATGCTGATTGGTCAAAACAGCATTCCAGTCAGGATAAAATGCACAATATCCAGCTATGACGCCATATAAAAACACCAGTTCACCGCATCCTTGTTAATGCATGAGGTCAGAGGAGGATAGCCACATTGGTTTCAACTGGCAAAGAGTTAACAGATACTGAAACTAGATTTCTACATTTGCCTGCACTTCAGTTGCTACCATGATGCTAGGGAGGTGTGCGTGGTTACTTGTGTTGCTAGGGTGATTATTAATGTGTTGTAATGCAGTTGCTAGGGAGTTCTGTGTGGTTGCTGTCAGGTCAAAAGATCCTTCCTCTTATA
This sequence comes from Xyrauchen texanus, assembly GCF_025860055.1. Classification (NCBI taxonomy): domain Eukaryota; kingdom Metazoa; phylum Chordata; class Actinopteri; order Cypriniformes; family Catostomidae; genus Xyrauchen; species Xyrauchen texanus. The sequence goes on along the minus strand of NC_068279.1, from coordinate 54,837,325 downwards.
AGTATCTGAAATACTTTGGTCTCTAAATAGAGCTTGGGGAAGTCATTGGGTCCATCCTTCAAAAGTTGTTGACCTCTTTATTTTCTTTTAGTTTTTACATTTGAATGCCTGCAAGGGAAACAATATAAATAACTTTTATATAAATAAGGAAACTTTATTTTCAGCCATCAGGGCCTCATTTCCCAAAAGCATCATTAGCCTGAGTAGATCGTATAAACAATTACGGCCTTTATACAAAAAACATCATAACTTGTACAAACAAGTACTTGAAAACTGTCGTAGATCTACGAGCGCTCGTAGCGCACTTAAGAGCATCATGCCACATGCAGGACAATTGCATAATTACACTTATTTACAATTTAACATATTTAATTTTCTTTCTTCTGAGTAAATGTAAAAGCCACTTCTACACCAGAGTGTGGGTGTGAAAGTGAAAGTGGAGATTTTCATTAAAAAAAGGACTTAAATATTGATCTGTTTCTCACCCAAACCTATCATATCGTGATTTAACCACTGGAATCATAGGTATTGCTTTTACACTGCCTTTATATTACTTTTAAATGTACACATTTCCCAGAAAGGTCAATTATAGGTATTTCATATAAGGGTTCCTGTAGCTCAACTGGTAGAGTACGGTACTAACAACGACAAGATCATAGTTTTGATTCCCAGGGAACACACAAACTGATAAAATGTATCTTGAATGCACTTTAAGTCACTTTGGATAAAAGATTCTGTGAAATGCATGAATGCAAATGTAAGGATTTATAAAGTTGGCATGACTTCACAGTAGTTAACAACATTAATTAAGATGAGCTAACTATGAACAATAATTATCAAGCATTTATTAATCTTAGTTAATGTTAATTTCAATATATACCACTACATTTTAAAATAAAAAATTTTATTTTGTTAACATTAGTTAATGCACTGTGAACTAACATGAAATAACTACGAACAATACTATTTTTATTAACTAACATTAATAAAGATTAATACATGCAGTAAGAAATATATTGTTAATTGTTAGCTCATGGTAGCTAATGCATTAACTAATGTTAAAGAATGGAATCTCTGTAACAAATGGTTGCTGAGATGAGACGTAGGCTTTAAAAAAATTATGACAATGAAACAAAAGACAGGAACTGACAAAGGAATGCAAAAACTAAAGGGTATTTATAAAACAAAAGCTAATGACGGAATGGAAAACAGGTGAGAACAATCAGGAAAAGATGTCAGTGATGAGGGCAGTGCATGATGGGAAACGTAGTCCAGGGGAAACACTTCAAAATAAGAGTCCTAAGAAACATGAGGGAGACAGACTTTGACAACCTTGTAGTAAAATGTTGCCATAAAGATATGCACAAAAATTTAAAGGGACAGTAACAAGTGACAAAACTGTCACATTTCAGCATCTTAAATATGGACAGTGACTCTCTCCAGCAGCACTTAAAGCACATCCTCATGTGTTCGCTTTAAAGTACAGTACAGCTTTGTGAAATGCACATAAAAAAATAAGGAACATTCGTAAATAATGCTCATTGAAAACACTCTACAACTAAGATCAATGGTTATTGGGAAACAGGGCCTGGCCCCTTAATACCAATTGAACACTGTTTAAATGCGACATCCTAGTATTAGAAGTTGAAGGGATTTTGATTGTTTTTTTCAAATAGCCCATGCTAACAAAATGTCAGTTTATTTAAAAATATATTCCAAACAAGACATCCACAATATTTGCTGAAGATTTACACAAAACGCACTCCAAATCTTTGAAATCTGGCCCAAGGAGGATCCTGTCAATCAGCCAAGTAAACATGGTTATCAATACACTCAAACTGGTCAAATAAAAGCAAATTAATCAGCATATCTGATCATGAGTTGGTGATCATGAGTATCCCTTCAAAGCCATAGTCCACTCATTTACAAACGCCTATGTACAGCATAATAACCAAAAGACTTGTGTGACGAAACATCACTGGAGGGACATTTTGTCTGCACCGCCAAAATGTCGCCCTAGGTTCAACTCAATTCATAGCACTCTAATTACTTTAGCCAGGGCTAAATTCAATTATTATTATTATTCTCATTGCTTTATCATTTAAAGATGCATTCAGTCATTTTTTTCCTTGTTTAAAAAGTTTTACGTCTAAAGAAATGAATAGTTATATTAAAACATATTTATGAAATCATGACTACTCATGCGAGATGAAGAGTTCAGTCATATCAGTAACCTTATTAAAGCCATTTTATTCTACATTGGGCAGGGTCGGCGGCATGGGGTCAGCCATGACTTCCTAATCTCTGTAAATGCCCTGATATTGGTTACTTTCAATGATGGATTAAATTAATTCTGGTTTACTGTGATTTTTTTTACAATGGCATTCCTAACAGAAACTGCTGTGTTTGAAGGATGCAGCTTCCTGGCCACTAGGTGTCACTTTAAGCCAATGTAAGTTACTTCAACATACTTCAAAAAATTACTGTGTGCACCTTTAATTTTTATTTTGCTGTGAGACACAAAGTTTTCAGAATGTCTTACTGACATTGTGTCAAAAATTACCTTAAAAATTATGAAAAGTAATCCTCAATTTGTGCGCTATATTCCAGGTCTTCAGATGCTGTGATGGTTTGTGTGAAGTACAAATCTTTAAAGTCCTTATTTAATGATCAAGTTTCCCATCTGCCATTACGTTCACATTGTAATGAAATGAATGAAATGTGACTGTCTCCACAGATAGGAACATTTACAGTGATTAAAACCTTCAATTTCACACTCTTTCTTAACAAAACTGTTTTTTGTATTTGTCCTTTACATTTTTGGAATAGATTATTGAGGCTGCACTTTATCAGCTTGTTACATCTTTTTTATTGTTGAGAATTGGTTGAGATTTAGGCGTAGGGATGGTGTAAGGTGTTCATAAATACCTAATGTAATGTAAAAAACAAATCTTGTGGCTAAATTTGCCAGTTTCTTACATGTTTTATATTGTTTATATTTGGTTAGATTTAAAATCTGGTTGGGTTAGGGGATCTGAAATGTAATTAAATTAATATATTTATAAGTATAATTAAACATATTGCTGATAAAGGTGTGGAAATATCTGAAGATTACCGAGCCAGTGATGGTATCATCTGATCTGAGGAGAGACACTTCTGTTTGTGATGGTTTAAGGGTGCAGAAAAAACCATCCAAATGAAGAGACTGCCCTGGGATAACATGCTACATCACGGAGCATACTTCTTCTCAAGGTGCTGGACTGAGGTTATACTGTTTTTGTGCTTCAGAATCAAAGAGTTCTCCACTGACATTGTGGCTTGAAAATAAGTCTGTGTTTCCCAGCTAAAAACGTTCTACTGCTTTTTCTCTAAGATTAAAGGCGTGTGATGTTACACAAAGATGTCCTGACTATTTCATGCTTTCCTGTGCTGGTGAGTCAGCTTTTAGAATCCAGAGCTGTTTTTCAGTCATAATCAACTTAACAATGTTTTTGAGTTTCACCCCAAGATGGATTTATGCATCTTTTCCTTAAGCTTCTTCATGGGAATGTTATTCTGGTATAGACTAAATTTACAACATGCATGTAACTTGAGTGCAATTATTTTAGCCTGATCTCATTAAAATCGCATGAATGTGGACAGAAGATTTTTTGAAGAAGAAATTTTTTTTTCGTTCATGACACATATCATGGTTCTGAGGTGAACTGTCCACTGTGTGATGCTAATAGCGAGTTTAATGTTCTCCCAAACAGATTCGGTTTTTTTTTAGGGTTAGTTTTGATTAAAAAAAATAATAATTAAAAAAACTTCTACCCTAAACCTAAATCAAAAAGTGCCTGTGACTCATGATTACGGCTGTGTGTGAATGGTCAAATGCCTTGTCTTTGAGAGATATGGGAAACCGTGTTAAGCTCCTCCATCCAGATGCAGTAAATACCAAATATTTTTATATAGCCCTGAATATAAAAAGAGTAATATATACATATGTGCTCAAGGAATTTGCAACAGTCATGAGACAGGATGTTTGCGTTTTGCCAAACTATATTAAGACATGTTACCACAAACCTAGCAAACTTTAACAAAACAATTTTTTCCTCATAAGCACCCACTTTAGCCATCTTCTAAACTAACTTAAAGCACCTAACAAATAAACAAAAATCCTATAAACACAACCTCACTTGAACTACAGAAAGGCGAAATGGACAATATAGTGTATTTTTATCGCATTTTATCACAACTTCTGATCTTTGAGTATATCGGAGACAAAATAAAAAAATAAAAAAGTTGGACTCTACGGACACAACTGGAATAGCTATGGATAATGAACAAAGGATCCTTAGGAAATGCAGTTGCAGGTTGATGATGGTAACGATTTACAAGGGACTGTGGATTCATCAAAGAAGGATGAAATATGGCGGGAACAGCCAGAAACAACCTTGCACTTCAGCAGCAGGTTAGACAAGAATGATACAGAGCCCAATTGAGCACCACAGCGCTACTGAATCCACTGTTTTATACGGACACGAAGACCAGTACCGCCAGCAAGACAATTCATGCCCGCAAGGTGAGCTGCAGGAGGATACATCTGTAGTTTTGGAGCTTTGAAGTTTTTTAAGTTCTTATTGTCTGATCGTTGTTTTATTAATTGCCTTGCTACAATGTGGGATCACTTTTTAAACTTCGGACTGTTGTAATTATTTTTGAGCTTTGTTGGAGTCAACCCTGCTTTTTTCCTGCCCAGGATTTACACTACTACAAGGTTACTGTAAATGTGGATTCCCTATGTGGCTACTCAATCTAAAAAGGAACTGTTATTTGGAGAAAGACACTTATGAACTTTACCGAAATACTGCAACAAAGCACTACATGCATCGTGATTCAAGATGGCGTGGAGTATGGCTGCCACGTTGCGAGCTCCAGCACAACACTACAATTTATTGTTTGTTTACAGTTTTTTTTTTTCTTAGATGTTGTCTGCTTTATTGTGTAAGACAGACAAATGCTTTTGAACATTGGTTCAGCAATTACACACCGAACACCGGTCTTCAAATTCCTCAATGCCCGCTGTTTACAAACACGCCAGCGGAGCCCTTTGTCTGGACTGCCTGGCCGCGGAAACGCAGAAGGAAAAGGGGAAAAAGAGCCGGTGTTCTCAGAGTAAGACGTTGCGCAAATCGACCCCCGCTACCCAGTATACTACTGGCAAATGTTCAGTCTCTGGACAACAAGCTCTGCAAGCTTGAGAGATTGCTGCATTATCTCCAGACTCGGCCATCGAACCCGCGGGGTTCTCCGTGCACCGAGCGGACAGAGTGAAAGACCTCTCAGGTAAAAGCAGAGGTGGTGGTATGTTTTATGATCAACAAATCATAGTGTGATCAGAGGAACGTACATTTTATCAAGTCTTTCTGCTCTCCTGATCTGGAATATCTCATGCTTCTGTGTCGACCATTTTGGCTGGGAATTCACAGAGGTCATTATCACAGCTGTGTACATCCCCCCACAACCCAACACAGACCAGACACTCAAGGACCTGTATGGGAGCATAAGTGAGCAGGAAACCTTTTCAGACTTTAACAAAGCCATTTTTAAAACAATCGCACCAAAATACCACCAACACATCAGCTTCAACACACGAGGGACTGGGTTTTGGACCATTGCTATTCTCCTTTCCAGGATGACTACAAATCCCTCCCCCACCCACCATTTGGCAAGTCAGACCACTCTTCCGTTCTGCTTCTGTCTGCTTACAGGCAGAAACTGAAACAGGAAGCACCCAGCCTTTGAACGATCCAGTGCTGGTCAGACCAATCAGACTCTATGCTACAAGACTGTTTTGATCACACGGACTGGGAGATATTCCGGTCTGCCTCTGATGATGACATCGAGGTTTACGCTGATAGCGTAACTTTTTTCATCAGGAAGTACGTAGAGGACGTGGTTCCGACCCAAAAAATACGGATCTACCCCAACCAGATCTACCCCGAATTTTTCGCATGGCACTTAATGCGTGGACCTCTACTTTTAATTCCGGGAATGCGGAGGAGCATAAACAAGCCAGTTATGCCCTCCGTAACTCTATGAGAGCAGCCAAATGCGAGTACAGGCACAAAATTGAAGGACAGTTCATCACCACTGACTCTAGAAGTATGTGTCAGGGAATTAACATCATCACGGACTACAAAGGGAATAAAAACTGAACTCCTGCCTCTCTCCATGATGAGCTTAATACATTTTATGCTCATTTGGAGGACAATAAGACCGCCCTCGCGGAGAGCACACTCGCAGCTGACGTCCCTCTCCCTTTCTGATGTCCCCACATGCTTCAAAACATCCACCATTGTGCCGGTACAATAGCAATCAAAAATCACTTGTTTTCAAAAATCACTGGCGGCCTGTTGCTCTGACCTACATCATCAAATGCTTTGCAAGGCTAATCAGAGATCACATCTGCTCTGTGCTGCCCACCTCTTTGGACCCATTGCAGTTTGCCTACAGCAACATCCGCTCAACTGATGATGCCATTGCATCTACAATACACACTGCTCTCTCCCATCTGGAAAAAAGTAACACATATGTGAGAATGCTGTTTGTAGACTACAGCTCAGCATTCAACACCATAGTGCCCTCCAAGCTTGATGTGAAACTCCGGGCTTAAACAGCTCACTTTGCAGCTGGATCCTGGACTTCCTGTCAGGCAGATGTCAGGTGGTTAGAATGGGCAGCAACATCTCCTCATCATTGACCCTCAACACTGGAGCCCCGCAGGGCTGTGTTCCCTATAAACACATGACTGTGTGGCAACACATAGCTCCAATGCCATCATTAAGCTTGCTGACGATACGACGGTGGTAGGTCTGATCACTGGTCCGGCAATAGCACCGCCCACAACTGCAAAGCCATGCAAAGGGTGGTGTGAACTGCCAGACACATCATCGGAGGTGAGCTTCCCTCCCTCCAGGACATACTGTATATAACAGGCGGTGAGTGAAAAAAGCTCGGAGGATCATCAGATACTCCAGCCACCCGAGTCATAGGCTGCTCTCACTGCTGCCATCAGGCAGGCGGTATCGCAGCATCAGGACCCGCACCAGCCGACTACATGACAGCTTCTTCCCCCAAGCAATCAGACTTTTGAACACTTGATCTCTCAAGATCAATAATCAGCACTGCACTTTATTAATCTTATATCTCACACTGGACTGTCATAATTATATTCTCCACAAGACATCTACTGTATATATATTTTTAATTTTTATTGTATGTGTATTCTATATTGTGTGTATTGTTTACTGTACATTGTATATTATTATTGTGTTGTGTAAGTATGTGTACATTTGATATGTAAATTGTGTTGTGTAAATATGTTGTTTATTGTAATTGGTATATGTCTCGTCACTGTCATGACTGCTATGTTGCTCGGAACTCCACAGAAGACTTTCACCTACTGTTGCACTTGTGTAGATTGTAGTGTGACAAAGTGATTTGATTCAAGGCACAGTTTTATCCATGCAAAATCGCATAGCCTTTTCTATTCCTAAGGGAATTAGAAGTGACCAGACATAGTTTGAGGTGGATGGTGAAAGAATCCTGGTGCTGACAGAGCAGCTTATTCAAAGTTTAGTAAGAGAATTCACAGCAGATCTGTCAGATAAACCCAAGCAAGGTTTGGTTCTGAAGCAGCAGAAAGAGGGCTTGGAGAAGGTAAAAGTGTCATCTCCCAGGCAAATACAAGGTTTGGTTTTACCAATTTACTTTGTAAATTGATCTCTGCAGCGACAGTGGCAAGGATGGACATCAAGACCAAAAGTTACATCAGGAAGTAGCCGGGCTTGCTGCACTTTCAGATGTAACATTGTTTGGAAGAAATGCCTTAAAACTGCCACTAAATTCCATCACCCTGGGTTACAAGCAGGAGAAGACCAGGCTGTTTTTACAACTAAGGGAATCAACAGACCAGTCTGTGAGGGCTTGTCAAGTCCAGGTCCAAACAGGCCACACTTGGAAGTTAGAGAAGTTTGTAAACAGGGTGGTCTAAACTCAAGCAACAAGAGATGTTTCAGGAAGAGCAGGCCTTGGATAAGGGGTTGGAATTAGATAGAAATATCTAGGATGGAAGATGAAGGATATTTTATTTGAGCAGTCAGCCAGCAGCAGCAAGGGTGCTGGACAGTATAACATTTTAGGATGGGCTGACTTCTGGAAGAGGCCAGGCCAGGCTGTTTTCTAATAAGATCTATCTATGATACTATTCCAAGCCCTAGAAATTTGTCTCTGTGATATGGTATAGAGGAGAGTTGCCCAAGAGCTAATCTGCAGAACATGTTGGCTGGGTGCAAGACGGCCTTGGCACAATGACGCTACAGGTAGCGGCATGATCAGTTTCTGTGAAACCTGCCAGAGATCATCGAGGTGTGTATAATAAAGGCAAACAAAGGCCATCATGCTCCTCAGAGGAAGTATATAGAGTTTGTTAAAAAGGGAGGTACCAAACAATGCATGACACAGAAGGAGGTAAGTTCAATTCTGGCACATGGAAGTAACTGGTCAATGATGGTCAACCTTGGCCAGCAACTAAAATTTCCATTTGAGATCGCCATTACCTCCTTGAGGTCAAACATAGTGTTATGGCATCAGATAGATAAGTCATAATTATTGAACTTACTGTCCCATGGGAAGACAAACTGGAGGCAGCCTATGAGACATTGGTATCTTTGGATAAAAGTTGAAGGAGATAGGAGAAGAAGCAGAAAAAGGTAAATTCTGGATATTTTTAGGAAGGAAAGATGAAAAGTGGAGAGTACAGAAATGAGAAATTAGAAATAGGGAACAATTGTGATATGTGGTGAGGGAGTATGTGGAAGAGGAAAAGGTGTGGGGAGGAATTATTTCTGCTGACCTGCTCAGTCCTTATCCAGGGATTTCTGGATTTAGTAGGGGAACCATGCAAAGCTAGGCATGGAGGGGCAGATGACGCAGTCTCGCGGCTTGCCTCTCACGTTGCTCTCCTAATTAATATGCTGGAGATAGGCATATCATGATAGTTTGTTTTTATTTTTTTACAGAGAAGAGGCCTTGGTCATAGGTTGATCTGCTCATATTGAACCCTGGATGCATGGTATGTCTAGACAAGAACTGAGGAATGTCTTGATGGGAAAGCAAGAATGAGAGGCAATCGAAAGTATCTGATGTCTAGCTGCCGGAAGTGGCAGGGATATGTTGCTGATCACTGCCCCACCACCAGTAGATGTTCTGGGATTATAGGGGTAAAAGATCCGTAATATGTGGCTCCCAGCTGATGACCCCATAGCTGGATGAACTGAAGGCACTGGCGGAGATGTGGCAGGCAGTGATGCCCAGCAGGTTTAAACATCGACCTGTGCATCTAATTAATGACACCTCACAGACCAAACATTTAAACCTTTATTGTAATGTGTGTTGTATTCCAATATTTCAAAGGATGGCCCGTACACAGCCTATCCATAAATGTATTAGAATATTGGTATAGGAATATTCACAGATTCTAGAACTGCCCATAAACAGACACATAAAAACAGTGTATATTTTTTTACTGTTTTGAACAGATAATATGTTATTTAATAAGTTTACTTACTTGATTAGATGTAATAGGGTAAAGTGGAGCTAAAGGCCCCCCTATGGTAAAATACCTATTGGATGTTGTTTTCTCCTAAATCATTATATGGCATAAAAGCTATTATGGCACCTTGCTAAACCTCTGTAAAACTGCAACAAATTGTTTGACATTAGTGGGTTAGGGTCCATTTATTCAATGGACGTGCAAAGTCGGCCCATTTTAACTGCTGGAAATGGAGATTAATTTGTGAAATTGAGCATGTACTAAAATTGCAACTCTAAAATGTACACTGTTGATTTTCTTCAAGCAGAATAAATCAGAAATTGTGAGTTAAGGTATTATAAAATGTCAAAAGTGATTGCAATAAATGTAAATTGAGGCATCTTTGGCCAATGTTTGCTAAGTTTTTAAACTTTTCTTTTAATTAAAAAATATATATAAATACTCTGTTAATATTGAAAATATATAAATTTCTCCCTACTATTATACACTTTGATACCACAATAAGACAGATGTTCATTAAGGGGGCTTTTTAGTGCTGTTATACACTAATCAAGTATTTATGCATTTTGAATGGTTTTCAAAAATGACCTGAAGGACAAAAAGAGGGTGCCGAGGGTTAAGAGATGAGATGCTTAAACCCTCCATTCATGTTTTACCGTAACATTAAGCCAAATAAAAGTTATCAAGGGGTATCTTTTGATGATTTTGTTGATTACATTAGTGGACCAGCCACCAGGAGTTAGCTGAAGCAAGCTTGTTAAACTATTTTTTTTAATAATTATAAGTAATGCCAAATATATACAAACATAGCAAAAGGTAAAATAAATATGTACAAATATTTGTTTCCATTTAATTGATCATTTGTGTAGGAAATGTGGTTGATGTAGATGTACATGGTACAGATTAAAGTGCCCACGTACCTCCACCATTATATGTAGGAACAGTATGTGTGAGCTAGAAATTAAATTAAACTGTACTTATACTACATTATTACGTAAGGACATTTATAATGGAATTTGTTGTGTTCGACAACCATTATATATTAGATAAATGACAAATAAATAGATTATTTGTCTGAATAAAATGCTCCACCATTAAAATCATAATACAGCATCGCGATTTCTATTATAAGGAATTATGATTAATTCACTTATTTGTGTAATATTTTTCTAATGGTTTATTAAAATAATATTACATATATTTAGGAACAGCTAAAAACAGAGATGAGATTATTTATTAAATATACCACAGTCAAATAATCCTTGAACAGAGACCAACTTTATTGCTATTTTAAACATAAAACTAATCTAACACATACAACATGAAACAGGTTGGTGAGTAGTGACAGAATGTGAAATAAATTATCAGTACAGTGAAAATGAAATGTATGGAGTCTGTTGACAATGCTTTTATGACCTTCGAGTCTTAATTGATTTGCAGTCAGATTATCCAAAGTATTTAACTAATACACCAGCACTTTCAGCATAAGTTTTGGAGATGTATTTGCATTTCATTGCGTGTTCTTTGTGTTTCTTAGTTCTTTGGCTCTTTTTCGAAAGTTCGTTCCGTCTATGTTTTGGACTATTTATTGTCTGGTTGAAGCGAGGCCTTCTGCAAAAAGGACTCGCGACTCCCATTGGGTGTGTGAACCGTAGAGCAGAGAGTGAGAGGCTTCTTCTGGACTTTGTGTGTCTCGAGATTTCCTTGGACTACATGGCACGGAGGACCTGGAAGCAATAAAAATTACCCAGAACATTGCAAGTGTTGCTTTATATTATTAAAATGTAATTTTTTTATAATGTCCCCTTAGATTTATCGAATTAAGTCAAGTTTTTTGTGATAGCTAGTGGAGGAAAAGTCACCAAGTATTGTAGCACTCAGATAAAGGATACCATTTTTTATTAAAGAAGAAAAAAAATAAAAACTGGTCAACAGTTCCAAAAAGACCTAAATAGCGCACAGAGATTAAGGTTCACTGTTGGCTCCAATACAGTTTTTAACACTTCCATCCTACCATAAGAGCTTTGCAAATTTTCATTGCATTGTGACATTTTCATAGAAAAATATGAGCTGAAATGTGCTGCACAAACTGTAAAGATCAGATTGAAAGGATCAGGGATAGAAGCTGACGTCCCATCTGCCTTGACCCCCGAACTCTCTACGTCCCCAGCTGCCTTGACCACTGAGCCCTTTGCATCCCTAGATGCCTTGACCACTGCATCTTCAGCTGCCTTGGCCACTACATCCCAGTGGCTCTGCCCTTCGAGTCCCCAGTGGCTCCACCCTGGTCCACCCTGGCTGTCCACCTGGTACACTACATCACTTCTAAAATCTGAACTGAACCTATAAATACTAGATATTAAACACTTACCAACTATGTAAATGGCTACAGACAAAAACATCTTGATTATGTATGTAACCCTGGTTCCCTGAGTAGGGAATCGTTTGGTTACGTATGTAACCTCCGTTCCCCAAGGGAGGGAACGACACGTTGTGTCGGAGAAGCGACACTAGGGATCTCTCTTGAGCGCCGATATCCACCTCTGATCTATGAAAAAAGGCCAATGAGAGTTGGCAGCCAGTATTTGCATGTCCCGCCCCCGGACATACGGGTATTTAAATGGCGCAAATACGGGAGTTCATTCAGGATTTTTCTGAGGAGCCGGAAATGGTCCGGCCACAACAGTTGCTCGGTTCAGCGACATGGCGGAGGAAAGACAGAACGTGTCATTCCCTCCCTCAGGGAACGGAGGTTACATACGTAACCAAACGTTCCCCTTCTGTCGCTCTCTCCACGTTGTGTCGGAGAAGCGACACTAGGGGACCCATTCCAATCTTGCCATGTGCTGAACCGTGTACGTAAACTGCCGATACAGAGGCGGGCAGGGATTCATCCAGTGCCGCGCATCGTCTGTACCTGGCTGCACGTACCCTTCCCCAATGCCCCATACGAACATCGGGATCCTTCTAGTTACCCTGAGAGGGGAACAAGGCGATGTTTGCCAACATGGGAACGGGCCAGCCTGGCTGGGCCTCTTTTCTCTCTAAGTTTCTCGCATAGAGCAATCACGGCCGGGCCCTTACACGCATATAGGGAAGGGGGTCTTACCCAGACCCTGCGGAGACCACACCTGCCCTTTTTCTTGGGGAGAAAATGTGGTAGACACGTCACACGGCCGTCTTCTTTGGGGCTCGTGTGGAAAGTATGGTGCGGTGGTAGATCCAGCCTGGCAAGGGGGGAGTTGCTACAGCACGACGACCGGGGCAGCTGTAACTGCCTAAGGGAGACACGGGGGTCCGCTCGTAAGGGGACAGAACCGTGGAATTACACACAGGGGGAGTCCGAGCAGGAGGCCTTACCTGTGGAGCACCTATACCAGTACAGGGTAGCCATCAGGGTACCCGCAGTGGCTTGGGTCGGCGAGTTCCTCCGCTGAACCGTGGACCCGGAGGGCTGGGGAGTAATCGACCAGGGTCCCGACTCGGAGTGGGGCGCCCTGGGAAAAAAGCCGCACTACTTAACCTTGACGTCAGGAAAAGGGCGCTGGGCGCAAGCGATTCACCCGGCCGGTCAGTCTACGTGTTACCGAGTTCTACGGGCTCAGACCTGACAAAACACGAGACGCAACTGACTCAACGTGGAGGTTGTAAAACCTCGCGAAGGTGTTGGGTGTTGCCCAACCCGCGGCTCTACAGATGTCTGCTAGGGAGGTGCCCTTGGCCAGTGCCCACGAGGACGCAACACCCCTTGTTGAGTGAGCTCAGACCCGCAAGGGTAGGGGCACGGCCTGGGTGTGATAAGCCAGTGTGATGGCGTCAACAACCCAGTGGGCGAGCCTCTGTTTGGAGACGGCATTCCCTTTCTGCCGTCCCCCAAAGCAGACGAAGAGCTGGTGCTCTGGTGCTCTGTGTGCGGTCCAGGTAAATGCGCAGGGCGCGCACTGGACATAGCAACGAAAGGGCTGGGTCTGCCTCCTCCCGGGGCAGCGCTTGCAGGTTCACTACCTGATCTCGGAATGGTGTGGTAGGAACCTTGGGCACATAGCCCGGTTGCGGTCTTAGGATCACAGACGTATCCGCCGGACCGAACTCCAGGCAAGTGTCGCTGACAGAGAACGCTTGTAGGTCCCCGACCCTCTTGATAGAGGCGAGCGCGATCAGCAGGGCCGTCTTAAGAGAGAGGGCCCTGAGTCCAATTGATTCGAGCGGCTCGAAGGGAGGTCTCTGGAGTCCTGCCAAGACTACCGAGAGATCCCAGGAGGGAACTAGGCGTGGCCGGGAGGGATTCAACCTCCAGGCGCCTCTCAGGAACCTGAGGATCAGGTCGTGCTTACCCAAAGACTTGCCGTCTACAGGATCGTGATGGGCGGCAATGGCGGCAACATACACCTTGAGGGTGGACGGGGACAGCGTCCTGTCCAGCCTCTCCTGTAGGAACAGGAGCACTGACTTGATCGCGCATCTCTGTGGGTCTTCAGTTCGGGAAGAACACCAATCTGCGAACAAGCGTCACTTTAGGGTGTAAAGGTGCCTGGTAGAGGGGGCTCTGGCTTGGTTGATTGTATTCACAACGGTCGCCGGTAAGCCGGCTAGCTCTTCCGCATCCCGTCCAGGGACCAGACGTGGAGGTTCCAGAGGTCTGGGCGCGGGTGCCAGAGCATGCCCCGTCCCTGAGAGAGGCGGTCCTTTCTCAGGGGAATTCGCCAGGGAGGAGCTGTCACGAGAAGCCTGAGTTCTGAGAACCAAGTCCGAGTGGGCCAGTAGGGGGCCACTAGCGTTGCTCCTCGTCCTCCCTGACCTTGCACAGCACTGGTGCAAGAAGGCTCACTGGGGGAAATGCGTACTTGCGCAGCCCTGAGGGCCAGCTGTGTGCCAGCGCGTCTGTCCCGAGGGGAGCCTCTGTTAGGGCATACCAGAGTGGGCAGTGGGAGGTTTCCTGGGAGGCGAACAGGTCCCAAATCAGCTGGACCGACTGGGGGTGAAGCCTCCACTCCCCGCCGGGCAGGTGTTGTCGTGATAGCGCGTCCGCTACGACGTTGAGCTTGCCGGGGATGTGAGTGGCACGCAGCGACTTGAGTCGCTGCTGGCTCCATAGGAGGAGACGGCGGGCGAGTTGTGACATGTGGCGGGAGCGTAAACCGCCTTGACGATTTATGTACGCCACCACCGTGGTGCTGTCCGATCTCACGAGGACGTGTTTGTCCCGAACTAACGGGAGGAACTTCCTGAGAGCAAGAAGGATGGTCAGCAACTCCAGGCAGTTGATGTGCCAACGCAGCGGGGCCCCTTTACAACGGCCCGCTGCTGCGTGCCCGCTGCACACGGCACCCCACCCGGACCGGGAGGCGTCGGTTGTGACCAGAACGCGTCGGGACACCTGCTGCAGAGGCACTCCTGCCCGTAAAAAGCAGAGGTATGTCCAGGGTCAGAGTGTTTTGAGGCAGGCGGGGGTGATCCTTACGCGATGCGTGCCGTGGTGCCATGCTTGTCTCGGGACTCGAGTCTGGAACCAGTGCTGGAGTGGTCTCATATGCATCAACCCCAGCGGCGCGACCGCCGCGGAGGACGCCATATGCCCCAGGAGCCTCTGGAAAAGTTTTAGAGGGACCACTGTGCCTGGCTTGAAGGAAGCGAGGCAATCCATCACCGACTGAGCACGCTCGCTCATGAGACGTGCTGAGACTGAGTCTAACTCCAACCCGAGAAAAGAGATGCTCTGAACCGGAGTGAGATTGCTCTTTTCCCAGTTGACCTGAAGCCCCAAGCGGCTGAGGTGCCAGAGCACCTGGTCTCTGTGTGTGCATAGTAACTCTCGAGAGTGTGCTAGGATAAGCCAGTCGTCGAGGTAGTTGAGAACGCGGATGCCGGCTACTCGTAGCGGGGCAAGAGCCGCCTCTGCGACCTTCGTGAAGACGCGAGGGGACAGAGACAGGCCGAAGGGGAGGACTTTGTACTGAAACGCCTGGCCGTCGAACGCGAACCGTAAGAAGGTTTGGTGTCGTGGCAGAATTGAGACGTGGAAGTACGCGTCCTTCAGGTCTACCGCTGCGAACCAATCTAAATGCTGAACGCCAGCCAGAATATTTCTCTGCGTGAGCATTTTGAACGGGAGTTTTAACAAGGCCCGGTTGAAAACTCGCAGGTCCAGGATTGGTCGTAAGCCGCCGCCTTTCTTGGGTACAATGAAGGGCTGTAGAAACCCTTCCTCATTTCGGTTGGAGGGACGGGCTCTACCCCGCCCTTGGCAAAGAGGGTCGCGATTTCCGTGCGCAGGGAACTGGCATGCTCGCCGTGTACTGCGGAAAAGCGGATACCCCTGAAGGGGGGCGGGAGCCAGGCAAACTGAATTGCGTAACCGAGTCGAATGGTCCGGAGCAGCCAGCGTGATGCGTTGGGAAGCGAAAACCATGCTTCCCAGCTCTGCGCTAGGAGCACCAAGGGGACGAGTATTTTGGACGTACCCGGCAGGGCCTTGCAGCGGGGCGGAACAGGTAATGCAGCGTCGGGTGGCTTCGTTGCGGCCTGAGGCTGGGGTGCTGAGAACAGACTCAAAGCACTTACCTTGCTCCGCGCACCCGGCAGGGGGCGGGTTCGTGACTGAGGTCTGCTGGCGTCCTCTGGACTCGTCTGAACCGGCCGGCCGGGGGCAGTCGTAGGCAGGCGGAAGGCGAGACCACCGCGTCCGGTGTACCGGGACTGTCGTAATCTGAAAGCAGATTGCAGTGAGAACGGCATTTGCGGGCCAGGTGACCCAGAGGCAAAGGAAATAGCTCTTATTGAGAATGTGGGTACCACAGCCCCCATCAAGGGGTGTGGCAAATGAAAAAACAAAGGATTCTCCTCCCGGCCCTCCACCGGGGGATGGAGCAGTCTTACCACCTCCGGAGCTAACGTATTCGGCTCTGGGTCGGCTGTCTCAGGAACGCTTGGGAGCCTTCCGGTCCTAGAGGGTGTTCGTGAGACAGGGGGCGTGCGCCGCCTGCGGGGTGCTCGACGCTGGGGCTGAGAGCTGGGCCCGGGTTGAGGCGGAGCAGGAGCTGGTTTTTTCGCAGGGGGATGCCCTCGGCGGGCAGACGGGGCAGGGCATGTAGCGGCAGGTCTGCGGCGGGGCATGATGCTTGAGAGATGGCCTCCATCTGCTTCTTCACCGCGGAGAACTGTTGGGCGAAGTCCTCGACGGTGTCGCCGAAAAGGCCAATCTGAGAGACAGGTGCGTCCAGGAGGCGGTTCTTGTCGGCCTCATGCATCTCGACCAGATTGAGCCAAAGATGGCGTTCCTGGACCACTAGGGTGGCCATTGCCTGTCCGAGTGCCTGCGCTGTGGCCTTCGTCGCTCTCAGGGCGGAGCGATGAAGGGGTCGGTCGTTGAGCGCAGTTCCTGCAGCACATCAGGATCAGGTCCAGCCGCAATGTAGGCCTTCGCGTTGAGCGAGGATGTTGTCCTACAGGGCTTGGATGGGAGTACGGGGCGGCCACGCCAGGAGGTAGGGCTACCGGGGCATAGATGGTACGCAACTGCCCTATCGACCTGGGGAATCGCCCGTATCCGTGGCGCTCTCCGCCGTCGAGGGTGGTGAGAGTGGAGCGGGTGGCACCTAGACGGGCAGAGAGCGGTGCTCTCCACGTAGACGTCAGCTCGTCATGCACCTCCAGGAAAAACGGGACCGGGGGATGCGAGGCCGCGAACGGCGCGCTGCCCTCAGGAACCAGTCATCCAACCGTGAAGGCTGTGGGGAGGATGGAGGGTTCCAATCCAACCCCACGCTCACGGCGGCCCGGGAAAGCATGTCAGACATCTGAGCGTCGGCCTCAGCCTGGGCCTGATGGCCCGAAGGCGGCAGTCCAGGGGAGTCCTCGGCATCAGACATCACACTCTCCGATGCAGCGGCGAGCTCATCTGCTTCGGGCTCGGGAGGATAGACAGCCAGGCCGTGAGGCGAGCCGCTATCGCCGCAAGCTTTCTGTTGAAAGCAAGCCGTGACCGCAACGTGGTCATGGTCATGTTCTCGCAGTGAGAACATGAACCATCCACAAAGGCCGTCTCGGTGTGATCGCGGCCCAAACACACGAGACAGCGCCTGTGGCCGTCTGAAGCAGAGAGCACTCTACCGCATCCAGGAACAACACAGGGGTGGAAGGGCATCTTGAAAAAGACGCGTCCTGAGAAGGACGTTCAACGCCGCTGTGTTTTGCTCTTTTAGAGAAATGACTCTTTTAATAGGAATTTACTCTTTTAACTACACAATGTGTGTGTGTGTCTGCGCTGTCGAAGTGCTCAGGGGCAACAATGCACGCCGTGCAATGTGAAGGAGAAAGCCGCTGTTGTGCGCCGTCAAGATCCAACAGCATGCAGATCGTCAGAGGAAACAGGAACGTTTATAGTGGTGTGTAAACTCGCAGCAAACTGCAGACAGACCATCGGCTCCGAAGAAATTTTCTGAATGACATCCCGTATTTGCGCCGCTTAAATACCCGTATGTCCGGGGGCGGGACATGCAAATACCGGCTGCCGACTCTCATTGGCCTTTTTTCATAGATCAGAGGTGGATATCGGCGCTCAAGAGAGACCCCTAGTGTCGCTTCTCCGACACAACGTGGAGAGAGCGACAGAAGGGGAACATGACGCTAAATCTCAGGTAGCCACGAGGATAGAAGTCCTGTGCAATCATGCCAGTTTTAGTGGCTGATGGCTCTTAAGCGATGCCCAATACGGAGCTACATCACAGCAAGGGCAGGGCCAAAAGTGTGGCATGTGGTGGCAGCTGCCACTCTTAAAATGAGCTTTACAACTCAAAACAGATGTGTTAGCTCTCTTGGTTTTCACCACGCTGAAAGTCAGATTTCCCACATTGTGAGGTATCGAACATCAGGACATTTTGCGAGAGAATTGCCTCCTTTCCAAGTGATTCGATCAAGCAGTGTATTCCCTGGTTTTCAGGCAGCATGCCTGCATGTGAGGCACAACAGCTGTCCCTGTGGGGAGCTTGAACGGAGGCAGAGGAGATGGAAAGCAGAAGCAAGCAGACCTTTGTTTTTTTTCTCTCGCTCTCCCGACTCTGCGTCATTCTAGTGCGACATTCACCCATCGGCTGTTATGACTAACAGACATAGATAAAGGAATTGTAGCTCATCTTTGTCCAGCATGTATACACATTGGACCACAACTGGTCTCTGCATTATGAGCATGCTCAAAAAGACAGATGTGACATGTAGTGCATATTTAACACTCCCCAAGCTGAAATCCTTCCTTACACATTGTGTCATGCATAATTGGACAGAGAGAGGAAGACAGTAGTTCCACCAAGCAAAAACCCAATGTAGCATTATAACAGTTCATGTAAGCATACTGAATATTTAAACAGCTGCTTACACGCAACCTTGCATCTCTAGGTGTAGACTTAGACTGGTCATATTTACATTTTATATTGTGCTGAGACCTCAACAAGTAAGTTAAGTAATTTCTATTTAAAATGCATTAATTTATATGGCAAATAGTATTATAATAAATGGGAATATAAACACAAACAAATCAAAAGGTGGAATTGAGACTCTGGAAACTCACAAGTCTTGTTCTTCTCACATAATGTGAGGAGGCAGGCAAAGAATGGGGATCTAAGTGCAACTTTAATAAAACCAGGGAACTCAGAATTTAACAAAAATGTAGGAAACCAGGCCCAGAACATGACAACTCATGTGAGAACTGACAAACTAACTGGGGGAAACAAGGGTTTAACTATACAAGGGAACAAACAAGGGAACAAGGAACACCTGTGGAAACAATCAGGGGAAAACCAATCATAAAATGAAACTACAAAGGTCTACAAAAACAGGAAACAGGAACTAAACAAGTATTTCAACATAAAAGCACAAAAACAAAAAACAACAGGGAATATGTGACACATAATAAAGTAATTTGAACTCAAATCAATAGTCCATGTCCATTCATTTATATATTTGGCAAGTAGTATTGTAATAAGTGGGATAATAGCAGATATATGGTCATTTTTGCAATTGAAACCAACAGAACTCAAACACAAACCGAGGTGAAATTCAACTGTTGCTGGAGACTCTGCGGTCTCTTTCTTCTCACTTTACAAATTAATTTTAAAACAAATAAATATTTAAGGCTGTGGCTCAGGTGATAGAGTGGGTCGGCCGTTAATCGCTGGGTAGGTGGTTCTATTCCCGGCACCACACGACTCCACATGCTGAAGTGTGCTTGACACTGAACCCCAAGTTGCTCCCAATGGCAGCATGGGCAGCAACAGGGGGGAGATAGTGTGCGCTATAGCGAATAGCCATAGCACCCCCCAAGTTATCAGTAGTTTAATTTTAATTTAAAAATATTATTGAATGCTGTAATTCATCAAGAAAATAAAACATTAATTAATAAACCTAACAAATTCTTTTAATGCCGGTTAAAAAGCTAGAAGTGTTAAGTTTCAGCCAATGAGTGCTAAACGCATTGAACCTTTGACCTCATGTTCACATTCTGTGAAAGAGCCAGAGATAAGTTGGAACATGATTACATTTTGGAGAAAGAAAATGGATCAGGATTTACTGCATAGGCCTAGGCCTAAATGTCCACAGATGGATTCTGATAGAACAGAGAATGAAGTTGAATATGAAGACCATATGCCAGCATGGATGATCAGAAAGGGCAATCTTTCTATCCTGTCTTAGACAGGTTGTTAATGGAGATGCAGCAGTGCTTTTCAGCATAACAAATGATGTACCGAGAGGTGTGCCAGCCCTTAGTCCCAAACACATATAATTTCTCGACAAAAAATGCATACTGCCCATGGCCCGTCATTATGGAATCAGTGAGGAAAACTTGTCTGCTGAGCTCTTCCAGACTCACCGGCTACTCCAAAGGAAAGAAGAACAGGGACATATCATCACCAGCACTAATTAGTTCCTTTCACTTATGAGGCCGTACAAAGATGCATTTATAGACTTGTACAAACTGATATCCATATTTCTGACACTTCCCGTCACATCAGTGAGTTGTGAGCGCAGTTTTTCTTGCCTGCGTCATTTGAAAAACTACCTGAGGAATAGAAGTGGGGACTGTCGAACCAGCAACCTGGCACTATTGGCGATAAACCCTCATAGAACAAGGACCGTGGACAGCGACAAAATGATTAATGACTTTGCTGTTAACCACAACAACAGACGCATTGTGCTGTTATGAAATCGTCTAATTGTGAGTGGGAGATTTACCCTCTGTTGCAGTGTTGCCTGTTATAAGATCGAATCTTTTGTTGATTTCTTACAAACGTACATTATATAATGATGATAAAGTGTGTTTCTGTTTGTTTGCATTGAGCAAGTGGCCTGTTGGTGTGGTTTCATTGACAAGCGGTAGATTGCAAATATGTTTATTGTTCCTGCCTCACCAATATTAAGTGATCTGCTAGCGACCAAGGCAGATTTGGAGCACGTCTCGCTGGAAGATTTGGAGAACCGTAATCGGCAGAAGAACATCCAAATTTCTGGAATTCCTGAGGGAACAGAGGATCAGAATATGGTGGAATTCCTGGACAGGCTCTTTCTGAGCCTGCTCAACATAACAGGCCATAAGCTGGAAATCGAGCAAGCTTACAGAGTTCCGGCTCGTCAATCCGCTGAGGGAGACAGGCCCCCGATCAATTCTGGACAAATTTCTGAGATCATCAGATAAAAATCTCGTGTTATGTGAGGCAAGGAGTAAAGGAAGGCTTTCTTGGAAGAACCACAACCTTTTCTTGTCCCCTTTTGTCCCCGATTTTGCGAATAACACAAGAGAGAAACGTGATAGATTCAAGGTATGCAAGAAACTCTTACATCAACGGAAGATCACTTTTGCATTGATGTGCCCGGCAAAATTGAGAATAGATTCTGATTGTTTGTTTTTGTGCTGGGTCCGCCTAGTGGCAGGAGTTTGTTTTGTGGAATAGCACTCCTTCGGGCAGGGCTGGACTGGGAAGAGAAACGCAGGATTTTACATAGCTACTGGCCCAAAAGTTGGGGGGGTTCGCTGTCCTTTTCTGCATATCGCGGCAGGGTTTTGTGGTCTGTTCTGCATAACGCGGCAGTTCATTTGAGCTTATCGAAGCCCATTTGGCCGTTTCGTGCCCGACCTGCTGGCCTAATCGGTTCTCCCAAAGGCCAGTCTGCCCCTGATCACCCCCAAAGTGCATTGTCAATGCCTGATTACAAGTCCAGCCCTGCCTTCTGGAAAGTGTTGTGGATGAATCTGCACATTCTTTATGCTTATGCCTCCTATTGATTGGAGTTTGTTTTGTGGAGTATTTCTTGCGGGACATTGGAGTGATTACAGTATGTCATTTGTTGCAGTCATGTAGCAATCGAATGGGCTGGCTCACTAAACATTTGTTTGACTGCTTGAGGAAACTGAAGCAGCTGGTGCTTGTTTTGTGGAGAAACACACCTTCTGGACAGTTATGTGGATGAATCTTCACATTCTGCGTGTCGCTCATTTCATCTGTTGTTGATTGCTTGATTGGAATCATCTCAGTCTCAGTTCACTCCCTGGTAGTTTAGAGATGTTGCCACATGCAGAGAAAAATAAATCATATAGTTGGCACTTTAATGTATCCCTTTTGCAAAATCCTGAATTTCAACAAATGTTAAAGGCTGAAATCAATGTTTATGTGGAGACCAACTGGTCCTCAGTATCCTCTGTGGGTGTGGATTGGGAGGCACTTAAGGCAGTTCTTAGGGGTCAGATCATACAGTTTGTGTCATTCACCAAAAAATCCAAATCATGAGAAATTGTGGAGTTGGAAGGGAAGATTAAAAGTATTCAGTATACATAAGGAAGATTTTCCAGGGGTGGTTGCGAGAGGTATGGCGCATAAGCTTTTGCTCTATGCAGATATTTTATTATTCTCAATAGAATAGGACTCAGGATACAGAGTCAACTGGTCTATATCTGGGAAGGAGGAGGGATAAGCCGTAGTGGAGTTCTCGCCACTACCACCCCCCCCCCCAACGGAGCAGCCGTGGCCATCTGCCAGGGGACGGAGGAGCCCGGCCGCCTGGAAGCGGAGGAACAGCTGTTGACTGCGAGGGGAGAAGGGGCTCCTAGCCGTCCGCCTGGAGCAGTCAGTGCCGCTGCCAAGGGCGGAGGAGACCCCTACCATCCACTGAAATGCGGAGGGGAGGGACTCACTGCCGACTGCCTGGAGCGGGAGAACCGCTGTCAGGGGTGGGGGAGACCCCTTCTGTTCCCCGAGAACGCGGTGTGGCGTTCCATCCACCAGGGGCAGGAGGACTGCCTACGATCTGCCTGGGGAGGTGCGACTGTTGTCCGTTAGAGGGTGGAGCAGTGGCTGAGGAGGTGATTCTGCATACCCTGTCCCTTATCTGGCTAATTAAGCCTTTGAGAGGGATAAAGGCCATCTGCGGTTGGTGGTGCGACAGATAGAGATCATTTATGGGCAGCTGTTCCGTCATGTGTGTTTGTGTCTTTTGTTTAAGTTTATCATTTAAACTATTATTTATATAGTCAAGCTGGTTCTTGCCTCCTCTTTCCCTTATTCACTTTACACTTATCTACGGTATAAAATAAATTGCAACCTGTGGTTCGCGGGTCTATTCTAAAATTGGGTCGCAGGTTTATTTGGACTGGGTGGTGGTCAGCAGTGAAAGAACATTGCCATGGTTCTCCCATTGAAGATATTTAGGCGGCCACCCAAGCGATAGCCTATTTAGGACTGCCGAGGCAGATTTAATGTTAAAAAGGCTTCTCATCTGCACTTTCGCATGAGCGTAACGGAACCAGCTCGCGATCATGATCTGCTCTCTGACGTGCGTGTGCAACAACCGGGCTTCCCTCGATATTTTGGAGCGCTCAACCTCAAAACTTGAAAGATTCTAGTGAGACTTTTCTAGTATAATGCATTATGGTGGAAGTCAAGTCGAACCCATCAAACAGTAGGCAGACCCGACATAAAAACAATACTGAGGAAAACAGCAACACTGTGCTATGCTCTATTTTGTTTTTCATGATACATCATCACCTTTGCTAAACTGTTTCACAATTTTATATGAGTAAAAGTAAATGTTATATTTTGACAAAATGTTATATTTTCATGTGAAATAATCTAAAAGGTAGAATCTATTAGACCTCATTTTATATCAACAGTGGCATTTTTCAAGATATGTTTCAGCTAGTATTTATTTTTTCATAAATACTATAATTTGTTATTATTAATACTATTATTTAAGACTAGGTACACTGACCTAACCATGGTAATGAGGACACTTTCCTCCTGTGTAATATGTGTGTTTTGTTTGAATGATGTTTGAAATTAGGAAACAAAGGGGATAATAATGGGATCATATAAGTAAATATGTTCTTAAATTTTTAAAAGGGGGAGAGAAAACTAACATGCTTTAGTTATATAACATGTTATAGTTGTTGCGTTCCCATGTTGTCTGCCCTGTGTTCTCTGTGTCACTAATCACGTTTATGTCACGTTTCCTTGTTGTCTGCTCCGTGTTTTCCATTTCACCCATCACCGATCCCGTTCCATGTCACGTTTTCCCTGTTGTCCGCCCTGAGTCTCACTGTCCGTGTGTGAAACTGCACTTCCCACAATTCCTGGATCACACTCCCAGCCCTGATTACTGTGTTATTGTCCGCACCTGTCTGTTATTTTGTCATTACCTTGTCTGTTTATTTAAACCCCGCTTTCTCCCCTTCCCTTTGTCAATCGTTATCGTTTCATGTCCGTTGTTCTCGGCCCTCTGTGTTAATTCTTCCGTTCGCAGTTACCTTGACTCTCGTTTATGTTTCCCATTATGTATGTTATTTCGTGTTTTAGTTCCCCTGGATGTCATTTTGTGTTTCAGCTTGTTTTTCCAAGTGTTTGAGTCCAGTGTTTGTGTTTTGTTGCAATAAAGCCGCACTTAGATCCGAATTGCCCGTCTGCCTTCTCCTGCTTCCCACACAGCCTTAACAATAGTTACATGCTATTTTTTTATCATGTTTATAATTATGTTTATTATTATAATTCTGTTAGCTTTTTTATTTATTCTATTTATTTTTATACACATACTTCAATTAAAAAAATGGTTTTAAGTGTCAATTATAATAAAGAGTTTGCTCAACAACAAAAAAAAACATTATGTTTTCTCTCCTTTAAGGGTCATTGTAACTGATAATTATAATGATTATTATTGATATATAATAATGATAATGATGTTTATATTGCCAGGCCGGTTCTCGCCTCCTCCTTTCCCGGGTTTCAGCACCAGTGTAAAGGAGTTCAATGGAAAGGAGGAGGCGAGAACCGGCCTGGTGATATAAACAATATTTCAATGATTAACTTAAACAAAAGACAAACACACACAGATGACGGACATGTCCGTAAACGATCTCTCTCTCCTCGCACCTCCATCCCCAATCGACCTTTATCCCTCTCGTAGGCTTAATTAGCCTGAAAAGGGACCGGGTGTGTATAATCATGACCTGGCCCCGCCCTCCGCCCGGTCACACCCTGGTTAAAAGAATTTTCAGATCCAGAGTCTGGACAAGAACTGTTTACCGCCCTGAGACACCAAACAGGGATGAAAAGAAACCATACAAGCCTACTAACGTAAACTACGTCAAGACTACTTCCAGTCTCAGAATGAACATGAGATGGAAGAAGACTGCAACTTCAAAACATCTTCCTCTGAAACCTGCATCTCACGGTGAGATATCATCTAGCAGTCATGGCCTGTCCCCACACGATGACAGCACAACAACTGCATGACTTAGCACACAAGGCTTATGTGAAATAAAGAATGGCCTCGGAAAAGGCCCACGAGCCATCGTCAGTCTCAAGCCTTACCTCTCAAGACCAAGGGCTGGCATCAGAAAATATGTGGCATCACCGCAAAGCCAGTTTCTTCAGCATAGAGCAAAGTAAAACACATGGCATTCAAGAGCGTGACCCCCACATCAGTGCCAGACCCATATGCACGTCCAACCACTGGGATAAACCATGGAACAGACCACATCCCTCAAGCAGTCCAAATGAAAGGATGACATAGGAACCCAGATGGACATTTAAAGGCAACTGATGACAAAAGCCATTGCAACACCATGCAGACAGACACAGAACTGAGCCTACACATGAACACAGAACAAAACCTGCTCACGAACAAGATGAGCCACCTGCAGAAAACTCACCAGAACTGCTGAAGCTACTCACAGCATACTTCAAGCAGAATCCACACAAGGCCGACCATAAAGACATTTCATACTCCTCCTGTCACACTCAACGACAGGAATACAGGCACCAGGCACAGCAGTGTCCACATCTTAATCCGTCATGACAGAAACTCAGTCATACAACAGCTCATGACGAGTTATATACATACATCAAGAACTGTGAAAAAGACTTCAATGAACTGTGGCTTCATCAGCACCTACAGTCACCTAGATAAGATAAGATAAGATAAGATAAGATAAGATAAGATAAGATAAGATAAGATAAGATAAGCCAACCCCAGGGTGTCACCTTCAAGTATTTTCTCTCTGGTAGCTACACTCATTCATTTTTTATGATGCCAACAGACGGTACTGAACTCCTCAAGATCATATTAGACTTGAGGAGCTCATGCTCCTCTGGTGTGGATGGAATATGTAGTAGGATCATGAAGGCCATAGCGAACATCATTGTAGAGCCATTGGCTCATTGTATTAATATTTCTTTATTTACTGGCATTGTACCTAAAATGACAAAAATTGCTAAAATAATCCCAATTTTTAAATTGGGCGACAGAAATTATATGAGCAATTACCGGCCCATATCAATTCTACCCACTTTCTCTAAAGTATTGGAGAAAGTGGTATACAACAGACTCAGTGGTTATCTTGACAAATTGAATATTCTTGTTCCTTCACAATATGGTTTTAGAAAAAAGAGCACAACCTGTATGGCAATACTTGACTTAGTAGAACAAATTAATGACTGTATTGAAGAGGGAAAATACGGTGTTGGTATCTTCTTGGACCTATCAAAAGCATTTGACACAATTGACTTTGATATTTTATTGTACAAATTACATCACAATGGTATCAGAGGTCTCGCACTTGAATGGTTCAGAAGTTATCTAAATGAGAGGGAACAGTATGTCCATATCAATGATCAAAACTCTACTTGTAAGCCTATAATCTATGGGGTCCCCCAGGGTTCAATCTTGGGGCCACTTTTATTCATTCTATACATAAATGATTTTATAAATTCCTCTAAAATATTTCATAAAATAATCTTTGCTGATGACACAAATTTATTTACATCACACAGGAACCAACATATGCTACAAGACATAGTAAACTCAGAGTTAACCAAAGTTGACTCCTGGTTTAAATGCAACAAACTTTCTCTAAATATCAGCAAAACAAATTTCATTTTATTTAATTCGAACAAAAAATCGTCTTTTTTAAAAAAACACTACTCACTGCCTGATTAAAATTAATGGGCAGGTGATAAAAAGAGTGTACTCACCTAAATTTCTGGGGGTCCTCATTGATGACTCTCTTAGCTTTAAATGTCATATTGACCATCTTGTAAATAAATTATCAAAGTATGTTGGCCTGTTTTATAAGATCAGACATTTTCTTCCTCTGTCTGCCCTTATGATGTTGTATAAAACTTTCTTTGAACCACACCTTAATTACTGTAATGTGATATGGTGCAACACCTTTACAAGTCATCTTAAAAAACTCGAATCCTTGCAAAAGAAAGCCATACGGGCGTTGTCCTGGTCAGAGATAAATTCCCGACCAGCCCTCTATTCTATCAGCTTTAAGTTATTAAGACTAGCTGAGCTAAATGAATATCATAATGCTTGTTTAATGTTTCAAATTGTAAATAGCTTGAACCCTAGATTGAGTAATCTTGTTCCTATCTCCAGCCCCCAGCATACATACCAAACGAGATTCAAACCACTTATATTTGGAAAATATCGCAGACATGTGCGCACCAGTATGAGTGTTGTTTGTAGGGGTCCGCAGATTTGGAACAGGGTTGATGATGGTATTAAGGTGTTGCCCTCTATCTCCAACTTCAAAAGACAATTAAAAAACATAATTTCTTCTTAACCTATATTTAATTATTAAAAAACTGATGTTCATGGATTACTGGGATGTATGTGTATGTTGGTATGAGTGAGTATGTTGTTGTAACATATGTCATGGTACGTATTTATTTGTGTGTATTTATTGTGTCTCACTGTACCTTGTCAGTATCTACCCATTCAAGAACTATGGGCCCCTACTTATAAGCTTTTTTTTTTGCTTCTTTGGGAGACCCATTTCACTATACTGTACCCAATCTACTCTGTACTTTTAAAAACTGTATTATTGTAATGTTTGAAGAGATATTGTGAATAAAAACTGAAACTGAACTGAAAAACTGAAACTGAACTGAACCTAGAGGATCCAGATTAGCCAAGACACAATGTGCCAATCTCCAAATAGGTCCACCGAAACCAAGTCGACAGAAACAAGCTCCAAGACCAGAAAAGGGAGGAGTTTGAAACAGTCTGACACAGGATAACATAGTATGACACAGTTTACAACAGTCCCTTAATACACCCAAACACTATAGGAAAATAACAAACTAGGTTCCTCATAGACAAGGCACCCAACATTATGTTAAGGTACGTAGAAACCCTAGCTATACTAAGTTCACACTAACCACTCAACTTTGGTTATGTAACTTACACATTATGATAAGAAATACACTCAAATAGGAAAATGCTAAAGCTAATTCCATTTAGCTAGCAAGAAAGTCAAGGGTATTATGTCAGAATTGACTCCTTATGCTTTTTGTTCACGAGCCACCATGAATTTATAGAGCATTCAGAAAGCCTCATGTGAAAAAGACCTTTATTCGTGATATGCCTCATTGACAAAGAAACTGTCCCAACTAAATCGAAGGAGATTAATGTGTTACACTACACAATTGAACCATGTGGATCAATTTCCAAAAGAACGCAAACCTTCATGTTATGACTTAGCCTTCGGTACTTCCTGAGTGAAGAGTGTCAAACGAAACTCCTCCTGGTTTTAAATGGGTACTCCTGAATCATGACAGAAACAATCCGCAATGCTAGAACACTTCCAGAATAACTAGTTATTCTGCACCAGAGCTTTAGCTTTGATGGAGATGTTGTCTTGTTGTTGTTTGTGTTTGTATTCTTGTGCTTGTTTTCCAGCGATTGCAGATGTTTGCTTCAACGGGGGGTATGCAATATTATACATGCAGAAGAATTGAAACACCATGATTTGAATCTAGATAAAACCCAACTTTTGCAATCCTGGAATTCTTCACCATCATAAAAAGGACCCTCAGCACGAGTTAAAGCAGACTTCTCTTTGAAAGGTATCCAAAAGACCATCAGATTTGCAGGACTCAAATACTAACACATTTCATCTTAATCCAGAAATATTCTACACAAATTAACAAAATTCTGATTGGTGCTGGACACCTGTGGGGATGCGGCCAATTTCAGTTATAATGTTTCCAAACAGGAAGAACACGCTCTCTTCGGTCGCTTCTCTTGTCGTCTTCCCTCGCTGCTTGTCTCTCCTGCTCTTCGGACTGCTCAGACTTCACTCTGACTCTTCCCTCGTGGTCTTCTCTGGATCTTGTTGGAACCAGACCCATGCCATGTGATGTCCAAGGAAGCTTGGGACCTAAAGCTCACTTCAAAGCCAACCTCACCATTCATACAGACAACAATTACCGATCTTACAGAGGTACAAAACATCGACGGAATGAACTTTCGACCAAGAGCCAAGAACCAAGCAACACAAAGAACACAAGGAAACACCACTACATGCAAGTACATCTCCAATAGTGTGCTGAAAGTGATGGTGTACTTGCTAAATACTTTGAGAAATCCGATAGCAAATCGATGTAGACTTTCTGCATTGGAGAGGACATGCAATATGGTGAATGACTCTTGTTCACCGTCTACCATGAAATAGGGAGCAATACCTTCGCTTGGACATCTATTTTTCCACTGAGAAAATAGGATGCATTTGACCAAACTTACAATATCTTCAGAAAGCTGACTAACTCACTACAGTAGACAACAGATGCAGGTGATAGCACATGTTCCATCTCTCTCTCTCGCACTGCAGCTTCTAGACAGCCTTTATCCCTCTCTGAGGCTTGATTAGCCTGATTACGGGCCAGGTGTGCGGAATCATGACCCGGCCCAGCCCTCCACCCTGTCACATTCCTAATTGTTCTCTCAGGCTAGGGAGCCCCCGGCATGACGTACACCCCAACCCCCTTTCCCTGGGGAGGGGCGTGCCTTCTGCACAGTCTGCCGGCAGAGCATCCCCGTCTACCTGGATGAGGGAGGGGACAAGGGGAGGAAAAAAAAAAAAGTGTGGCCCCTATATGCCGTAACGTAATCTTGCCAAATTAACAAAATATTTTAAAAAGAGAAGGAAAGGCCACATGGAGCGGCAGTGGAAGTGAGAGAGGAGAGATAGAAAAAAAAACAACACTTACTTGCCGGTTCTCTGATACACCGTAGCTTGGTCCTCAGCTACTCCTCCAACCTCTAATGTATGGCAGCCGTGCCTCCCCAGACGGATCAGAGGCAGACCTACGGCCCCTGGTGGATGGAATGGTCGGGTGTGTGGAATCACAACCCGGCCCGTCCTCCGCCCTGTAAAATAGTAGTTCCTTGCAGAACTGTATTTTTGTAACCATACTCATTTGTTTTTATTTACTTTTTCATTGAACGGTTGTATATAAGCAATATCACACTCACAATCATGCCCCTGAATTACAGCAGGGCTGATGAAGGGCCATATCGCAGTCTTGCTCATGTAATATTGCTTATATATCTTTCAAAGATATCCATTGCATTAACCTTAGAAGCACACATTTGTAGCAGTCTGGTACCTTGTAAAACACAACTGTTTTTTCCAGATGACTGAAAAAAAAAATTATAATAATAATATTTAGTGCAGATGACGTTCATAATACCAAGTACAAAATTGTACAGGATATATAAAATTTGATCCTGGGTGGCAGGTTTCTTTTTTTGTAAATCAATCAGTTGCCCATCAAAGATAGGATTTTAGATTTTCTTTAGCTAACATTAGCCTCACTAAATATGGAGGCAGAGTTTTATATATATATATATATATATATATATATATATATATATATATATATATATGGTTGCATTCAATTGGAGTCAGAAATTTGGTTCAGCCACCTTAATGTATTTATATATTTATTTTTACTTAAGGGGAAGTGAGTGGACGAGTGCCACAAATACAGAAGCCAACAGCTTTTGCAAGTCTAAGTGGATTCATTTCACAGTCAGTTGGCATGGCGGCTGAGATCCAGTTATTGAAGATCTACTCAAAGTGAGATTCATGAGGCAAAGTCCACACTTGCCTCTTTCATGGGACTGATGTCTAGAGTGACTACTTCTGCTAAGCAACTCATCTGAAATTTTATTTAACTTCGGCAGGTGATGTGTACTCGAGTGAATGTAATGACTTACAGGATGAATCTGCAGCCTTTTTTGCAGTATATCTTATTATTATTTGTAGGTATTCGTACGTAACATTTAGACATACATTTTTATATCTCTGGATAGATGCTGGAAAATACAAAAAGGACATATTGACAATAATTATTATTATTTATTTTTTTTTTTCATTTTTACAGCTTTAGCAATGTAAAAAGATCATTGTACAGTGACAAGAATTCTTGTAACAACATCATTTTATAAAGACCCTTCACATAGCCCTTTCCATCACAAAGGCCACAGATTCCCCTTTGTTTTGGACATTTTAAATAAATGCCTCTCTGAGGCCTGACGTCACACCCACTGTGTCCTTCTCTTTCTCACCCATCACACAGTGTTGTCAGATTTTACTGCTTATTTAAAATGTGTTTTTTTTATCGTAATATTAACCAGCTGTTTTGGAGATTTTGGTCTTTCCCCATTCAAGTAGAAATGAGCTGCACTTTCATGACTCTTGTTTACTGTCATTTGTATTTTGTTGGTTCATGTTTTTCATGTCTTTTATTATGAAATTATAGTTTCTGTTTCATGTCATGTGGTTCTCTTGTCATGTGATTTCATGTTAACCTCCATCTTCATATGTCTTATTTTCATTGGTTGATTGTCTTTTTATCTTGTTTAGAGTGAATAGTGTTTACTGGATATCTTTGTCATGTGTTCTCCCATGTCACGTATTTAACTCTCATGTTTTCAGGTATTGTTTGTTGATGTAACTTTGGTTGTTGAGTTCAAGTTCATGTCAAGTCAAGCCAAGTTTATGTCTAAGTAAAGTTCATGTTTGTTTCATTCATGTTTGTAGTTAGGGTTTTTGGAATACATGTTAGAATAAATTTGCACTTGGTTTCTTTACTCCATCGTCATTGTCTTGTTATTGCCAGTGCCAGTAACATTGTTACAGTATGTTACATTTACATAAAAATAGCTGCCCAAGAGCGTTCCTAAGATGGCTGCCAAGTGATCAAAAGACACTTTGTTGAAAGGATCTGGAACCGTTCTTATTCCTTTGTTTATGTTTACATTCTTGAAATGGTCTATAATAATTTTTTAGCTGCTAATCCTGCCCTTCCCCTAACCTTGACCGTTTCTTAACAAATAATAAAATGTATAGGAAAAGGCAGATAAATGACTTGCAACAGAAAAGAAATTGCTAAATATCTGTACAAAAATATTACAAACAATACTGTGCTGCATCGGAGGTGTTTTCTGACACATTAAATAGCTTTGTGTGAAGTAGAGAGTGGAATTTAAGTTGTTAACTGCTAAAAATCTAATGATTCACTCCATAAAAACATATGTCATTCAAACAAATACATCACTCAATCAATCACAAGACATGCCAGAGCCAATGAGCATTTGACAGCAATGAAGTAAAACCTGTGTCGTAAAGCTTATTGAGGCGGCAATTTTTTTATTTTAAAATGAGTAAGGATTTATAAACCAACCTGAATCCTGAGAACGATGGTTAATTCCTGACCAAATAAGTGATGATTTTATAGTGGGGCTTGACTGTAAGTTGACCACATTTATATCCACATTAAGGTAATTATCTGGTTAATCCTTTATTCCATAGAGTGTAAATCTATTCAGAATATTCCTGCACAAAAAACAAAACAAGAAACAAAACCTGCACATTTCTTCCGCTTTTCATTTCTAGAAATATATAGAGGCTCGAAATTGCTATTTATTCCACTGCATTTCAATAATCCTGCACATGTAATTTAACTAATTAATTATGTCCTCCACAAACATATGTGTACACAAAGCTGATATAGCTTTATAGTGCTTTCAGTTAGTAGGCTTTTATTAATACAAATTTATTTTCATTTATTTTAATATTCCTATTTGAATTTAATATGTGCTGCAAAATGTGTACTTGGCATTTTACAATTGCTTGACACCTTGTGCACAATTACAATTACAATTGTTACTTGGACACTGCTCAGACGTAAACAAAATTTTGTTTCAGAAGATATTAATGTCCGAAATAACAGGTGAAACCACAGTTAACAACATATTCCACAGTTTATGTAGCCTACATATTCAGATTTATTTGATGAGAAAAAATAAATATGTATTTTTTACATAATTTTATAATAATAATAATAATGTTGTTTATACTAATACACAATAATTCTAATTATTATTATTGTTTATAATAAGATGTATTGTTATTGTTTGGAACAACAATGATACATAGAATTTAATATGAATAATATATATATATATATATATATAGATAGATAGATAGATAGATAGATAGATAGATAGATAGATAGATAGATAAATAGATATATGCAGTAATTTAATGGTTTACATTGGTGTATGATATGTATTGTGAATCTGCATCTGTACATATTTTCATGAGATCAATGTGATCTGTATTCTTCCAATGTTCATTTTTGTTCAAAGATTTTCGCCAAACTATTAGGCAAAAAAGATGTGATCAGCAATTTCAGCACAGAGAGAGATCTGTGAGCGCACAGAAA
Source organism: Xyrauchen texanus (assembly GCF_025860055.1). Lineage (NCBI taxonomy): Eukaryota > Metazoa > Chordata > Actinopteri > Cypriniformes > Catostomidae > Xyrauchen > Xyrauchen texanus. The sequence continues at coordinate 54,803,671 of NC_068279.1, read as the reverse complement.
GTTTCACAAGCAGGGTACATTTTGAGCATGAGCAATAATTATCTGAGCAAGAGAGCAGCGAGTATGGCATCGTTGAGATCCTTAACCCTTTCTTCATGATCAAATTGCTGATCACACCTTTGAAAATATTTTTGGTCTTATAGTTAGGTGGAAAAAAGTGCCAAAAGTGTAAGCGTATTAGTGTATTATATTTATTTATTATATTTAACATAAATACAAAGCTTTTCAGATCTGTCATTAAATTTTTTTATTCCTCAATTAGTGTGATTGTTATTTTCCCTTCACGTTATAGCTGCAAAAGTTTGTTGTTCAGAATGATGTTGTACAGCTCCTGTTCCCCTTCTGTCAATCACTCTCGTGTGCCTGGGCAGCGATCACACTGAGGCAGCGTTTGTGGATGGCTCATGTACTCATTGCGAGAACATGACCATGGCAAAGTTGCGGTCGCGGCGCTACTTTCTGAAGGTGAACGCCACTTCAGCCGCCCCCACCCCCCCACCCCGCGTCACTCCATCTTCCCACGGGACTGAGGACGACCCAGCTAGCTATGAAGGCCATTTGGGGATGACAACAGGCTCGGTTTCGCCGGTTAAATCCCCACAAACCACCCGCTCGCTTGCGTCCATCCGAGCTCGGGATGAGTTTGGCTCGCTTCACGGCCATGCGGCATTGTCCCTTGAGCCCCCGGAAATTGGATGAGGACGTCGCCACTACATCGGAGAGCATCCAGGCGTCTGATGCAGAGGACTTGTCTGGGCTGCAACCTTTGGGTCTGTCTGCCCAGTCTGAGGCCGACGCGCAGATGGCCGACATGCTTACCCGGGCTGCCGTGAGCGTGGGCTTGGATTGGAAGCCTCTGTCCTCACCACAGCCCTCACGGCTTGACAATTGGTACCTTGGATCAGCGCCCCCCCCAGCCTGCCATTGGGAGCAACTTGGGGTTCAGTGTCTTGCTCAAGGACACTTCGGCATGTGGAGTCGTATGGGCCGGTTTCTCATTGGCCTTTGAACCTCAAGTTCAGAGGTACGCGAGGCTCCCAAGGAAGACCCCTTGTGTCACTTCATTCGACACAACGTCTCGTTCCCTCCCTTAGGGAATGGAGGTTACATCAGTAACCATGACGATTTTCCTTCTCCTTCAGTTTTTCCATCTCTGACTGCAGCTTTTCCTTCTGTAACAGCAGGACCTCTCTCTATAGTTCCACCACCTCTTCTTGCATATCGGCTGGAGAGGGTGTGTGTGGTTTTCTGGAACACACATGATTTTTAAGAGTTTTGGAGACATTAAGAAATGCCTAAAAATAATACTGAGGCTGTTCTAAGTCTAATCAACCATAGCAACACAATTTTAGGTTAAGAGAGCAACAAATCCTCACTTAGCTGTTGCCTGGATTGGCGATCTCACACTGGTGGCATTTAGCAGCTGCTCTTCCCCACAGTGCTGAAAAGGTCTATGTATGAATATATATATATATATATATATATATATATAATGTATATGACCAGATTGGACACACTTTACTGAATTTATGTCTCTCATTATCTTAAAATAATTATGTATCTGCTAAGCCAGTAGTTAAAAGTTTAATATAATGACATGCTGATATGAGACAATAATGTTGTCTCACTGTAAGGAGATTAATGGAAAAGGAGGAGGTGAGAACCAGCTTGAGAATACAAATAATATTTGTATTTTATTTCTTGTATTTTATATTTGTATTTTATTTCTGAAAGAGGCGAACTTTAAACAAAAATAAATGTGGCACCTACACACCGTAACGGCGATCGTGCCAAATTAACAAAACATTTGAAAAAATTGAGGGAAAGGCCAACAAGGAGTGGCAGTGGGAGAGAGAGGGGAGAGAGAGAGAGATAGAGAAAAAACAAAAACACTTACTCACCGGTTGTCCGATACGCCGTAGCTTGGTCCCTGGCCATTCCTCCACCCTCTAATGGACGACAGCCGTGTCTCCCAAGGTGGATTGAAGGCAGTCCTCTGGCCCCTGGTGGACAGAATGCCTTGCTGTGTTTTTGGTGGCGGTAGGGGTCTCCCCTGCCCCTGGCAGCGGTAACCGCTCCAGGTGGTTGGTTGGGAACCCCTGCCAACCACTGATCCACTGGCTCAGCTTCATTATCTAAACCACCAGGAATACCAGCCAGGACAGGTGAGTCCGCCCTAAGGATGTCTTGCACAATTTGGTAGAGTCTGACAACTCAGCTGGGGGTGGCCCTCCACCTTTTTATCAATTTTGTTGACATTAGCTCTCTTTGTTATTATACGGCAACAAGTAGACGCATTCACCACTACGGTGCAGTGACAATAATACAAACTTATAGTATAGTTTGATCTTACCAGTTTTGCTGGACTCCCTCCTATAAAAGCTAAATTATATTTTTGCAACCACAGACACATTTAAAAAAATAATTATGAAGTCCTGAACAGTCTACTTTACGTCGAGATTCCTTGCGTTAATTGTTTCAGTTATTTCTCTCCACAGTTTCTGTTTTTTTTGGCAGCAGTTACAACTTGATTGAATTTGCTTTTTAAAATGGCTTGTCCCATTCTAATCTAAAAGATTACATTTCTCCTATACAATTTGGTTTTCTTTTTTTGTTTTATTTGTCCATTTTTATATTTATTTCTGTCAAAACTAACAGCTTACTGGTTTAACATATAGCGTGTCCATGGTAACAGTAGAATTTGTTTACAGCAAAACGTCACGGTTACTGTTGTAACCTCCATTCCCTGAGGGAGGGAACAAGACTTTGTGTCAAATGAAGTGACACAAGGGGTCTTCCGTGGGAGCCTCGCATACCTTTGAACTTGAGAAAAGGCCAATGAGAAATTGGCAGACAGAATGAGCATGTCCCGCCCCCGGACACACAGGTATAAAGGGAAGCGGGATGCGTCTGTCAGTCAGGTTTTTGCACTGAGGAGCCGAGAATAAGGTACGGCCGTTTACAGTGATATGTCTAGTGCCACGGCAGAAGGGACACAACGTCTTGTTCCTTCCCTCAGGGAACGGAGGTTACAACAGTAACCGTGACGTTCCCCTTCTGTCACTCACTCAATCTTGTGTCAAATGAAGTGACACAAGGGGTCCCATTCAAAAGTGGCATGCACTAGCCTGTGTTACGTGAACTGCTGACACAGGTGCAAGCAGGCTGCTGGGTGCTAGAGACAACTGTATCGGCTGCACGTAACCCTCCCCAACGCCCCCAAAAGAGATGTCATATACAGACCTTAGGTTCCAAGCACCCCTGAGGAGGGAACAGGTGCTACATGACTAGCATGGGAGCAAGCCCGACAGCCGCAGCCTTTTCTCTCTATGTCTCTCGCATAGAGTGTGAAGCGACTGGGGCTATCTTAGTGCTTTGAAATCCATCGGGGAAGGTGGTCTTTCCCGATCCTATTCTTTCATGGGGAAAAGGCCACATCCTGCCCAGACTAGGGGGTCTCTACAGCCCTTTTTGGGTACGATGAAGTAAGGGCTGTAGAGACCCTTCTTCATCTCGGTTGGAGGGACGGGCTCTATCACATCCTTGAGAAGCAGATTTGTGATCTCTGCCCGTAAAGCACTGGCTTTTTCACCGCATACGGAGGTGGAGCGAATACCGCTGAAATGAGGTGGGAACCGGGCAAACTGAATCATGTTGCCGAGTCGGATGGTCCTGGTCAACCAGCACGACTTCATGGCTCTGAGAGCGAGGTCGTAGCAGAGTGCAGTTCCTGCATCACGTCGGGACTACCCAGGTGCAGATCTTTAAGTGCCTTGGCTTGGTGGACCTACAGGAGAGCCATGGCAGGCAGGGCGGAGGCGGCCTGTCCGTTGGCACTGTAGGATTTCGAGGTCAGTGATGACATCATCCTAAAGGCTCTGGAGGGGAGTACCGGGTGGTCCTGCCAGGTGGCCCGTTCTTTCAACCGCTCTTTCCACCTGGGAGGCCACCCCACATCCAGGGTAGTGAGAGCGGACAAGCGGACGGGTCGGTTCCGGGCAGTAAAAGGTGCCCTCCACGACCGCATCAGCTCATCATGCACTTTCGGGAAGAATGGTACGGCTGGGAGCAGCGCCCTGAGCCGAGGTACCAGTCGTCGAGCCATGAAGGCTGTGGGGAGGACAGAGGGTTCCAATCCAAGCTCACGCTCACGGCTGCCCAGGCAAGCATGATGGCCATCTGCACATCAGCCTCAGACTGGGCGGGCTGGCCCGAAGTTGGCAGCCCAGTCGAGTCCTCTGTGTCAGATGCGCTCTCCGATGCTGCGTCAATGTCATCATCCAATTCCGGGGGCTCAAGAGAGAATGCTGGCTGGCCTCGAGGCGAGCCACAGAACGGAAGCAAGTGAGCATGTCTGGGGGCGGGTGGTTTGTGGGGATTAACCCGGCGAAACCGAGCCCGTTGTCATCCCCAAATCGTCTTCATCGCCAGCCAGGTCGGCCTCAATCATGTGGGAAGAAGGAGCAACGCAGGGGGTGGCTGAAGTGGCATTCACCTTCATGTAGGAGAGCTGCGACCGCAATGCTGCCATGGTCATGTTCTCGCAGTGAGTGCATGAACCATCCACAAATGCCACCTCAGTGTGATCACTGCCCAGGCACACGAGGCAGCGTCTGTGGCCGTCGGTCTTGGAGAGATATCGAACGCATCCAAGAACTACACAGAGGCAGAAGGGTATCTTGAAAAAGACGTGTCCTGAAAAGGACGTTCAACGTCTGTCTCTGTATTGCACTTTTATGAGTGAAAACATTCTTTTAGGCCCAGGGGCGTGGACTGCACAGTGTGCAGAGAGAGAGAACGGCAGCTGGAAATGCACTGTAGGATCCAACAGCAGTGCTTCTTGCCAGTAGAGGATAAAAAGTCTTACTAACAGATGCATGCCTGCTTCCCTTTATACATGTATGGCTGGGGGTGGGACATGCAAATTCTGTCTGCCAATTTCTAATTGGCCTTTTCTCAAGTTCAGAGGTACGCGAGGCTCCTAAGGAAGACCCCTTGTGTCACTTCATTCGACACATCGTCGAGTGAGTGACAGAAGGGGGTACTGGGTCTCTGTCGTAAAAGAGAATTGTTGAAGGGATTATATGCAACACCCTCAAGGCTGTTCTTGAACAATTCAATGACATGACTGACTTCATATCAGGGGTGGATCTAGAAAAATATTTATGGGTGGCGAGAGGGGGGCAGGAATTTTTGAGGGGTGGCAACATATGGCAGACTTATATATACTTAATTTAATCACGTTTATCACAGTTTGATGAGAAATAGTATGTACACACTAAAAAAGGGCACAGGCTGCCATTTACAAACTCATACAGACAAACTTAATCTCATGCAATCAATGTCTTGCATTTGAGGTTTCATGTGACACAGTTCATATTAGGAATAAGTGACCATACAATGTGATCTCACTTAATAGGAGATAGAAGTATGATTGAAGTAAGGGCATTATCACCGGAAAGTCATTAAGGTAAGACACAGGTGATGACAGGCAGATGTGTGAGAGGGGAAGCAAACGCACGCAGCATTTGTACAAGAAGAAACTATACAAAGAAAAATACACATGAAGATCTATGGACTGAGCTGTACTAAAGTGAGCATAAATACACTGTGGAAATAAATAGGTCAGGGCACTCAAACGAGGTACTGGACATCACTTTAATTGTTTACTCAGAACACACATTTTTCCAAACTGATCAGTCTCTTGCCGCTATGGCGCCATCTCGTGCTGCATTCAGTGCAGTCGGACATTGGAGATTCGCGCTCGTAAATTGTCAAATTGGCCAAACTTTTAATTCTTTGGCAAGGTGGTTCTTTTAGGGTGGCATTTGCCACCCTATGCCACCCCAGTAGATCCGCCCCTGCTTCATATTAATGATTAATTTTATTTATGAAACAACATATTCATGTCTCAGTTCAACCAAATTAACATATTTATTGTATTTTACAACTCATAAAAATGTATTGTAAAAACGTCTGTCCACAAACAGCCTATTTGGGGCCTGTTGAATTAGTTTTATGTAGGATCGTCCTGTATGACTCTACACAAATACACTTAAATGAGGTGCAAAAAAGTTGGGGCTTCGAATGCATTGTTTTAAGGCCCTCACAAACAACATATTAAATTCACAATCCAAAATATATTGGCAAGTACATAAAAAAAAATTCACCAAAAATATGCTTGAAAATTAACTGTCACGCAGTTCACACGTCAGCCAATTAAGCACTTTACAAGGTCATACAGGCTTCAATCTTTGCTCACTGGCTGTGGGCCCCTTAAGGAGACAAATTCTTTCAATTTTGAGTTATTTGGACCTTTCGGAGTGCTGTACATGAAAACCCTTTGGAAATTAATGGAATAAGCTGCATGTGGGGAGGTCCTATGGACCTCAAATATGACACGGTGTTGCGTTGCATGCCCCTTAATGACATAGTAAGAGGATGAATGATGAAAAAATATTTTTCATTAGTTGAAAAATGTATTCCATTATAAGGAATGCATAAAAAATCTATAGAATAGATTGCACGTGGGACTTACCCTGGGATACATGCCATAAGCGTGGGTAAGAGTGAATAGTCCATTTGCTCATCCGGTTAAGTGGTGAGTGGCCGTCCACGAAAGGGTTATGATTCATCACCCCAACTATGTGTCCAATGGCAACTTATTTGAATTGGAAAATACAAAGGAGCACATGAGGACACCACAAATGGCAAGATCGCCTAATGACTGCATTTAAATCACCACCATACTTAAGAAGTACAAAATGAAGGTTACAGAATGTTTCAGCGAAATCATCAACTTTGGCACTAGTTGCCAAATGTCAAGATCTGACGCTTGGCCATTGAGACAGTATGTGAAGTGTACTATGACAGTTTTCTATTACTTGCAATTGAAATTACGACTTGGAAGAGTAATATACAAGCTGATGAGGTGTAAACTACACTAAATAAATGATTTTAAGCCTAATGGAAATCTTCTATATTGTTCATAACACCCTCAAGACCTTGAAAATATCATGTTAAAAAATTGGTTTTATGAAGAAATTGATGTTGTTACATTTAACCCTTCTGTTTTTAGAAGATTCCAGACAACAGTTCTGTATGAGTCAAAAAAGACCCAGTACAATTGTTACAGTATACAGAATACTTCCCTATTGATAAAAAACATGAACTTTTCCATAGGCCACTTTTACACACTAAACAAGCTTTAATAGTAGCAGTAGTAATATTTTATAACTCATTGATCCTACAAATAGTATGCTATTCATTTATATTTTCCATACTGCATCTTTGTGTCGTGTGGGTGTTTTTTTTTTAAAGATATAGTTTTTTGAGCCTTAGTGATTGAGATGCTGATGAGATGGTTATTTAATAAAATTTGTGTGAGTGATGCACCATAATGGGTTCGTATTCCCACTGTTTTAACTATTAAAAAGGACAAAAACGAACAGAACATGACAGAATAATTAGATATGTCAGATTATTTTATAATCAGATTTAACATGACTCTTTTCTACTGTCTAAACAATAAGACTCTCAATGTCACACTATATTGGGAATTTAGTCATGGCTAAAGGGTGGTTTTAGGCACAGCACAAAGTGGAAAATGACACAACTGCCTACAGCACAACCTTAAGTGATTTATTGCTATTATAAAAAGATTCCTACATAATAAAATATCATGGATGTACATTTCATTTAAAACTATATTTTAATAAGTAAATTCATGTCAAACAGATGGTCACTCCTGTCTCAAACACAATCCATATGGTTACTTCATTGCTGTTACTTTATTGTGTATTTTAACATGAGCAGAATGCTGTATTTACCTATAAGAATTCAACTATTTGTTTTGGAATTCATTTTGTAGCAGGTCCCTCAAGAAAAAAAGAAAGAATAGACCATTTTAATGCTAAAGTCGGTGATAAACCGTAGCAACAGAACTTTTCATTGAGCAAACAAACAAATATGAATGATGGAGATAACAACAAAATATTTGAAACCATCCATCCATCCATCCATCGTCAACCGCTTATCCTGTGTACAGGGTCGCGGGGGGCTGGAGCCTATCCCAGCTAACATTGGGCGAAAGGCGGGGGACACCCTGGACAGGTCGCCAGTCCATCGCAGGGCCACACATAGACAGACATACACTCACACTCACCTCCACATCCACATCCACACCTAGGGCAATTTTTTTGGAGACACCAATTAACCTAGCCTGCATGTCTTTTGGATGGTGGGAGGAAGCCGGAGTACCCGGAGAGAACCCACGCAGACACGGGGAGAACATGCAAACTCCACACAGAAAGGCCGGGGCAACCAGGGTTTGAACCCACGACCTTCTTGCTGTGAGGCGACAGTGCTAAATATTTGAAACCTATTAAGTTAATTCCCAAAACACTCTGCTGTTTGTCACCTGTCATAAATCGCACGTGCTGTGTTATGACTGTACTGTTCCACTGAGTTCAAGGATACTTTTTCTTTGCATGATCTGAATCTTTCTGATTGAGATTCAAATGTGCGGTTGAGGCAGATTGTACATGCAGCAGATTTAATTAAGATTATGAGGACAACTGGGACGTTATAGAGTACAAACAAACTCCATATCATACTCATCTCTGCCTTTAGCCCAAGAAAATAATAATGCTATTGACAATCTGAGCAAACAAAGGGAAAATGTCACAAAGAAAAATTCTAAATACAATCACACAAAAAGAAACTGAACCCCTGAAGTGATGTCAAATATAGATGAAATCACAAAGTCATAAAATCAACATTTTTTATCTAAATGAGGAAATTTTGTTTAGAAGCAACAGAGGAAAAACACATGCTGCCATTAAATCATTGGATGTTTCTAATTATTGATTTGGAAGTGACTTTGATTAAATAAAATTGACATGTGAGCAATTTCATTTTACTGGTTAAATTAGCCTGCTTTATCACTATTCTTTCTCAATGGTACACAAATGCATGTTAAGTAAACTGATAAAATTCAGAATTACTGCTTACTATGACCAATTCCAACCTACAGGAAAAGAAGATCGCAGATCTCTTTATTATATCATTGTTGCTCAGACAATATTTCCATTAAAAAAACAAAGAAAATCTACATCAAGTTTTTTTTATAATAAAGTTTATATAAATACATTTATTTTCCATAATATAATTTTCCTTGTCAAGTAGATATTGTTTGAAGATGTTTCCTCTGCACAGTATGCATTATGTAATGGTTGAAGACCTTTTATTTTTTTACATTGCAAAAAAGCTCTAATAACAGAAATAATTCGTTATTACATCAGTGGCGGAGCCAGAGGGCAAGTTGGGGTGGCAACTGCCACCCCAGACGAAGTCCTTGCCACCCCTGTTGCCACCCCGCTGAAAACATTACACTGTTTTGATTTTTACGAACATTTCCCAAATCTTCCAGCGGACGTGAATGCATCCTTACGCAGCACGCTTGTGCGGTTGCTGCTACACTTTTCATTGGTTAAGCTGACACGCAGCTCCTCCTTCGTGCTTCATACGGCTCCGAAACAAAACATAACGCGACAGGCAGCACACATGATCGATGAAGAGCGTTTTGCTGGTATGTACGGCTTTTATTGGTATTAAATTAACTTAAATTAATTAAATTATTGGTTTTAACGGGAATTAAGGGAGACATTGCAGCACTGTAGTGCTTAGCATTAATACTTAAATGAGCATCACTAGTCTTGTGAAACTGACAGGAATGCCAGCAAGTTTTTCCCGCCCAAAACCCGCGAGAATGCACAAAAAACCGTCCAAATTTGTTTTATTAACAATTATTTAATTATTTGTATGATTAAAAATGCATTATTCCCAGTTATCAACTGCTTTTTATTTGCTGTAGGCTATAGTATTACAGTTTGTTTAATTTTAGTGCTTTGATAATATCAGGGCTTGAATTTCAGTGCGGGAATTGCACATAATTTAAACCATTCCCGCAAGATTAGTTTTTATAGTGCGAGAAATTCCCGCACAGATATATTTGCTTCATTTCAGAGCAAATGATTAAAAAATTTCACAGATGCGAGAAAGAATGTCAAACTGTATTTTTATTTTAATTCCTCAATCAGTGCTGGACCGGCATTATCTGTGTTCCGCCGAGCCCTGCAGTTACAGATGATGTGTTTCACTGTCAATGCAGTGTCTGCACTGATCTTATTCACACTATCGAGTGCAGGTGCAGCTTTCTAACTTTCAGTCATAATGAGCTGTTTGTGAATAAATTATCCGCTTCCAAATTATGTCATTTTAATCACGAAATTGAAACATTAAAAACCATTTTGCTCTTTATGGTGTGCGAGTGCAGCAACGAACCGATCAGCTTAACGTCTAGCGTAACAACATTGAATACAACAATTCAACGGGACGGTGTAATATGGCGTACTTTTCGTCGGTCTGGAGGCGGCAAAAAAAATGACGCTCTCTATGCTCATGTAACGCCGCTTTTTACGGGACACACAGCGTCACCAATGACGCGTATCATAACGCATCACAAGACGCATAGTGTTAAATGATAATGATCTCCACCCTGTCTTTTCCAAAGCAAATCAATTTGAACTGTTATCACCCAATCAGTAAAGAAACTGAGAGACATAAAAACATATAGTTTAAACTGAGTTATTAATATCAATTTGAAGAAGAGCGTGGCGTATTTTGTATAAAGTTTTGTTGTTGTTATTAACTGTTTTGAGAACTGGAAATGTACAATTCATGCATACAAATCTGTAGGTATTAATAAATGAAGATGATTAGACCGATGCATCAAAAGTTACCCCCATGTGACCCAGTGTAAAAAAAACGAAATTCAGGCCCTGGACATTCACAAACATTTGTGTCTTGTACATGTAAACAATAATGATAATAATAATAATTAATAAACTGAGGCAAGAATGCCATTCTTAACTAAAGCAAAATACAATAAAAGTTTGCAAAAGTTCTGAGTTATTTAACTATGAATTTATGAGAGCATGCTACTGAACAGAGAGTCGCTGAAAGAAGGATCTGAAGTACCGGTGTTTCGGCTTCTAAAAACCGCTGAACTGATCCGAAACCAGCCCAATTTTTATCCACCTGCCCAAACCCATTTTTGCCCGCAAAAAAGATTGTAAAACCGCCCAATCTGGCAACTCTGGAAACTGACTGACTGTCACGCCTGCGTGAAGATGCTTAAAACATTTCGTTAGCAAATGTTCAGCAACAATCACAGACATTAGGTAGGCTTATTCATACTGGCACGTGTAATGCAGCATATTGAACTAATCTTAATAAAACCACCGTGGAGATGGTAGATGTGACTGTAGACATGTACAGAAGTACTGTAGAGTGTGGGCAGACATACAATTTATTAGCACTTAACATAACATGTCTACACGTCTTTAAGCAATTTTCCTTGTGTTGTCAAATAGGCTTGACCTCAATATACTCAGATTTTGTCGTAATGTGTTACTTTAGTATTTGTATTATTAGTAACTGTGTACTCATGGTAAATAATAACAAGCAAATTGTTCCAAATAGGGTCAGCAGAATGAAGAGAAAAAGCAATATCACCAACTTCTTTCTAAAGAAGCAAAAGTCAGGTGCAGATCAGGGCCAAACAGATCCCAGTCCCAGTGTCAGCTGTCTTAGTGAACCATATGTAGGTGGTGGACAGGGAAGTCAAGAAGAGAAAGATGACACACAAGAACCCAGTGTATCACCAGCAGGTCAGAGAAGTGAGGAGAGGCAGTAAATTGTGTCTTAAATTCAGATTGTGTGATGATTTTTGTGCAAAGTTTTATGTTATAATATCCAATGATAATTTTATAATTAATTCAATTTCAGAATTTCAGAGTGAGACGGTTATTTCTACCAGTGATGAGGAAGACGGTGATGAGGAAGACAGCGAGCCAGTCCTAATAGAAAAAGAACAATGCACTGAACTCCCCACACCCAGCACAAGCATCACATGTGCACCAAAAGGACCAAGTGGTAGGTACATTAGCCATGTACAAAAACATTAACAGTATAATAGCCATGATCTAGAATAGTGTTGTTCACTTCTTGATCTAGTATAATAAAAAGTGTCTGTGGTATTTATTTCATTTCATTTTTACTTAAAGACATCTCAAGATCGAAGGATGAAGAACCTGTTCAGCCATGTCTCGCCAGGTTTCCACGAACCCCATTTGGAAAATTTACAAGGTCATTCAACAGCTTTTGGTATAAGGACAATCCATGGCTAGAGTACTCTGTAAGTCAAAATGCGAGTTACTGCTTTGCCTGCCGCCACTTTTGCCTCCCAGGTTCCACGGAATCTGCCTTTACATCTGAATTTGGGTTTTCCAACTGGAAAAAGGCATTATTTAAAGATTCTGGTTTTAAACTTCACTCAAGATCAGACCAACATGCAAATGCAATGTATGCTTGGGCAGAATACAAAAGAAGCAGGGAAAGTGAGAAATCAATATTTGATGCCTTAAATGAGAAGAGAAAACTGAGAAAAATAAAAATTACATCAAGACAATTGCTGAGGTCTTACTCTTAACTGCTACTCAAAACATTGCACAGAGGGGCCACAGGGAGGGTGGTGAGTCTGAGAATGAAGGCAATTTCTTAGCCATTTTGAATCTCATTGCAAAGCATGACCCCTTTATTGATGAAAGACTTGCTGCACAGGGCAATGCTAAGTACACTAGCCACCAAATCCAAAATGAGATGCTTCAGGTTTTAGCAGATATGGTGCAGAAGCAAATTGTTGCAGAAGTAAAAGAAAGCGAAGTGTTCAGTGTATTGGCAGATGAAACAAAAGACTTGCAAAAAAAAGAACAAATGTCTTTAGTGCTGCGATACTATTACAGCGGTGCTGTACATGAAAGATTTTTGCACTTTCAGTCAGCAGAAAGCTTGGATGCAGAGGGTCTAACCAAAATGATAGTTGGATGTTTGGAGAGGCATGGGCTTGACTACAGATCAACCTTGTTGGCCAAGGCTATGATGGTGCATCAGTAATGAGCGGGAAACATTCTGGTGTGTCTGCACGGATTAAAAGCAATGCCAGGTTTGCATTTTATGTGCATTGTAGTGCTCATTGTCTGAACCTTGTTCTTGTTGATGCGGTGAAGTCAGTGCCTGAAGCTGAGGAGTTTTTTGCTCTTTTGCAGAGTATTTATAGGTTTGTGTCTGGCTCTGCTGTCCATATGAAGTGGCTTGATGTTCAAAAAGAAATGTACCCACATGAAAAGCCTAGGGAACTTCAGCGACTTTCAGATGTTAGGTGGGCTTGCCGGTACATGGCATGTAGGACTATGAGAGACAGGCTTCCAGCAGTTTTGAGGCTCTTGCAAGACATTTCACTTGAGAAGAATAGTGGAGATAGGAAAATAGAAGCAAAGGGTCTTTTTGCTCAAAATTGACCTACAGTTTATAGGACTTTTGGTTACTTTTTGTAAAGTGTTTGGGGATGTGAAAATCCTGTCTGACATGCTCCAATCCAGAAGTCTTGATCTGGTTAGAGCAATAGATCTAGTTGGCTCCCTTACAGACACATTAAAAAGCTACAGAAGTGACTGTACATTTGGTGAATTATGGAAGGAGATTGAAGAACTTGTGCACCACTGCAACATTAGCACAGAAACACAAAACAAGAGACAACCAAAGACCAATTTGAAATTTCTGAATTCACTTTTAATGAGCACTGTTGGACAGAGGCACTCTGAGTTTGCAAACAATGAAGAGTTCAATAAAAGTGTTTTCTATCAGGTACTTGACTGTCTTACAGCAGAAATAGATAGGCGTTTTTCCAAAAAGAACTGTGAGATAATGGAAGGAGTGCAGTCTCTTGACCCCAAAAGCCCATCATTCTTAAAAGAGGAACCCCTGCTTGCTTTGGGGAAAACATTCGAGTCAGATTTAGAAGACCTTAAGCATGAGCTTCATCAAGCGAGACGGCTTCTTTTAAGAAGGGAGAAAAGTGGAGAGAGACCAGCTTCTCTACTTGAGTTTGTGGTGTTTTTGGAACCTTACAAAGAGGTTTTCCATGAACATTTTAGGCTTAGTAAAATTTCGGTTGTGATTCCGGTTGTGATTAGCACTGCATCCTGTGAAAGAAGTTTCTCTGCCCTTAAATTAATAAAAATCCACCTCAGGAAAACAATGGCAGATGATCGATTAAGTCACCTGGGCATACTCAGTGTTGAGTCAAGGAGGGCACATTCCATTAACATGGAGGACTTTATAAAACAGTTTGCTTCATCTCACCAGAATCGCAGAATTATGCTGTTCTGAATGTTTGTTTTTGTGAACATGGTGGTGCCGTACCACTGGGTAGATGCAGGTCATACCTGGTACAACTATTTGTGTTTGTCTATGAAGTTTATCATTAGAGTCAGTGTTAAAGGGAATTTGTGTTCCATGTTCTATGTTTTTGTATTGTTGTTCTATTATTATTATTCTTGTGGTACATATTTGAATGTGTACAACTGCCTTGTCCTGCCTTGTTTCGACAGGTCCAAGTTTACCTCAGTTTTTGTTTACTACTGTACTTGATTAGTCCAAGGAGCACTTTGAATACTTGTTCTATTTTTGCTGTATACTTAATACATATATAATTGTGTACATTTTGGAAAATAAACAACTTTAATTTAATCTATATACATTTTGTGGAAAATAATTTATGTTTAGTGTAATTGAACACTTTGTATATTGACCCCCCAAAATAATACCTTGCCACCCCTTTGCCACCCCTGTTTTAAAAGTCTAGCTCCGCCACTGTATTACATGCGATTGTTTTTTATCGTCATTGTCCCCGAATCCCATTGGTTATAACCTGTCTCACAACTGAATGTGGCACAGCAGTTTGAATACTGTATATGGAATGAAAAATTATAGAAATAATTATTAAAATCAATAGAACATTGATTAGAATCAATGTTAGCTTTTTAATCCTTTAAATCAACAATCATCAAATTCAATAGAATATTAATTATTATCAAAGATAATAATTTATTATTAAAATTAATTAAACATCGATTAGAATTAACACTAGCTTATTGATCCTTCAAATTCAACAATCATCAAAGATAATTGTCAATTGTCAAAATCAATAGAATATTAATTAGGATTAATGTAGACGGGGCACCACCCTAGAATCAGGGACTAATAACCAGACAGTATTTAACAGTCTCAATGTTAGATTGTTCTCTTAGATCATCAAGATTAAAAAGGAACAACGAAGGTTTGAATTCGAGCACTGGCATCCCCTGCCAGCCTTTGACACATGTGTATGCAAAACAAACCAAAAACACTTCTCTTTTAATTATAACGAAGTTTATTGACGCAGTAATATCGATGAATAATTAATACAATGCAGTCAATAAACTTCCGACCTACAACTACAAACTAAACAGTGACGTGATTAGATATGGTAACCAAAATAAGCCTATAACACATGAGAGGACTGTTTGTGTGTGTGTGTGTGTGTGTGTGTGTGTGTGTGTGTGTGTGTGTGTGTGTGTGTGTGTGTGTGTGTGTGTGTGTGTGTGAGTGATGCGTGACTCACGTGGAGAGTACATCACGTGAGATTTCCGGCCAGAGAGTTTGGCCGCGAATGTGGGCGGAGAGAAGCCGGTTAATGGCGTCTGCCCGTTTACAGTGTGTCTCCGTTTGCATGATAACCTGGGGACAAAGCTGAGCTTTATCACAAAGTTATCTCCTAGCAAAATGTTTGTGAGGGGTCTCGCGCGCACGCGCGCGTGTGTGGTTAATATGACAGAGAGAGAGAGAGAGAGAGAATAAAGTGGCGATGCTGACAGAGAGAGAGAGAATAAAGTGGCGATGCTGAAGCCGGTTTTGCGATCGTGGGAGAGAAGGCAACTGTTAGTTTATCACTCAGAGACGAGGTGAACGGCTCGTAACCTGTCCTTTGGTCCTTTAATGGATAAACACAGTGTGCCGGTCTCATCCGCAATGGCGGAAATACACAACAGTCCAACGTGGTTGGATTACAACACAGCAAACTCTCATTTGTGATAACAGTTTGTTTCATCAATAGCTTGAGGATTATTAGCAACAATGACTCAGCGGTCCATAAAACTGTACAAACAATAAACTTGGTCCACAAGAATAACACACCTAAATATCCTATCTCTGCCCAGATGAAACCTCTTACTTGGATCACATGGGTACGCATATAGAACGTGTGTTCATCCGTCATTTGACACCGACTCGGTTCCTCGAGGCTTGGGTGATGACGGGAGGCCGTTTCCTTGCTCTGTCGGCGGGCGTTACAGCTGCTGATTCTCTGCGGGCTGGCGGCGAAATCAGCGATGTCAACTTGATCTTTCTTCACTTCTGCAGGCAAATGGATGAAGATTGCTCGGCGGATTGCTCGGTGGTCTCCTTCGGATCCGTTACATTGTTCGGTGGAACACAGAGTTATCTCAACTTGTCCAGCAAGATGGAGATTTTATGGCCACAGTTTCAAGTTGCACGAGCAACGAGGCTACACCTGAGAGCAGCGATGAGCTACATCTACATACTGCACGCAAAGTCACTGGAAGCGAGGTACAGAACGATTTTCGAGGTATTTCTACTCCTGATGACATCATAGTTGAGGTGCGTTCTGTTGAGTGCCTCAACAAATAGGAGTTGAGAGTTCGATCCTTTGGAATTTCACACAGTTGTAAATTGAGCAAGGCTTCTTGGGAGCTGTAGTCGGTTTTGTACTCCATTTGTTTGATATTGGCGTGTTTTTTATCAGTAAAATGTATGACTTTGTTTTGTGGGCCTCGTTCATTTTTTAAATGAATAATTACTTCTTGAATTAAATGAATATTTCTGTAATTAATTTATATATTTCAAAACTCCTAAGAACTATTGATTTGATAACTAGAAGGAAGTTTATTTGAGTATTTTCTGGAGCACTTCAGCAGGTATCTCCCAAGGAAGAAAAAAAGGTCTCAGATACTAAATAAAATATCATGTGGCTTTAAAATATATATATATATATATATATATTGGTCACTTTAAAGACAGACCTTTAATTCCAACAATGCATTATGTTGTTGGTTTTTTTTATAAAAAGTGAGAATCAGAAAATAATAATTTGTTGCCATATAGCTAAATTGCACCATCAAGGGTACGATTAAAAAAATTTTGGGTGGTGTTAAACTTCTCTGATTTACATTTTCACTGGCCTTTCCC
Source organism: Xyrauchen texanus (assembly GCF_025860055.1). Taxonomy (NCBI): domain Eukaryota; kingdom Metazoa; phylum Chordata; class Actinopteri; order Cypriniformes; family Catostomidae; genus Xyrauchen; species Xyrauchen texanus. Next base: position 54,786,463 of record NC_068279.1, on the reverse strand, counting down.
GTGAAATTTGTCCCGCTATGCAAAAATATATATATTTTTTTTTTTCAATTTTATTCAAACTTGTATTGCTCTGGTTAGCCAACAGTAACCTGGCTCATCGAATTTCAGTGATGATATATGAATTATATGGAACAACGGATCCAATATTTGCTTTTAGAATTCATATCTTTCTTTCACTCAACATGAGGGATCATATATGGATGAGGGGATTGAGAGGTTAAAGTATATGTACACACTATTACACCACATCTTACACTGCACAAACAGATTGCTAGATGCAAGCCAATTGTCATTCTAAGTGGACCGTGTGCTGTCATACACTGTCGCCATGGCAACTGATTACTCCTGCAGTGTGTATACAATCCTTCAGGGGTTAGCTGTTAAATAAATTGCTGAATTCCTGTTACAGCTCTCCAGACAAACTCATGCACAAACACGGGGACCAGGGGCCGGTTGGACCAGCTATACATTCATTACAACTTAGCCTAGTTGTGGCGCAAATGGGCACTAAGTCACAATTTACGCACAACTAAATATTTGAGCACTGCACCATTAAATTTAGGTAGGATGTAACCCTAAGAATAAACTCAATATTTACAGAAGTCTCCGACCAGGAGTAACTGATGGAATAAATAAGCAGACTCATTTAATGACATCAGTGAGCTCATGGTTTGGTTGACCGTCTTCAGTCCTTTCGACATAAATGATGATGTTGGCATTTACACTCGTTTACATTTACGGAAGAAATCATTATGTAAAAAATTTTCTTCTTCAGCATGAAACCGATCTAACGGTGAACTTTCCTGTGTACGCAGCCCCGTGTCAAGTTTCAATATATATGAAATGGATAAATGTCTAATTTCCCAGCCTTATTGCCCCTTATTCATTTTAGATACAGTTATTGAATATTGTTATTTACATAAGCTAAATATATCATTAATGTAATTTGTATTGTTTTTCAGTGGGAATATAATTTATTACAGCTCACATAAATCATCCTTGTTTTGTTGACAGTTACAAGCAAACAAGGTTTGAACAAGATAAAACTGAAATTCACGGCTGTTTAACACTTATTATGACTTGTGATGAGACTGGGTTGTAAATCTGTCATGATACACTTTGAAAATGTAAATCATCCTTGTTTTGTTGCTTTACTAAGCATATTACTTTAAGAAATTCACATTTTCTCAATTCACAAACTCTTCACAGAAAAAGAAGAAACAAGAATAAACAGTTTTATTTATTTATAAAACATTTTTATTATGGTTTTGACAGAAACAGGCGACTTTAAACAGCATTCTTACTTCAAAGTGCATATCCTAATTGATCCTCTAATTCTGTTTTGATAACTTCAAACAGAATAACACAGATCCCCCGCACAGGGAGATGGCTACACTGATCAATACAAATTAAATAAATGCCTCCATTTACCAAGGTAACTATACCCATAATTCCTCCCACACATGCTGAAGTGACGAACAACTGTTACTTGCATGTTCACCAACTTTCAAAGCTCACCAGCGCCTCTTCTTTCTGAGATGACTGAGGAAGTTTGGAATGAACCACCACATCCTCATACGGTTCTACACTAGTACTGTAGAGAACATCCTGACTGGCTGCATCACCGCCTGGTACGTCAATAGCACCGCCCACAACCGCAAAGACCTGCAAAGGGTTGTGCGAACTGCCAGAAACATCATCGGAGGTGAGCTTCCCTCCCTCCAGGGATATATACCAGGCGGTGTGTGAAAAAAGCTCGGAGGATCATCAGAGACTCCATCAAACTTCTCAATTCTTTTTCACGCTTGTGTATAATTCAAGTTTGTACATTTTTATCGTCATTGTCCCCGAATCCCGTTGGTTATAATCTGTCTCACAACTGAATGTGGCACGGCAGTTTGAATACTGTATATGGAATGAAAAATTATATTTAAGAGATGTAATTGAAACTTGCACATTCAATCAACGATAACCTAAGTTTTGGTGTATTGAATTTTTGGTCTGACAAAGCTTCTGTATGACTTCAGAGTGCGCAAGTCTACTTTTTATTGTTTTTGGAGCTTGACAGAAACAAACTGTTGTTGTATGAAAAAAGAAAATAAAAGTGAAAAGGTTTGTGATGGCATGACAATTTATAAGAGAACACTAAACAGGAGTGGGCATACCTCCAAAAAAGAGGTAAATAGGGTGGAATGAGGTCCCAGGTCACTAAGGCCAGATATGGAAGCGCAGCGTAGTTCTAGCGGGAAGACTAGCAGCTGTACATCATCACATCATTAGCTGATTAATTCCTAGCCAATCACATGTAAGCCATTCCTTTATAAGTCTGCTCACAATCTATCACATTGCTGTTTCAGGGTGCTAACACGGCAACCTCCACCACCCCACCACCACCAGTTGAGCCCTCTACCGCACGGGGGGTAGGCTCCTCGCCCGTGCCTCCTATCTCCGGCAGGACATGACAGTTCCGGGTACAACTCCCTCGGACCGCCGGACGGGGCCTACGCCAAAGAGAGAGACATTACTTTCTGTTTTAAATTTATCAAATAAATGTAATCTTAAACTTCACTCAAGCCTGCGTGTCTTCCCGATAGAAATGCTTTTAAGGGTAAAAGAGAGGGACTGAAGATATATGACACAGTTTTCTCTCAAAGTCTTCTGGGAGTTCTATGGCAGTGGACTATGGTGTTTCCAGCAGACTGCTCCGTGAAGGTCTCTCTCCTATCAAAGAATTATCATCCAAACCTGAGCCACAGCCACAGCGGCCAACACATCCCTCAGATAAAGCGAGCAGTGGACTGAAGAGAATCTCTCTGCAGCGTGCCGGTTTGTGCATCAGCAGATATGCCGGGAGAGTCCCAGAGCTCTGATAACAGAGACTGAGAGTGAATGGAAGAGGAACCACATACTGAAAACACAAAACAGGCCAGTCCATGATATCATAAATAACAGCCTGCTGAGCTGCATTTTACTGAAGATGACCGGTGCTAGAAGAGTCCAAACACACTTACAGGAAAAATATATAAATAAGCAGATAAATATTTCAGCTGTATTATAGAATTGCAGGAATATTCTAGGTTGCATGGTGAAATCGATCCAGTATACATGAAATGAGTATGTGGAAGAATACATATTGATTGTGGATAACCAAAAGAAAAACCTTGAAGTGGAGGTCACACCAGATGGCTAATGTATGAATGTACCACAAAAAAACCATATCACGAAGGCCTCCAGTAGAAAGAAAAATCACAAAAGAGATCTCTTAAACCTTGTGTGACACTGCGTCCTCCTGCACGGACATTGTGTTTTGTCTTCGCTATAAGCTGTGCATAATTTAACATTATTTCAACCCACTAATCTCAGCTCAGAACACTCTGGGCTGTCAGTAAAGGGTTAAACTTTTGATGCACGAGTCTTGTGACAAAACAACATTGTGCAGATCTCAATGGAGTTTGTCTTTGGGTGAAACACCAACAAAACTACATCTGGCATGAAACCTCATTAAGTTTTTACTTTAATCTTTTGACTCAAACAGATTTCAGAGTCTCTAGTTTTATCCAAGATGACAGTTTGAAAATTTGCATTATTACAAGGGATGTCCCGATACTGTGCTCATGGACATTATACTTCAAATAATAATACTTATTACTGATAATAATGCAAATAAATCATTAGTAATTGTATTGTACTTAAGTAGTATCTAACATCTGTGATGCTCCGTTATGCCGCACTTTATTTGACAACATATAACTCCAATGTTGTATTTTGGATTGTGCTGTGAGGTTCTCTATATACGCACTTAAATTAATAAAAGAATAATAAAATATCATGTTGAATGAAATGAATTGTTATATATTCATTTGATTAAAGTTTTAATGAATCCATTTATTTAAAATTGAAATAAACTGTTCTAAAAACAGGTTTCGTCGTCAGTATCGGTGAGTACCAAAAAGGAAGTATCGGTACTCGTACTCGTTCTCAAAAATAAATAAATAAATAAATGGGATTGGGACATCTTTAATAATGGGTTCATCCAAAAGCTGAAAAATGTTACTCTCAGAGGCATTATATGGAGTTAGGATGAGAATAAGGGCCTTTCGAACTGTTCTGAGAACATTGTAGACAGACAGCACACTGGAGGTTGTTATTTCCTAAATAGGGAGCAAGGGGCATCTTATAGCTTTCCTAAGTAGCCAAATGCATTCACTGCTAACATCCGGTCATAAGTTCAGTTTCAGGCTGAAGATGATGGGACAATGTTATTAAGTACTTAGATTCAGAATATATAACATAATAAGAACATTGAGATTTTGTTGTCAAAGTATAAAAAACTAAAATACACTGTGACATTAAAGTCAATAAATACATTTTTTATTTTACAAAACATTATATAGAGAGAGAGAGAGAGAGAGAGAGAGCTACGTCAGATATCTCAATTTAGCTCAAACCAACTAACTATGCTGTCCACATTATTATTATTATTTTAACTCTATACTCTTAGTGGCTCCATAAAGTATCAGGACACTTTTGGACATTTAAAGTTATACTCAGAAAAGTATTAATTTAATTGCAATGTTAATAACAATGCCTTTAAAACTAAACTGTTATTGCAGTGTTCATGTAATATAATATCATAATTATATTTAGTAGGTTAGTAAATAGCAAGCATTTAATTTAGCAGTTTATATAATACTTAAGAGCAATTTACAGTGTAGGCTATTTCATTCAGTGACAGTGCATCAGGACTAATCATACAATTGAAAATATAATTAAAATAACATTTCATGAACAAAACAAAAGGTGTTAAAAAAATATGCATCTAATGGTATCCCACATATGCATTCTTTGGAGCTAAATTTAGCTTTGCATTCTAGGGTTAAGCGGCCTACATTTTCTTAAAAAAAGGAAGTATATGTTATTAAAGTATGTTACTAAGTGATAAGGGCCTAGTTTCTTTAGACACTCAGAAAATGTATCTGTGCAGGTAAAACTTCACATGCAAGCAATATGATATGCTCTTTCTTGTAGTGAATGACATTAAAAACACACCATCGTCCTATAATTGAATTCCAATACATCATACGTTTTGTATGGAGGACAAGAAAAGGTTGAATATTCCATTCCACAAAGCAAATATTTGCTTTTTTTATGATCTGTGTTTTCCTCTCACAAACATTTCTTTCTCCTCTGCAGGTAAGTCCTACAGTGGGATTCCAGATGAAAATTTTTTAATACTTTTGTCCAGAAAGAAATGCATTAAGGTATAGAAATATAAAGACAGACCTTATAAAAAAGCAACTGGGTTGAATAATTTTCCCCCATTGTAAATCAAACTTTTGATCCAGGTCCTTCAATCAGCTTAAGAACGTATAACCCATTCTCACTCCCGAAGTGTTAAATTTGCCTCTTGTGCAAGAGCTTAGGGCATCTATCTACATACACCTTTAGCACCCTTTAGCATCCGTTTCCAGCTCAATCGGCAGGTAAGCTCATGGTCTCATCTTAGAGCGGCATAAATGTCAATCTTTTAATATTGTGCATTTAACATCAATATGTTTTATCATAAATATCTTAGTGTAGTTACATTATGCAATAACAGAAATATTTTGCATCCCCTAACCCAACCCTATTCCTAAATCTAACCAATTATCAACTATATAAAACATGTAACAGTGTCTGGTCTTCAATCAACCAAAGAGGGCTCACATCACCCCAGTCTTGATTTCACTACACTGGCTGCTACTAGCTGCCCACATCAAATTCAAGGCTTTGACTCTGGCCTTCAGGACAGCCAATGGGACAGTACCCTCTTACTTCAATTCACTCCTCCAGGTCTATCTTTCAACTCAATCTCTGCGGTCAATGAACAAGCTGCACCAGGTGGTCCTGTTACAAAGAGGCACAAAGTCCATTTCATGATTATTCCTCTGTGGTGGAATGAGCTTCCAAACTCCACACAATCTGCTGATACGATCTCAGCATTCAAGAAACAGCTGAAAACAAATCTGTTCAATGAGCCCTTAAATATTCCACACTAAATACAATTACTATTTAACCCTTAAAATAATAATAATAATAATAATAATAATAAATAAAAAAATCCATGTCTGTCTCTTTCTTCTGTGGTAGCATCTTTACTACTGCATCCACTGTGAGAACTTGGCAGTGTGATACTGCAGTGTAAAGGGGTTATAAGGGAAAGGAGGAGGTGAGAACCGGCTTGACAATATAACGTCTAGGTTACGTATGTAACCCCCGTTCCCCGATGGAGGGAACGAGATGTTGTGTCAGAGAAGCGACACTAGGGGTCTCTCTTGAGCGCCGATATTCACCTCTGGACTATGAAAAAAGGCCAATGAGAGTTGGCAACCAGTATTTGCATGTCCCGCCCCCGGACATACGGGTATTTAAGCGACGCAAATACGGGAGTTCATTCAGGATTTTCTGAGGAGCCGGAAATGGTCCGGCCACAACAGTGGCTCGGCTCAGCGACGTGGCAGGGGAGACACAACGTCTCGTTCCCTCCATCGGGGAACGGGGGTTACATATGTAACCTAGACGTTCCCCTTCTGTCGCTCTCTCCACGTTGTGTCAGAGAAGCAACACTAGGGGTCCACTTATAAAAGTGCCATGCACTGAGCCGTGTACGTGAACTGCTGATACAGGAGCAAGCAGGTATTCTTACGTGCAGGACGACCAACTGTATCAGGCTGCACGTACCCTTCCCCAATGCCCCATTTAAGCCATCAGGATTCCTTATCTTTACCCTGGAGGGGGGAACAAGGTGCTGGCCGCCAACCTGGGAACGGGCCAAGCCTGGCCGGGCCTCTTTTCTCTCTATGTTTCTCGCATAGAACAACTAAGGCCGGGGCCCTTACACGCATTGAGGGAAGGGGGTCTTAGCCCTTATTCAGGGCGGAGAAGACCCTGCAGAGGCCACGCCTACCCGAGAGGGGAGGCAAGTTTAAGTGGCAAAACCATCAGAGGCCTGCTTAGGGCCTATGTGGAAAAGTCGGTGCGGTGGTGGATCCAGCCTCATGGAGGGGAGAACATACAGCACGGCAAACGAGGCAGCCGTGACTGCCTAAGGGAAACACGGGAGTCCGCTCGCCAGAGGGGACAGAACCGTGGTGTTACACACAGGGGGAGTCCGAAGGAGGCCTTACCTGTGGAGCACCTATACCAGTACAGGGTAGCTTGCGGTACCCGCAGTGGCTTGGGTCAGCGAGTTCCTCCGCTGAACTGCGACCCACGAGGGCTAGGGAGGAATCGACCAGTGTCCCAAACCTGAGATCTCCTGGGAATGAAGGCGCACTGTTTCCCCTGGTTAGGGGGAAGGGCACTAGGTGCAAGCGATTCACCTGGTCAGATCGTGGGCGTGCCACCGAGTTCTACGGGCTCGGTACCTGAGAAAACATGGGACGATACTGAATCAACTCGGAGACTGTAGAATCTCGCAAAAGTGTTAGGTGTTGCCCAGCCCGCTGCTCACAAATGTCTGCTAGGGCAGTGCCCCTAGCGAGTGCCCATGAGGACGCAACACTCCTGGTGGAGTGAGCTCGGACCCGCAAGGGGGGGGGCACGGCCTGGGTGTGCTAAGCCAGGGAAATGGCGACGACAACCCAGTGGGCGAGTCTCTGCTTGGAGACAGCGTTCCCTTTCTGCTGTCCCCCAAAGCAGACGAAGAGCTGCTCAGAAAGTCTGGTGCTCTGTGTGCGGTCCAGATAAATATGCAAAGCACATACTGGACACAGCAGTGAAAGGGCTGGGTCTGCCTCCTCCCGGGGCAGCGCTTGCAGGTTCACCACCTGATCCCTGAAGGGCGTGGTAGGAACCTTGGGCACATAGCCCGGTCGCAGTCTTAGGATCACGAAAGTATCTGCCGGACCGAACTCCAGGCAAGCGTCGCTAACAGAGAACGCATGCAGGTCCCCGACCCTCTTGATGGAAGCGAGCGCGATCAGCAGGGCAGTCTTGAGGGAGAGGGCAGTCTTGAGAGAGAGAGAGTCAAGCGGCTCGAAGGGGGGACTCTGGAGTCCCGTAAGGACGACCGAGAGATCCCAGGAGGGGAACAGGTTAGGCCGGGAGGGAGTTATCCTCCGGGCACCTTTTAGGAACCTGACGATTAAGTCGTGCTTACCAAGAGACTTGCCGTCTACCGTGTCGTGGTGGGCCGCGATAGCGGCGACATACACCTTGAGGGTGGAGGGGGACAGCCTCCTCTCCAGCCTCTCCTGAAGAAACACGAGCACTGACCTAACTGCGCACTTCTGCGGGTCTTCGGCTCGGGAAGAACACCAGTCTGCGAACAGACGCCACTTTAGAGCATAGAGATGCCTGGTAGAGGGGGCTCTGGCTTGATTGATTGTATCTATGACGGTCGGTGGTAGGCCGGCTAGATCTTCCGCATCCTGTCCAAGGGCCAGACGTGGAGGTTCCAGAGGTCTGGGTGCGGGTGCCAGAGCGTGCCCCATCCCTGAGAAAGAAGGTCCTTCCTCAGGGGAATTCGCCAGGGAGGTGCTGTCATGAGGAGCGTGAGGTCCGAAAACCAAGTCCGGGTAGAATGACTTGCTCCTCGTCCTCCCTGACCCTGCATAGCACCTGTGCAAGAAGGCTCACTGGGGGGAATGCGTACTTGCGCAGCCCCGCAGGCCAGCTGTGTACCAACAAGTCTGCCCCGAGGGGAGCCTCTGTCCGGGCATACCAGAGCGGCAGTGGGAGGTTTCTTGGGAGGCAAACAGGTCTACCTGAGCCTTGCCGAACCGGTCCCAAATCAGCTGGACCGACTGGGGGTGGAGCCTCCACTCTCCGCCAGGCAAGCTTTGTCTTGACAGTGTGTCCGCTATCACATTGAGGTTGCCGGGGATGTGAGTGGCGCGCAGTGACTTGAGTCGCTGCTGACTCCAAAGGAGGAGACGACGGGCGAGCTGTGACATGTGGAGGGAGCGTACTCCGCCTTGGCGGTTTATGTAGGCTACGACTGTGGTGCTGTCTGTCCTGACTAGGACGTGTTTGTTACGAATTAACGGGAGAAACATCTGCAGGGCCAGAAAAACAGCCAGCAGCTCTAGGCAGTTGATGTGCCAGCGCAGCGGGCCTCGATTCCACCGGCCTGCAGCTGCGCGCCCATTGCATACGGTGCCCCTACCCAATTTACAGGCGTCGGTTGTGACCAGAATGCGTTGGGACACCTGCTGCAAGGGTACTCCTGCCCTTAGAAAGCAGAGGTCTGTCCAGGGTTTGAAGGTTTGGCGGCAGGCAGAGGTAACGTTTATGTTGTGCGTGCCGCGGCACCATGCTCGTCTCGGGACTCGAGTCCGGAGCCAGTGCTGAAGTGGTCTCATATGCATCAACCCCAGCGGCGCGGCCGCCGCGGAGGATGCCATATGCCCCAGGAGCTGTTGGAAACGTTTTAGCGGGACCATGGCGCCTGGCTTGAAGGAAGTGATGCATTTCAGCACTGACTGAGCATGCTCGTTGGAGAGACGTGCTGTCATTGGGACTGAGTCTCACTCCAGATCGAGAAAAGAGATGCTCTGGACCGGGGAGAGCTTGCTCTTTTCCCAGTTGACCTGAAGCCCCAAACGGCTGAGGTGGCTGAGCACCTGGTCTCTGTGTGCGCATAGTAACTCTCGGGAGTGGGCCAGTATGAGCCAGTCGTCGAGGTAAATGAGTATGCGTATGCCGGCTTCTCGGAGCGGGGCAAGAGCTGCCTCTGCGACTTTCGTGAAGACGCGAGGGGACAGAGACAGGCCGAAGGGGAGGACTTTGTACTGATACGCCTGGCCATCGAACGCGAAACTTAGGAAGGGTCGATGTCGAGGGCGAATTGAGACGTGGAAGTATGCATCCTTCAGGTCTACCGCTGCGAACCAATCTAGATGCCGGACGCCAGATATTTTTGTTTCTGGGTAAGCATTTTGAACGGGAGTTTGGACAAGGTCCGATTGAAAACTCGCAGGTCCAAGATCGGTCGTAAGCCGCCGCCTTTCTTGGGTACAACGAAGTAAGGGCTGTAGAAACCCTTCTTCGTTTCGGTTGGAGGGACAGGCTCTATTGCGTCCTTTAATAGAAGGGAGGCGATTTCTTCGCGCAGGGAGTGGGCATGTTGGCCGTGTACTGCGGAAAAATGTACGCCCACGAAGGGGGGCGGAGACCTGGCAAACTGAATTGCGTAACCGAGTCGAATGGTCCGGTGCAGCCAGCGTGACGGGTTGGGCAGTGCAAGCCACGCATCTAAACTCCGTGCTAGGGGCACCAAGGGGACGGGTTTTTTGGACGTACCCGGCGGGGCTTTGCAGCGGTGCGGAACAGGTAACGCGGTGTCGGGAGGCAACGTGGCGTCCCGAGGCTCTGGTGCTGAGAATAAACTCAAAGAACTTACCTTGCTCCACGCATCCGGCAGGGGGCGGGTTTGTGACTGAGGTGGAGGTCTGATGTTGGCGTCCTCTGGACTCGTCTGAACCATTCGGCCGGGGAACAGTCGTGGCGCTGAAGGCGGGGACACCGCGTCCGTGGAGCCGGGACTGTTGAGGCCTGAAAGCAAGAGTGCCCTGAGAACGGCATTTGCAGGCCATGTGCCCCAGAGACAAAGGAAATAGCTCTTTTATTGAGAATTTGGGTACTGCAGCCCATGTTAGGGGGTGCGGCAAATGAAAAAATAAAGTATTCTCTTCCCGGCTCTCCACCGGGGGACGGAGCGGTCTTACCACCTCCGGAACTAACGTCTTGGGCTCTGAGTGTGTTGTCTCAGGAGCGCCTGGGAGCCTTCCGGGTCCTCGAGGGGGACCGTGAGACAGGGGGCGTGCGCTTCCCGCGGTTTGCTCGACGCTGGGGCTGAGAGCTGGGCCCGGGTTGAGGCGGAGCAGGAGCTTGCCTTCTGGCCACGGGAGGACACCCTCGGTGAGCAGACGGGGCATGGGCCGTGGCGGCAGGCTTGCGGCGAGGCATGATGTGAGAGATGGCCTCCGTCTGCTTCTTCACCGTGGAGAACTGCTGGGCAAAGTCCTCGACGGTGTCGCCGAAGAGGCCGAACTGGGAGACATGGGCGTTGAGGAAGCGAGTCTTGTCGGCTTCACGCATCTCGAACATGTTCAGCCACAGTAGACGTTCCTGGACCACTAGCGTGGCCATCGCCTGCCCGAGTGCTTGCGCTGTGACCTTCGTCGCTCTCAGGGCGAGGTCGGTCGCTGAGTGCAGTTCCTGCAGCGTGTCGGGATCAGGGCCACCCCCGTGCATGTCGTGTAGTGCCTTGGCTTGGTGGACCTGCAGGAGAGCCATGGCATGCAGGGCAGAAGCAGCGCGTCCGTTGGCGCTGTAGGCCTTCGCTGTCAGCGAGGAGGTTGCTCTACAGGTCCGGGAAGGGAGTATGGGGCGACCTCGCCAGGTGGTAGGGGTACCGGGGCATAGATGGATCGCAACCGCCCTATCCACCTGGGTAATCGCCTCGTACCCATGGCGCGCTCCGCCGTCGAGGGTGGCGAGGGCGGACGAGCCTGTGGCGATGTGACGAGTGGAGAGGGGTGCTCTCCACGAAGACGTCAGCTCGTCATGCACTTCCGGGAAAAACTGGACCGGGGGGGCGAGGCTGTGAGCGGTGCCCAGACCCCAGGAACCAGTCGTCCAGCCGTGATGGCTGTGGGGAGGATGGAGGGTTCCAATCCAAACCCATGCTGTTGGCTGCCCGGGAAAGCATATCAGTCATCTGTGCGTCAGCCTCAGCCTGGGCGTGCAGGCCCGAAAGCGGCAGCCCAGGGGAGTCCTCAGCATCAGATAACACGCCCTCCGATGCCGCGGCGAGCTCATCTGCTTCCATCGCAAGAGGGTCGGCAGACTGGCTGTGAGGCGAGTCACCACTGCCTCGAGCACAGACGGGAATCAATGAGCGTGTCGGGTGGTCCGAGGGGGCGTACCCGGCGGAGCTGCACCCGCTGCCATCCCCAAATCGCCTCCATCGCCAGCCGCATCGTCCTCAATCCCGTGGGAAGAAGGAGCGACACGGGGGGCGGCTGGAGTGGCTTGCTCACGGTTGTAAGCAAGCCGCGACCGCAACGTTGTCATGGTCATGTTCTCGCAGTGAGAACATGAACCATCCACAAACGCAGCCTCGGTGTGATCGCTACCCAGACACAAGAGACAGCGCCTGTGGCCGTCGGAAGCGGAGAGCACTCTACCGCATCCAGAAACAACACAGGGGCGGAAAGGCATCTTTATAAAGACGCGTCCTTAAAAGGACGTTCAACGCCGCAGTGTTTTGCTCTTTTAGAGGAAATTACTCTTTTAAAAAAATCACTCTTTAGGGAAAAACTCGTGAGAGTTTTTGAATCTGCACTGTCGATGCGTCCAGGGGCAGGAATCCACAGCCGTGCAAACAGGAGAAAGCCGCTGTTGTGCGCCGTAGAATCCAACAGCATGCAGCAGAGGGATAGCAGGAACTCGGTGTGTACACGCAGCAGTTGCAGACACGACCATCGGCTCGAAGAAATTTTCTGAATGAACTCCCGTATTTGCGCCGCTTAAATACCCGTATGTCCGGGGGCGGGACATGCAAATACTGGTTGCCAACTCTCATTGGCCTTTTTTCATAGTCCAGAGGTGAATATCGGCGCTCAAGAGAGACCCCTAGTGTCGCTTCTCTGACACAATGTGGAGAGAGCGATAGTAGGGGAATTAAAGTTTAATGATAAACTTAAACAAAAACACACAAACACAAACAGGGCAGCTGCCATAGTTCTCTCTCTCTCACACACTCTCTCGTACTGCCATCTCTGGTCACCTTTATACCTCGGTAGCCTCATCAGGCTGATTGGGGTTCGGGCCTGCGTCATTCCGGCCCGGCACCATCCTCCTCTGTACTTCACTCCTCCCTGTGTTGCCTCAGGTAACACACTCCTCCCCTCGAGGACAGCAGTCTTCCCTCGACCCCTCCGCATTTCTGGCAGCCAGTCTAATTTAAAGATACATCCAAACTTTAACACATCCAATGACACCAAAGGTTTCTTATTGAAAGGAATGTTGGATGTGGATTAATTCAACTATCTTTGAGTTTGATAAAAGGGTTTTAATGATTAGTCTCGTGATTCATTCCCATTAATTTACTATGAAGCTCTACAGTATGTAAACATCTCCAATTTATCAGAGTCGGCAAAATTAGAACACAGAAGTGTAATGAAGTAAAGTGTAAATGTGATAGGTGGTTTACCTTCTTTAGCTTACCCAGCCTGTCATTTCCCGGGGTCTCAGAGTCAACTGGTGTATTCTTGCTACTCTTACCAAAGAAGGATACTTATATAATCTGACTTTCTGTTACTTTTGACCATAAATTTATGTCAAAATAATTAAATAAATAAATTTTTACTGACAATCATACAATTATGCAAAAGAAAAACATCTTAATACAGCAAAATGTTTTAGCAAATTAAGTTTGGTGGTGCTGCCTTGGCCTCTCCATCTCTCTCCCCCCTGGTCAGAGTGACTGTCTCACGGTGGATTAGTTTCTGCACCCCAGCGCATGGAGCGAAGAGGCTGAAACAAACTTCCTACCTGAGTGATGGCAGACCGAGTGCTTTATCTGTACTTCTAATCTATCAGGCTCTATCAGGAGATGGCGAAGTTTTTAACTTGTTTTTGCCTGCTTCACTGATTACACAGGCATTCTTGCTGCAGAAAAGATGCTGACTGCTATTTCTGCCCATTTTTCGATGGCGGAATGGGTTTCGCTCTTTTCAGACAGTGTTGGTTCTGCACGTGATGGGTTTTGCAGTCCAACCAAGTGGTTCTCGTTAAGGAGTGTTTGTTTAGTTAACCGGTGGCTCTGTTTGGGCATCTCCTCAGTCTCCACCCATGGCTCGCGCTGTGGAACGAGTCAGTTATGGCAATGCTTTGCTTGTGAGAGTGATGGACAAAGACTCTGTGCCTGCTTCTATGAATTGAGATTCACAAACGCTTTCCCCCTACAAGTTCACGTCTCACGCAAGCACTTGGAGATAGATTAGGTGCCGTTCAGAGGACCATGGGGTTGAGGTTGGCACATCACACTCTTCTATGGGTGCAGGAATATGTACTGTGCCTCCGAGCTGTACATGTCATGATAGCCTGATTTTGGGGGCAGATCTCTTGACCAGGAGAATGGACTGTAGAGCAGATTTTGCCAAGGTTTAGCAAAGCGAACGTGGACCTGTTCGACTTGAGCAAGACATCACACTGTCCCTTGCACATCTGTGTGTTTCTGCTAATAAATCTGCTGCATGTAGTTCTGCAGAGGGTTCGGAAGGATTGAGGTCAGCTCCTATTAGTGGCAACTTATTGGCCCCTAAACATGTGATGCTCGACTGGTCTCTCTCCTTGAAGGGGCTCCTTGGGAGATACTGTTTAGATTCCTATTATTTCAGGATTGGGGCAGCATTTGACACCTCCTGTGTACATATTAAACGGGTATCCAGGCACAATATCATGAAGGCGCATTTGCTTCTAGTGGTATGGTTGGTGTGAATTTCACAAGAGTTTTGCAGCTTGAGGATTACCATCATGGAAATTACTGAAAACAAATGTGAATACTTGGTGCGTGCACTTAAAAAGTTGTTCCAAGACACAATCATTTTGCCTAAAAGAAAAAAACAAATATATAAGAAGGCAATTGCGAAAGGGGTGGCCAAAAGGGGCTGTCTATCATTTGTAATATGATTATGTTATCTGTAATGCTTCAAGTAATTGTAGTTCATTCCCTTATTAAAGACGTTAATTCCACAGTCATTGTCTTTGGCTCATTTTCGAATACTTTTTTGCTCAAATCAAAGTTGTATTTGTAAAAACAGCTATGATGTCTCTGAAACTGTCTGACAGAAGACAATTCTGATTAATCTGCAATGTTTAGCGGCCAACATTATAATGGCACATAAAACCACTGAACACAACACTTTAAATGGTGTGGTTGCACTATTAGTCTTTAATGATTGTTCATCCTGTCTCAGATCACACAGTCCTCACACAAGGCAAAATGAAGCATGTCGAGCGGCTTTATTCAGGACTTTAAAGAAGAAGAAGAAGAAGAAGAAGGAGATTATGATCTAATCCTGCTGCAGCGGGGGGCACACAGCCCCCAAACCCAGTATACGCATTTAACTGAATCAGTGCATAAGACAGCAGCAGCCAGTGGAGAGAGCAGCTTGTTAACGAAGAGTAATGGGGGAGATCAGTACGTGAGAAGGTACTCCACCGAGAGATTACAGCGGCCAACTGAGAATGTTGCACAGATTGTGTCCAGCAATAACACTCAACCAGCAAGGAAATTCTGCACAAGAAAATAGTATGACATGGTTGGTGTGGTTGATTTCGAACAGGGCATTTTTGTACTGTAGGTAGGCGTGGGGTTTTAAATACACCAACAGCGCAGGGATAGTTGTGCTATGAAAAATTATCTTGCTTAAATTGAGTTGCATACATAAATTATTTGAGAAAGAGAAAACAACATGGGCCACAGGCCAATGACAAATTCTCATCTCAGAAAATGAGAGCTGCTGTTGCCAGGATGAGGAATTTATTTAATGACCTCCACCTGGTGAAGGTAATGCGATGGGAAATAATATCAATAAAGGTAACATAAAAAATGAAAATAATTTTCACTAAGAAAAATAATGAGCTACAGTAAAAAAAAAAAAAATCACATCTGCCGTTAGAGGTCCAATCAAATCTTTTGAATGTTATTCGTGATCGTAATTGTAACATATAATGTTATCTGTGTGGTTCAGTCTCAACTGAGCGGGACTGTGCAACCCATGGAGATATTCAATCAACAAACAGATGGTCGTATAACTTCCATTCGTTAACTTAATTGCGTTAAAAAAAAAATGAAAAAAGTGTGTGGTGATTTTACCATTCATTGTGTGTGTTATTACTTGCTGAATGATTTTGTAATTTACTGTGTTGGTCTAGCACATTTTAAATTTCATGTTAACACTGATGAAGAAATAATACATTATTTCATGCATTACTGAAATGTAATTCAAACAAATAAGTATTAAAGGTGTTATGGGGTGCCAAGACGTTGTTTTTTGGTGTTGTTATAATGTTTGAGAGATCTTATTTAAAGTAAACTTGAAACAGCATTTGTAACCCATTTTAAGTAATATGACACATTTTCGAGTGAAGATATTCAACCAAAAAATTATGTACGAATTGATCGGATGGTGAAAAATGAGCATTCCACATCAGAATGGAGTCAGAGCTGAATGTGATTTTGCAGAGCATTGTGGAGGAATGAAACACATTCTAAAACACCACTGGAAATCACTTTTGAGTTTTTTTTATATTAAGTTATTTTAATGAAAGATTACAAAGACAAATACCATAGGCAAATACCATATTCATATAGGCATAAATATAGTGTGCTTCTCATTTCCTAAATTGTGCATCCTCATTTGTCCTCGAGCCCGTAACCCGTATCCCAATCAAAGTTTGCCATCAAGTCGGACAAATCAATTCTCTAAATGCACAATTTCAGAATGAGAAGCACCCAATGGCTTCAAAACGAATAACGACTTCATCCGAATAATAATATATATTGAATGACTGATTATCCAAGACACACAAGGATAAAGTTATATAAAAAATAACATCTAAAATTACAGTGAATTAATGATTCTGTGGAGCTAATAGTACAGTGTAAACCTGAATGAAAATGTGCACTGAGTGATTTCAAATTTGATGGCGCAACTTCAATTCTTAATGGCAACTAAAGTTAAAGTCGCAGTCATGAGAGCAACAGTGTTAAAATATTTTTTGACATGTTGAGGAGGTCCAAATCAGCATCACATCACTGGAGAAGGTGAAACACCAGCAGGTATGAATGACCATGAGCAAAGTGGTGGAATCCCTACATACTTCAGATTGTTATAGTGCCACAGCAATGGAAGTGTCTCCTTCTCAACTAGGGTTGCCAGCTGTCCAATACGGGACACCTATTGTCCTGACGAAATGCTTAAGGTAGGCCCTGTCTCATATTGAAGGGCACAGAATGCTCAAGCATCCTTTATTCACTTGACGAAATGTCGGTAACCCTATTCTCAACTGTGCTTTAATTAGCTTGTGGTCAATTAAATCTCTTTGAGAAATAGGACACTGGGTGTCTACTTCATTTGAGTACAATAGCAACACCAGATTAGCTCTCACAGTAAATGCCAACCTATAACTTCAACTGTAGCTTGGAGTAGCAAGCAAGAAGTGCAAAAACAGAGTATACCAAAATAAGTCTGTCAGTGAGGAGATCATATGAAACCTGATGTAGTTTGTGTTGACAGTTTACAAAAGAAGATACAAGACACAACACTCTTGTCAGCCTGCTTCAATCTACTTGACTGTTCAATAAACCTAACAGACAACATGACAGCTAGGTTTGTGACAAAAATACTTGGGTTTCCTACAAGAGTGACTAGAGGTCAGTGCTGTACACTTGTTTGTGCTTGAGGCAATGGAATTTTGACCATTCTTGGTAATTCTGTCTTCACTCATGTCAGGACTATAATTATGAATATATCATAGACACCCTGAGTTGAAACAAACTGATATGTTACACAGTGAGCAGGCGCAGCCCGTGTATTTTAAGTATAGGCCTTCAGTGCATGCCAATAATAAAACACAGTTTCACAATGAATAAGACACCGTGCATTACATGGCAGTCAACTAATAATACCATTATTATAAAAACACATCCACGTGTGAAACCCAGAACCAAGGAGGTCTAATACTAAGAAAAAATTCTAATAATGTATAAATTTAGCTTGCAATCAATTCTGTTTCGTCAGGGTATACGGTTACTTTTTAAAACTTGATCCTGTCCGAAGGGGAGGTTAAAATGTGTAGAATATGTCACATGGACTTACAAACCGGAAAGTACCACTTGTGGAAAGAAGCCCCCGCGGTAGGTCCTACTACCTACAAACGCGCCGACTGGTGGCAGAGACCGTGTGCCAGCGCATCCGTGCTAAGCAGGGCCTCGGCCAGGGAGTACCACAGCAGGCAGTGGGAGGATTCCTGGGAAGCAAACAGGTCTACCTGGGCTTTGAAAAATTGACTCAAAACATACTGAACTACCTGGGGGTGGAGTCTCCACTCTCCCATGAGCGTAACTGTGCTGAGTTCACCCAGGATGTGAGTGGACAACCACGACTTCAGTCGCTGCTGACTCCAAAGGAGAAGATGGCGGGCGAGATGCGACTTGAGCGTAAACCACTTTGGTGATTTATATATGCTACCGTTGTCGTGTTGTCCGTCCAACCAAAACATGCTAGCCTCAGAAGCTGCCGCAGAGCCAGAAATACTGCCAGCAACTCAAGGCAGTTGATATGCCAATGCAGTCGAGGTCTTGTTCAGGAGCCCAAGGCTGCATGCCCATTGCAGACAGCACCCCAGCCTGACTTGGCAAGACAATGACAGGCCTGGACACTTGTTCTAGGCGAACCCCTGCCCTGTAGAAATGCTAGGTCCGTCCAAGGGCTGGATTCGGCATGATAGCCATGTGATGCATACCGCGGTGCCATGCCCATCTTGGGACACCAGTCTGAAGCTAGTGCTGAATCGCTCTCATATGCATCAACAAGAGCGGCGTAACCACCACAGAGGATGCCATATGCCCCAGGAGCCTCTGAAATTGTTTCACTGTGGCCGCTGTTCTTCCCCAGAATTACTTCAGGCAATTCAGCACTCATTCGTGAGGCGCGCTGTTGTAGCAACCGAGTCCAACTCCATCCCAAGAAAAGAGATGCCCTGCACCAGGGAGAGCTTACTCTTTCCCATTTGACCTGAAGCCCTTATCGGCTGAGGTGTCTGAGCACCAGGTCCTTGTGCGCACACACTAGATTTTGAGAGTGAGCTAGAATCAGCCATTCATCTAGATAATTGAGGATGCGGATGTCTACTTCCCTGCCTCTGTGACTTTCGTAAAGACGCGAGGTGACAGGGACAGACCGAAGGTGAGGACCTTGTTCTGATATGCCCGCCTCTTGAAGACAAACCGAAGGAACGGTCTGTTTTGAGACATGAAAGTTCGCATCCTTCAGGTCTGATGGCCGTCTGCTCAGGCTGTGGCACAGCCAGTGAACTGCTATGGCAGTTGCAGCGATCGCAACTTTGTCATGGCCCTGCTCTCGCAGTGTGAACCTGAGCCACCCACGATTGCTGTCTCAGCATGACTACGGAGGCAGCGGGCAGAGATGAGAAGCCATGTGACCTCGCTCAGTGAGGACTATGTGAGGATGTGAGACAGCGAGAAGGGGAGAACCCGCTGTAATGCGCCGTATATCCAACAGTCGTTTTTACTCTTTCACATTCAGAGGTGAATGGAACGCTGGTGGATTTCTTCAACAATGCTGGTGTTACGATCCCTTGTTGTCTGCCCCGTGTTTCTCTTGACACCTGTCATGAACTCCAATTCCCATGATTCCCGGCCCTCATCACTGCCAGCCCTGTGTCATTGTTCTCACCTGATTGTCGTTTGTTATCATCATGTCTCCTGTGTATTTAAACCCTGCTGTTTCTCCATTCCTCTGTCGATCGTTGATGTTTGTAGATGTCAGGAAGTCTGCCGTTTCACCCTGTTCGTGCTCCCTGGACATTTTCATGTTTTTGTTTCATTGTTTCCCATCGTGGATGTTTCTTTTGTTCCTGTCTGTTAATTTTCACCTTGATCAATAAAGAACCCGCATTTAGATCCCCACTCCTTGTCTGCCTCCTTCTGCCAAACATTACAGCTGGGCTCTGAAGTTAAGTAGCTAGTTAACAACTAGTTGAGTAGCCTGGTGGGGACACCAGAATACCAGCATCCCGTGCTGTGGACCAGTGACCAAAACATGGCATTTGCTGGCGATTGGCTATGCATTTTTTATAATTTTTGTGTCGTTGTTGTTATTGGCATGGTATATGGTATACTTTTTTTTTTAGCAAATGTTTCTACATTTTTGCAATTCAAGAAGAATGTATGTGCCCGGTTACATAAAACACCTTATGTTTTTCCCTTAAGTACAACAATTAAAGTGTGATTTTCCCTTACCAATGCCCTTACCTGCAGAAATGACAGGGCATTGCATATAATCACTTAGACAGTTCTCTTTGCTAAAAGAAACCATCTAGGAATTTACTACAGTGAGCTAGATTCTACTGTTACCATGGATACAACATGCCCCTGCATACTTGCAGAAGGCCGGAAATGTCCCGACCAACATTTGGAAATTTTTACTACATAGACTATACATTAACTTAAATTAAATTGTATGTTTTTTATTTTCATTTATATGACTATTAAACTTTCTCTGCATAATTAATAATGTGTAAATTATTGTCCGACCTCTTCTGAAGCGGCGAGGGGAGAATTGTCACATGACAACTGTTCCTTGTTTCAGCACTTTTCAGGCTGCTTCAATCACAGTCGTTTGTGATTACTGCATAAAAAATTATTCCAACTAATTTCTGGAGGAATCATGGGTGGATTTCCATTTGTATGATGTATAATCCTGGAAATTAATAGATAAAATGTCGTTTAAATCTTTCCTGTGTAGGTAAAAAAAAAACATCCTGAGTTTTGCATGCTGACCAATTAATGAAGGGTTCTACTTTTATGGCCGGTAAGCACCCTCTTGAGAAAGACACCTTTGAATTTTAATGACCATACCAGGTAGGGGTGGATGGTGGTGCAAGATGTTTAGATGCTTGTATAACTGTGCAGAGAACTGATTGCCATCCTAAATTAAGAATATTAGTGGTGGTCAGTAAGGCTGTACCGCATATATAGACTGTATATAGCATATTCACGATATATCGCAAATGAACTCACAACATGATTTGAATGCATCCGTTTATGCAGTTTATAAAGAGGCAGACAGCAAAAAAATACTAGGCACACTTCCCTGAGTGTGTTCCCTCCAGCTTGTCTTTAGGCCTTGTATAACTAATACATTTTTCAACACTAAGATCAGTAATAAAACCTTGCCATTGGAATTCCCATTTCCCACAACATAAACTTCCCAGCGAATAAAACATCATTGACAAAAACAACAACTAAAATTTCTAATGGAAAAAGAGTACAACTCACCACAATCACCCAGATAACAGAAATGAGCCCCTCGGAACTAACTGCAAACCCCCAATTTACTGTATTTTACTATCTAAGATCAGTAGTCAGCAGTCTATGACATATGTCTGTGTTACTCACTATTTTGTTGTAAGTGGACCACTTTGGGTTGAGACAATCTTTTAGAGGGCCACACTAGTAGTGTAGTCGAGGGCATATGCCGTATGCCCACCTATCTTTCTTAGGATTTTGCGTATGCCCACCAAAAATAAGTGATAATATGTATGGCCGCCAGAATAAGAGTAGGCTTTTGACCCAGAACTTTTTCAATCTAATAACAAGATGCATGTTGTACTTATTCTTCCTATATTTTTAATTATCAATTGAGAGCAAATTAAGAGCAATAGAGCACATGCGATTTATTTGATGTACAGCACATCACAAATATATACATACACACATCAAATAGGCTACATCACATGTATAAGACACATATTAAGGATTACCTCAGTTGTTGGATGAGTGAAAATGTGCCTTCTGCCCCTTGACTGAATTCATTCTAAATTTATAGTCTGTTGTTGCTATCCTTGTGAGGAAAACCAGGTGTGCATTGGTCAGTCGGTTTCTCTGTTTTTCTTTCACAATGTTAATTGTTGAATATGCTGCTTCACATGAATAAGTGCTGACAAAAATGATGTCACCTTTTGCATGCACTGCTTCAGCAGTGGATACTCTGTGTATGACACAAGGCTCCAGAAATGGGTAACACCTGATCTTAGTTCACCTTGCAATGTGCCATTTGCCTGCAGCTCTACTATCTCACTCTCTATTCCAGCATGTTCAGGACAGAGAGCTGTGATGACTAGGGTAAGAGGTGCCACTGGCACATGAAAGGGGTTCTTCAATGAAGCTGAAAAACTCCTTGTACTCCATGATATCCTTGATTCTTGATTCAAACTCCAACTCTTCCAACACACGCACAAATGCATCATAGCTAAAATGTTGCAGTATGTCTGGGTTGGATGTGGTGACTGCTCTGAGTTTTGGGAAATGAACAAACTGTCATGGCATGGATTTTACTCGTTCCCCGGTGGTTGTTCGTTCATAGCGGTTACACTGTACCCACTCTCTTCCCCCTCATTTTCATTGTCAATAGATTTACGTTTCTTTTTACAATAAATCGATCCATGTCGACCAGACTTCAAAAGTAGCTACTAGCAAACTGATATGTGTCGGTTGCTGTAGCTGAGCAGGTGCATTCTATTTCAGCAAACGTTCTAGTTTGGCCATTCTTTTCAACAGCTGCACTATACTGCTATCTATCTGCTATACAGGGAACAATAGATATATTATAATATACATTGTTATGTATAATGAATGGAAAATAGGAAAATCACCTCGCAGGCCGTGTAATGAGAACCACTGCCATATGTGGTTATGAAGGGCTTATAATAAAGTTAAACAGATTTCAGTTGTTAGCACCTGAATTTGCAAGGATTTTGTCATCTTTTTGAGTGTTGTTTGGTTCAACAGATGTCTGAGAACAGATGGTCGATGTCTTTTGGGTGGGAAGGTGTCATAAGTCTGTCCTTTTGTTCAGTTTAGTTTAGATTTGTCCAGTGAGAATTTCCGGTGGGTGTGTCTTGTAGAATTTTCCTCTGGGTGTTGCCTCTGGTAGTTTCACTTGGGGGTATTTCTCATTTGTACAATTGTGTATCCCCATTTCCTTTCCTTACATCCTTACCATGTTTCCGAACTCCACCCCCTGAGGAAACAAGTAAAGGATATATGGAAAGGCAAAGAGGACAGGGGAATTGCAGCAAGATGTTTTTGTAAAATGCAATGTCCTGCTCACTCAAGTATTATTTCAGAGCGCTGTCTTTGTATAGCTGCATTACCTTGAAGCACACTTACAAAAAAATGTAGAGTTTTGGCAGACTAGCCACAAATGTGCCACTTATTATTTTCACATGCTAAATAGCTTGTGATTTGACACAAATTCTTGCCAAACGTTTGCAGCTCTTCACCTGTAGTGGTGAACCTGCAGCATCTTTGGCAGCAATAGACAATTTTCCACTCATTTGCATGTGCTTTTTGAACTACATAAGTAATTAATTATGCGATGAGGTAACATTACCGTATCATCTATTGTTAAAGTGCTGTGTTGTGGGTTCTTGCCTTTTGCTGTTTATACTGCCATTTCAAGGCAAAGAAAACTACAGACAGTTCTGTCTTGCAATCTTGCGAAGTTGCTTCTCCAGCGCGTTTCAAATGAGAAGCATATTTTGCACATACAAAGTGCCAAACGCAAGAAGAATTTCACTAAATTTGCTTCGGTGACCCAAAATTTTGTTGTGGCGGCCACAAAAAAAATTGTGGACAAAACAATCTGACTATCAAAGTGATGGAAAGCATTTTAATTATCCATCATTGTTTTTGAAAAATGTTAAAAGATGGAGAACTTTCAGTTATAGTACCACAGTGTCTGATTTAATGTAGGGAGTTTTTCAGTTTTGCGAGGGTTACTTTGCTCATATCTCTATCTCTAATGTGTATATGCAAGGTGTAAATGAGACCCCTGTGGCCGTGTCCTGTAGAACTTTCCTGTGGGTGTGTCACATCAGTGTTTCCTGTGGGCGTGGTCTCTCTGAGTTTCACTTGGGTTTGTCCTGTAGGGGTTCCCCATAGGCATGTCCTGTAAGAGTTTCCTGTGAGCAGCTCTCATGAAAGTTCCCTATAGGCATGTCCTGTAGTAGCTTCCTGTGGAAGTTTCCCGTGGGCATGCTATGTAGGAGTTGGTGGGCATTTCCTGTATGAGTTCCTGTGCGTGTGTCTTTTTGAAGTTTCCAGTGAGTATGTCCTGATGGAGTCGTCAGTAAGAGTTTAATGTTAGTTTGATTTATAGTAATAAGCAAGGTGCTTATTATGAAGATAACCTGATTATAGTCAGAGCTGATGAAGATCCCAGCAGATCCCTTCTTGTTCACTGTAACTCCACCTTGGCACATGCTTCAAGCCTTGTAACTTTGTGCTTCAACCCCGCCACCCTCCCACCCCACGTTTTCTTTTCTCACATCTTCCCACTATTAGAGTAAATTTAGGTGTATAAACTTAAAGAAAACAAAACATTTTGATTAGTTAACATGTATTTTGTAGTCTTTAGAAAGCCTAATAAAAAACCATGTCAAATTTGCTAAATGTTTTTTACATTATTTAAAAAAAAAAATTCTCCCCAATTTGGCATGCCTAATTTTCAATCTGCTCTAAGTCCTCGTGGTGGCACAGTGACTCGCCTCAATCCGGGTGGCAGAGGATGTGCCTTGTTGAGCGCGTTATCCGGAGTCTTCACGCTATTCTCTGCGACATCCATGCACAACTCACCACGTGCCTCAATGAGAGCGAGAACCCCATAATCGTGACCACGAGGAGGGTAGAGTCACCCCATGTGACTCTACCCTCCCTAGTAACCAGGCCAATTTGATTGCTTAGGAAGCCTGACTGGAGTCACTCAGCCCCCTCTAGATTCTAACTCATGACTCCAGGGGTGGTAGTTAGCATCTTTACTCACTGAGCTACCCAGTCCCCTCTTTGTTTGTTTCTTTCTTTTTACGCTTTTACTAAACATTTTCTACAAACCCCTGAGCACCCTCTTGCATCCCCCTTGACCCGAGTTTGAAAAACCAAGTCTCATGGCTTTGTCGGGAACAATAGTCACTTATATGTATATGCTAGTCTTGTTGGTGTGGCTATCCTTATGAGGACTCTCCAAAGACATAATTTTTTTTTTATTGTATGAACTATAGATTCTATCCCCAACCCTAACCCTCACAAAAAACTTCCTGCATTTTTACATGTTCAAAAAACATAGTTTAGTATGTTTTTAAGCTATTTGAATTACGTGGACTCTAGAAATATCCTCATAAACCACATTTATACCATAATACCCTTTTAGTTACCAGTTTAAAAATGTCCTCTTAAACCACCCAAACCTACACACATGCACGCACTCACCATTGGCAGATGACCAATTAGATTGGGAATTATTTATACTATATGTATTTTAGTTGTATAGTTTCTCACATCAGCCTGGCAACTTACCTATTAAATTACCCTACCTTATAGTTACACAGCCTGTTTTAGTTTTGAGCCAAATAGGATGACAAATTTGGAGATAGAATTGTTCCATGTATTAACCAAATTAATCCCATTGCAGATCTTGAACACTGTGTAATAGAGAGTATTCATTTATAATTTGTTCTCCTAAGATCATCTAATTTGATTAATGTTTTATAAAGACACTATCTGTACTACTGATCCTTTGTAGTGCCCAGTAGTGTGTATGTTTGGATCTGCCATGCAACATTAAGAGTAAAGGTTTTGACCACAGATTTCAGTCAATAAACTTGGTTAAAATTAAAGTAGCAGACTCATACAGTCATTCATGTTAGCTATAAAGCTAATTATCAACACACTCTACATATGGGCAATTTTCAGCTGTCGACATTTAACAAGACACTACATATATTTATAACTGAGAGAAAATGATATGAACCTTAAGTCACAGCATTCCTCTGATGACGTCTGTTTCTTTAAAAGTTTGCGGCCTTGGAGCTTGTCTGTATGTGCTTGATTCATGCTCATGAGAGCACTGTGGTCCCATCCTCATAGTAAAACAAAGTGTTATTGGTTGAAGATATAATGTACTACGATTGGTCCGAGTAATGTGGCCATTATCTGATTGGCTTGAGTAGACGATGGGTGGAGTCCACCTATTTATAGATTTATGTGCTCATCTTGATGTTAGATTTGCTTAAAAATTGACAAATGTGTGTGGCGATCCGCAAATGCACAAGAAGCGATCAACAAATAAATTTGCACGATACACAAATGATTGCTGGACATAGTTGTTTGTGTGTGTGTGTTTATATATATATATATATATATATATATATATATATATATATATCAAATTATCTTTTCTTCATCACATTTGCTCTGTTTTTGCACATGCACCTTTTAGCCTTGCAGTGTAAATCCACCCTTTGAACTGAGTCTATGGTGTTTTAATGTTACCATATCTTGTTAAGCATGGCCACACCTGCAGTGCGGTCGGCATTGTCAGATCTGATGGCCAAATTCTGTGTTTAAGTGAACTAGTCCAAAAGAACAGATGCCCACTTCCAGTGCCCAGAGACGGATTCAAAGGGTAAAACATGCTAATGACTATCATTTATGACATCATTGGGGCTTGTTAATGATGCATGGAAAGATTAACTTCGCTACATATACAGTAGGTTTGCACAGTTTACACAGACTCTCTGTGTACTGCAGCGATACTGAGAGTGAAAACTATTGATAGCTCTGATCTCATTCATTAGAGCAGTGGTGCTGAATGTGAAGAGCCATCTGTACTCAATCCACAGGATCTTAACCAGCAGCATTTATTGCACATATGATTATGGGGTGGCGTGCTGTTTTCTTTACACGCCATCTGTCCAGGAGCGCCTACAGGAGACCTGACCAAAAAAATACAAATGCTGCGATAAGCTGCAGTGTTGGAAAACATGAATCACTCATTAAGTACATGCACCTAATTCTTGTTGTTGCAATGAAATACAATTATTGGACAGATATCTGCAAATTCACAATTTATTACAATTGGATTCATTTTTGAAAGCAACATCCTGGATTGCAAAATTGACCACCCACTATTTCAGTGGCCTTGGATTTTTTCAGTTAATTTACTTCATGAGCATTTCAAAGAATTATTCAATAAAGAGTCACCTTGAATCAAAACAAGCAGCTCAGAAATAAATCAAACAATTACAATAATCTTTAGTGCACTGCTAAGTGGTTTATGTAGGGTGTTCTTCCCCTAGACAAAAGAGCCCCTCACCAAGTATCTATGAGATTGTGGACAAGATATGGTCTTTAATGTAAGTCTATGCATCTTTTCTCCATATTTATCCGCCAGGCAAAAAAAGACTGATGGTAGCTTTAAATAATAAAAGTATAACTCTCCTGAACCACCAGCAGGTATAATTCTTGGACATATGGTGCATGAAAAGTTACACTGGCCAAAGTTCCAAAATCAAAATAAGATTTTGATTAAGTTGCTATTCAGTGATTCATCTTCTCCTCCATTGCAATTCTCAAATCACAGTCTCATGTCAATTTAGAAGACTTGGAATATTGAGCATGAGTCATTTTGACTTTTTTTATGATACATTCATATAGGCATGGGAATCGTGAGGAATTTAATGATTCCAGTTCTGATTCTTCTGCTGATTCCTGTTCCTTAAGGGTTGCATTAACAATTCCAACTATCATTTTTTAGGAAGAATTAATTGGAAAAAGAAATGCCATAGGAACACTTTATTATAACTTTAGTTAATATCAGTTAAATTATAATTTAGTTCAGTTAAGGAACTCTATGTGGCACAGGCTGATATGTTGCAATAGACTGGGAAATGGCTACAGCAGCATGGTTACGTGTAGCGTTCTGCACAGTCTCATATATTATTCACATGCTGACTTTCAAGGATTCAAGTCCAGCAGCACGGTTTTGCATAGCATTCACGTTCTGACTTCCGCCGTCATCAATACCTACCTGTGGACACTGAGGAAAATGTAAATATTTTGGGTAAAACATGCCAGAGCGCTCGCCAGGCCCAAAAGTGCATTTCTATTGCAGTCTGGCCAATATCCAGAATCCTGGAGGATTTGTTTGCCAAGAAAATAGTTCCACCAACTGAACTCAAGTTCCGAATCCACCTCAGCCAATGCGTGCCTATTAAGGTAAGACGACAACATCCAGCACTGACTTGGTGCAATCTATTTCTCTGGCTATAAAGCATAACCCTGACACATCTTCAAATGACGACCCAGTAGTTGCAATATGATGGCAATGAAATAATCTATGACAAGCTGGATAGTAGGATAGTAGCACTTGAAAATTCCTACACAAAGCTTTCTCGGCTCAACACATTGCCACCCAATGGATCCTTGCCACATCACAATGACTTCACTCAGTCTTTTATTCTGGCTTTAGCATCTTGGCTCTGTCAGTGGTTGACCATTCATCCCTTCTGCAGCAGCGATACCTCCGCATTCAGATATTAGCAGGTAAGAACATCAATTTATCCTTCTCGCATAAGGTTTCCTGACTAATCCCCCAGCGTGAGTCTTTAATGTTTACTGTAATACAAAAATGTCACCTTACAGATGCAGATGCAATGGAGGAGAGATTTATGATGTGATTTTTAAATGTTTACAAGGATTGATTATGCTAGATAAGGTGCCATCGCAAACGCATTGCCAGTTATGCATGCTGACATGTTTGTTTACATTGCAATGCAGCATGGGTTTTCGTCAAGCATAGATAGTATTAAAAAACAGCTCTTTCACTCATTGCATTGGAAGTGGTGAGAATGAGTGTTGGATGGAATGGGAGAAGGCTCAAGCAGACTAAATAGGGTCACATTCTTTGTTTGTTGTCAGAAAACATAGCTGTAGTGCTGTATCAAACAGTCAGCTCCAACAGTAACAATTTTAAACAATTTGTAATTTTTTTTAATGATTGTACATAAAGATATTGTGACACTGAACAGACTATTGACCAGCTGATTCATATGACAACCGCTTGTCTCCTTTGATGGTAAACTGCTGCACAAAGCTTTCTGTGGCTAGGTTCTGAAGGTTCTGTGGCTATTTATATGCCGCTCTCCCCATGCTCACTGAAATTAGAGACATGTTTTAGACATCATTTAGATCAGGTGCAAGCACCCTTACCGCTTTCTCTCCCCGGACAGGCGCTTCACCACACCCCCACTGCCACATACCCCCACCGCCCAACTCAGACCGGGACGCCATCCGGCCTGCCTACCCCCCCCCCCCATTTCTGGAAAGGAAGTCAGCGACAGCCATCTGTGCCCCCAGTCTGTGGACCACCTTGAACTTAATTGGGTCTCACGCAGGTCTCAATCGCCACAGTCTTGTCAATTTGTGGACACACTCCTCTGTGAGTTGATATGGTGGAAGGTGGTCTCCACAAGTGACCGGGGTGTTATGATTGTGGTTTGTGTTCACCTCCGGTCCGAGCTCCGCCCTCTCCGGAACTACCATAGCCAACATCACAGGGACCGCCTCCCTCCACAATTTCAGGAGGTTGAGGTGATATATTTGACATGCGCCCTCTCTATCGGTTCACTTTACCTCATAATCGAGATCCCTCACTCGTTGTGTGACCTCAAAGGGTCCTTGCCACTTGGCGAGTAATTTGGAGCTCGATGTTGGGAGTAATACGAGTACCTTATCTCCCGGTGCAAATTCCCGCAGCCGAGTTCCCTTGTTATACAGTTGGCTCTGTCATTCTTGAGCTTGGAGAAAATACTCCTGTGCTAATTGCCCCAGTGTGTGGAGTTTTGCTCGAAGATCAAGAACGTACTGAATTTCATTCTTGCTATTTGAAGGTCCCTCCTCCCAAGCTTCGCAGATGACGTCAAGCACCCCGCGCGGGTGCCGCCCATACAGCAGCTCGAATGGGGAAAATCCTGTGGAGGCTTGCGGGACCTCTCTTACTGCGAATAACAAGGGGTCTAGCCATTTGTCCCAATTTCTAGGATCTTCGTGCACGAACTTACGAATCATGTTCTTAAGGGTTTTATTAAATCGCTCCACCAGGCCATCTGTCTGTGGATGGTAAATGCTGGTGCGAATCAATTTAATACCCAATAGTTCATAAAGCTCACGTAGTGTACGTGACATAAAGGTTGTGTCCTGATCGGTGAGGATTTCTTTTGGAATCCCCACCCGGGAGATTATTTTGAAGAGTGCGTCCGCAACTCTGTCTCGCCGGTTCTCCGATACACCGTTGCATGGTCCTCGATCACTTCTCCACCCTCTCAGGGGGGATGACAGCCGCTTCTCCCCGGGCGGACCAGAGTCAGACTCACTCATGACCCCCGGCGGTCAAAACGCCGCTCCGCGTTCTCGGCGACTCGTGGGGACACTCCTCCGCTCCTGGCAGCGGCCTTACCACTCCAGGCGGTAGGGGAACACTTCCCTCCTCCCATAGCGGACGGCGGTCTTCCTCCGACCCCTCCGCGTTTCTGGGGGATGGCAGGGCTCTCCTCCGCCCCTGGCAGCGGCTCCATTGCTCCAGGCGGTCGGGGAGTTCAGTCCCCACTCACACCACCGTCTGCCATCGGCCTTTATCCCTCTCGGAGGCTTAATTAGCCTGATAAGGGACCGGGCTTATATAATCACGACCCGGCACTGCCCTCCGCCCTGCCACAAACTGTACATTCATATTGGAGCTTGACAGCACCTGTTGTGTTCCACAATAATCGCATATGTGCTTGAAACAACATGAGGATGAGTACATAATAAAATCCTTTTCTTTTGTGTGTGTGTGTGTGTGAACTTCTGTGTCCTCACCGATCCCACTATGCCTTCACTCCCCATTTTATCAGTCTATTATCCATATCTACAAATTCAACTCATTAGCTGTATATCTGTCTTGCTTATTGAAAAATAACAAGAGACACTCACAGAACAGACGGATCCTCCTGTAGACTAATCTCCACGTCTGCTCGGCAGGACTCGGTTAATAAGGGCCAAACTTGTTCTGTCCTATTGTCTACAATGAGCTGGTTCAGACACTTTGACAGCAGCCAATTATGAGAAGGAAAAAATAACCGCAAACTGAGACAGTGAGCTGTATCTTATATTAATGTGCTTGTGTAACCAGCTCTCCAACAATGAGATGACAATCGCTATGAGAAACACATTGTAGCAGTCATACAGCGCTTGTCACAGATATCCTGCCTTGCGTCTGATTCTAAAATAACTGTCCTCTTTATATTTAAAGACTGGTTGTGCTGAGGTGGTTGAAGACATACAAGAGCTACTAATGATGCTAACAAGGGTACATGAAGACTAGATTACATTTGTCACTCATCCATACAACTACAGCACACCTCTATCTTGCCAACTGAACATATGGCAGGGATATCACATGATGGGGTTTGGCCATTTTACATCTCAAATTCAGAAATGCAACAGAATCTAAGCAAACACTAACATGTTGTGAAGGTTAAGAACAGATTTAACCTTAAGTCACATCTTTTTTTCAAGTTACAACTTCTAAGGTAGCTACATGGCCACAGTCCCAACCAAGGTCATTACGATTGTCTGACCAGTAGTTGGCACAGAGATGAAATTGCTCAGTAACACATTGACTTTTAATACACCTATACAATGGTAAATTGGCAAAATTATGCCCCTAGGTGATGCTATAATAAGCACTTTTACATTATCGCTAATATCCTTTATGTATTCACAACTGTACTGGCTCAAATATCTTTTCCCCCACTGATTCAAGTGAACCAAAATGTACGGCTCCAGTTTGAATCATTTAGCAGATATGCGTCTATGCAATCTTCAGGACTGGTCTATCATGGCTGAAACATGCTCAAGGACATAACAACACATTACACAGTGCATAATAACACATTTCAAATAAATGCACAGATAAATGCTTTCCTCACACAGAAAACAACAACTGATTATTTCTATGGATGCCTTTAGCATCCCCACTGAATCCACATATGACTCAAGTGATGTATTTCATGGTTTCAAAATACATACGATTGTTTTGTGTGGGGAACAGACATGCAGACTGAAATTGCACGTGTTCTGCCACTGACTGTCTCTTATGAGGCTAAAAGTTTTACTCCTGCAGGGGGCGCTTGACGCTTTGAAAACCGAATCCTCCATGCATCCGCATTTAAATCTCAGAATGCGAGGATTAATACCTGTGAATGGAAATAAACCTCAGCATTATCTTTAAAAGCATTTTTAAAACTCCTCATTCAGTAATAATATATGAATGTGATTGGCTTATCCTCATCGGTGCTGAGGAAAAATAATTGCATTTGAATCTCAGAACGTTTTATATCACATTGGAGGCATTTTTACACTGGAATGTCATTTTTTATAATTTGTACTAAAAGTGTGTGGCAATCATTGAAACTTTTCCCACAACAAAAACTCACTCATACCTTCAACCTCTGTTGGTGCAGAATAGACTTGCAAACAAGTTTGACACACTAGATGGGAAAGACAGCAAAAAGCATGCATCCCTTATGGATGTACTAATGTGCCCTTCAACCCCTTCAAACTCTTTGAGTGACAGCACGCACACACACACACCCTGAGGCCATTTCATTTGCATCTTCAAGCCAAGGTGGATTTGGATTTGGACTCTTTATTATTATAAAGAATGCTGATTATGAGACTCATCAGAACGGTTGTAAACTCCACGTGCGTGTGTGTGTGTGTGTGTGTGTGTGTGTGTGGCAGCCTGAGGACACAAATACACACCTTCAGCTGTCACCATCACACACACTTACATCTACAAAGACAGTCACATGTCACATCTTGTGCTTGAGGTGGAATACTCATGATTGTGTCAAGAGGTTATCATTATGAAAATAGTAAGGATTTAAGATTTACAGAAGTTTGAGATGACTGCTGGACCACATAACTGAATATAATGTGTAACATACAAGTGTATTTATTTTGAAATCTTTTTGACCTTAAAAGTTCTATAATCCACTATATGATAGAAAAAAAAAGAAAGCAAATAAATTATGACAAATTATTTATGACAGATTATTTTCATTTTGGGTTGAACTATTCCTTAGTTTAATGATCAATTTAAGATACACATGTCCCGGCATATTTGAGGTAAAATGTCCACTGTGTGGCGCTGAAAGCGATGAAATATTCTCCTAAACGGTTAAAGTTTTAAATCAACAAAACGAATCTCCCTACCCTAAACCTTGAACCTGAACCTAACTGATAGTGTCAGAAACAGCTAATGTGAGATGAAACACACTTGCTGAAGCAACCATGTCATTTTGTGGAGCTTCTTTGACTCTTTTGGCTCACTTGTTGCCTCGCCTGCTCTTCGGGACTCTGAATGTATCTCCTGAAAGTCATGCACTATAGTAAAAGTGTTTAGATGTTATAAGAGCCTTGTGTGAAAAATGGGACGAACAGTAAGTGTTTATGAACTGATAATCTGCCATTTTACTTGTGTTTTGTGTGGAAGGGAATAATAGTCCTTTTTGTTGTAGTACCTCTAGTGTTCATCTCACCATGAATCTGCAAGGACAAAATTATTTTGAAAAATGTAGGAATAGTACACTGAAAAAAAAAAATACATTTTGGCTCGACAACAACATATTAAGTTACAAATAAATGCATATTTCCAACATTTATAGCTTTTCTTCAAATGCATTCTTGTGTGAACCACAAAAATGTAATTACTGTTACACGAGTGACCGTTACACCTCGGGTGTGCATTATTTTATAAATTATTCTGCTTATACCACAGTTAACACACATTAAGACATCGTTCAGGGTTTAATCTGTGTGTGAGAGTTAATGTGTGAGTTAGTGTGTGTGTGTGTGTGTGTGTGTGTGTGTGTGCGTGAGTTAGTGCGTGTTTGTGTGAGTGTGTATGAGAGAGTGAGTTAGTTCTTGTGTGAGTTAGTGTGTGTGAGTTAGAGTGTGTCTGTGTGTGAGTTAGTGTGTGTGTTTGTGTGTGTTAGTGCGTGTGTGTGTGTGTGAGTTAGTGCATGTGTGTGTGTTAGTGCATGTGTGAGTGTGTGTGTGTGAGTTCGTGTGTGTATGAGAGTGTGTGTGTGAGTGTGTATGAGAGTGTTAGTTAGTGTGTGTGTGTGTGATTGAGAGTGTGTGTGAGTTAGTGCATGTGTGTGTTAATGCATGTGTGAGTTAGTGTGTGTGTTTGTGTGTGTTAGTGTGTGAGTGTGTGTGATTGTGTGAGTTAATGTGTGTGTGTGAGTTAGAGTGTGTGTGAGTTAGTGCATGTGTGTGTGTGTGTTAGTGCATGTGTGAGTGTGTGTGTGTGAGTTAGTGTGTGTGTGTGTGTGTGTGTGAGTGAGAGTGTGTGTGAGTTAGTGCATGTGTGTGTGTTAGTGCATGTGTGAGTGTGTGTGTGAGTTAGTGTGTGTGTGTTAGTGTGGGTGAATGTGTGTGTGTGAGTTAGTGCGAGCGTGTGTGTAAGCGTGTGTGTGTGCACATGCTTATGTATGTGTGTGAGTGAGTGTGTGTGTGCGTGTGTGAGCGTGTGTAAGTGCGGGGGAGACGAGGGTGCGCGAGGGCTCTTTTTAACCCAAATTTAAATAAATGTGGGATATTGTAGACATTGTTTTGACGTTCTTAACCGATTTACTTTAACCAGTGTTTTTGTTTTAACTGGTTATTTTGTTGTGGTAGACTGTAGTGCTCTTTGAAATAACTAAAATAATTTGGCAAAGTGATATGGAACCATTATGCGGTCAAGACCTGGAATTACTTTACAGCCGTACGTTTCCTTGAAAAATAACTGCTCACCAATCAGAATCAAGCATTCAACAGACCCGTATTATAATTAAATTGTAATGTATTTTACAACAAACCACGTGATATACAAGAACGACTAAGAACGCCATTTTGAGAAGCTCGGTGATGACAGCGGAATCAAGTAAGCTATCTTCAAATAAATTATATTAAATATTGGAATTTAGCTTGTGAACAAGAGTGTTTCATAAGCGTGAATAACAAGTTTTCACATCTAAATATTACATAAGTGCAGCAGTTTGCACGTGTTTTTGAGTGTTTCTGTGCATCGTGTTAATGTGCATCAACTTTTCACATATGCATGAAAAATGTACAGTATGTAGTTAAGTGCCTTGCTCAAGGACACAATGGTGGTGGACATGGGGATCGAACCAGGGACCTTCTGATTAAAAGTTATGTGCTTTAGCCCACTACACCACCACTCTCTTTCCTGTGTGAAATATAGTCCTGGTCTCCCCATTTCATTTTGTGTGTTTGTATGCAGTTGTTAAACACATGCAGTAAGTGCTGTCTGATTTAAACCTTTCATGGGTTTTTCTCATTCTTTTTTCTCTTTAACAACTTCATCAACATGTGAAACACCTCTCCATATAGCAGCAAAACAAGTTGTGCAGCAACCTTTGGAATCATATGAGAAGAAAAGTATTCAGATGCAACGATTCAAAATAAATATATAAAAATTTTACAGTTGCCTTGTAAATTGTGTTCAGACATAGTCAGCTAATTGGACATATTGTCTGCTTTGAAGACAGTGGAAGAATATGTCTAATAAGACTTGTAATTCCTCAAGTGCCCGATGATTTGGATGGACATTGGTTACACACTGTCAGGATGTGCTCAGCTGTGCCATGTTAAAAGGAATGGGTTAAATACAAGGTAGGCTCAATTGACAGAATTTGTAGCATAATGATTACCACAAAAATCCCCACTTGAAAAAACTATTATGGTTTGCATTAGTAATTTAAATTGGAAGTGGATGGGGCCAAAAGTACTCACTGTACTCAATACTCACTGTTTTAAAAGTATAGCCAAAAGACATAAACAATTGTCACGATTCCCTTGTTGTCTGCCCTGGGTTTCACTTGTCATTTTTAAATGTACTACACTTCCCAGAATCCACCTGCCATCACCACTGCCATTTTGTTCATTGTTCTCACCTGTGTCTAATTCAGTCATCACTCCCTGGTTATTTAAGCCCTGCTTTTTGTTCACTCCTTGTCGTTCGTGAATGTAGTTCAAGCCTGGTCTCTGTTCCTTGCCCTAGTTCTCTGTTTATGTTTATTTCCCCATTGAGGGTTTTTCCTTTGTTTATTTGTTTGTTCATTTAATAAAGAAGTCCCGCATTTAGATCCTCTCTCCTCGCTGCCTCATTCCTAACAACAATATACATGTCAACATAATATTAGTGTAATAAAATCACTTTCTAACCTTTTTGGTTGTAGTTATATCCAATATTAAAACTTGATTAGTCAAGATGCTGTAATAGTAATCCTGGTTAGTGATTATAATTGGAGGAAGTGCGACCCACTGGACCGTTGCAGTGAAGCGCAGACCAGTATGTGGAATGCAATGACTTTTAAACATTTTTATAAAAAGAGTGCCGATACATTGTCCAGGTCATTACATAACACAGATGTTTGAAGTGCTGATTGCTGTGTAGGTTGGCATTACGTATAATGGGTGTCCAGTCCTGAATTGGACACTTTTTTTTGTCTCATTTCATTTATTTGTCCATGACTGGGTTTCCCGAGGCACTAAGTAGAACGTTAGTATCCCTAAAGTAGTACTAATCTCTACGGTGCGTTTCCCAAAAAGCATCAAAGTAATAAAGTAAAAACTTCATAAATTAATAAGGACTTTGAACCGCTCTAAAGACTCACATTTTCTCACATTTTCACAGTTTATCAGAGAAAAAGGAACATTTAATAACTTGTATTGATATATTTGGATCATTGGAAAGCCATAGCCAGAAACAAGGCTTTGGGTGTGCCAATGGAAAACTGTGTGCAAGAACTGAAGCACAAACAAGTTTCATTTTTGTAACTTTTACAACAATTGCCATGTAACCATTTTTAGCACTAAATTTATTTTCTGTTTAGTCTTGCGTTACATTCTAATGAATTTATAAGCCAAAACAAATTAACGGTACTGTAAGGGGGTTAATATGGGCAAGGAGGTTGCGAGAACCGGCTAGTCAAAATAAATAATAATTTCATTAAACTCAAAACAAAAGCACAAACATAAACACACACATGACGGACAGGCCCGTAATTCTCTCTCTCTCGAACCATCGTCACCGGCCGCCTTTATCCCTCGCCCATCAGGCCGATTGGGGACCTGGCGTGCGACATTCTAGCCCGGCCCCCCACCCTCCGCTCCACAGGCACTTTTATCAATGGAGTTGGTAGGCCAGTTAATATATACAAATATTAGGCTCAATATTGAATCATAAAATGTGATTAAATTATTTTAGAATTTTACATAATTATTTTCCAAAATCCAGAAGACAAATGCACAGGTAAATGAAGAGACAGTTTGCACTGACACAATTTACTACACCAGGTTTTACATTCACTGATTCCAAAACTTCATTTAGAAAAAGGAAGATATGTGTGATGCATTTAATGAAATAGACAAATGACAACACCTTGAGCATTCAGTTTCCAGCTAATTTAACAAACTTTTGGCAATATTAGACCCCCTTATTATGATTCACATTGCGTGCATTCACATACATGCATCTCTATCATTAATCTCTATAAAGTTGAGCATCAATCTGAAACCCTATCTTACCAACTTAACTTTCAGCGTCTCGCCGAAAGTTAAGTTGGTAAGATAGGGTTTCAAATGGTTACATATCATTTCCATGCTTGTCGGTATTTTCACATTATTGTCATGTTGAGAAGACAAACTCCTGGACATCTTGGCCAAGGATTCAGGTTGTACTTTATAACGAGCAATCTACAGTTGAGGTCAGAAGTTTACATACAGCTTAGCCAAATATATTTAAACTCAGTTTACACAATTCTTGGCATTTAATGGTAGAAAACATTCCTTGTCTCAGGTCAGTTAGGATCACTACTTTATTTTAAGAATGTGAAATGTCAGAATAATAGTAGAGAGAATGAATTATTTCAGCTTTTATTTCTTTCATCACATTTCCAGTGGGTCAGAAGTTTACATACACTTTATTAGCATGTAGTAGCATTGCCTTTAAATTGTTTAACTTGGGTGATAAAAACCTGTTCACCTCATAAGAGCCGCCAGCCAATCAAAACAGATTTTCTGACTGCTCTTGCAATTTATGTTGCAATTTACATCATACTTGCTGTGAATGGTCTGTGGCCATTTCCTGCTGTCTGACACTGAGACTCAGACCAATCCTTAGCATTGACCAAATTAAATTCACCTTCAGACATTCTTGACTTATTGTTTAGTGCTTTACAAATACAACAACTAAAATATAGAGAGTGTAAAATAATCAATCCCATATCCATTCCATACCACATTTTGATATAATAATGACACTTAAATTACAATTAATATTCACGTTCATATCAATTCTAGCCATTTCTGAAACTTCAACACACCAAAGAATATGCATTTCCCTATGTCCTGCTTTGAAGTAAACACTACAAGTATAAATACAACCATTTTAGTAAATATTATTATTAACATTCATTATACATTATATTAATTATAATGTTATTATATTAATTATATATAGTCTATTAGAGTAAAACATAACATGGTGTATCCACAAGAAACATGTTGAATTCAGTGTTACTGTATCAAAGTTCAACATCTTTATCTAGATGCGTGACTTGAAGAGAACAAGCTTAAAAGGACTTAAGAATCATATTTCGGATTTTATTTGATCAGCTCTCAATTTCTCCTGCTCTTGTTTTTGCGTACATCTCATTAAATGATGAATTGCTTCTCTTGAGCGCAGCTATGTGATACAGAGCAAAGGGAACATTACCTCCACCCAGAAAACGTGTCCAAGTTTTCATCAGACACATTTTACAGTTGCAACACTGTTAATATGCTACATTTGTGGATTTTCCAAGATAGAAACAAACTTATTGCTCACATGTGAATGAGTTCAAATTTTTAATCGCAAGCTTTTAATTGAAGATATGAGCGCACTGTGGAGCTCTAGGCCTTGTTTCAGAAAAGCATCATAAGCCTATATTGTAGAATACTTCTTACGATTCATCTTAGTTTTGCCTCCTGTTTCCCAAAGCCATCATAACTGAAGTAGTACTTGAAAATGCTCATATATTTACAAGTGCTCTTAACAGACAAGGGCTGGGTTTCCCGATAACATTTCAACTTAAGCTTTAACGATCATCTTAAATAATGTCGCTCATTATTTTACGATAGAGTAACACCTGTTTCCCAAACCAGCACTTAGAACTCTCGTAATAAAATAGAGCTTAATTGCATCGTTACGGGAGCTGACCGGTCCAAATGGTGCTGATCACTTTGGCCAGTATGTCCAGGTGTTTGTCTTCTCAACATGAAAATAAGGTGGAAATACTGACAAACATGGACGTTGTTTGTAACCTTTGTTTATTCAGTTGCCATGACAACTAGGTTTGCGCAAACTGTCGGATTCCATTTAGTTTTGCGTAATCCGGGCAGTAGCATCGCAATTTCATGCTCTGTTCTCAGAAGTCCTTGGAAGGCGTGTATGCGTAAACCTAGTTGTCATGGCAATTGAATAAACAAAACCTCGCCTGGTCAATATTTACTCGTCAAGTGCAAGTCAGACAGAAACTAAAAGAAGGAAAGACATTATATTTATTTTTATAAAAATTTTACAAAAGTACATTTAAATTTTGTGCGATCTACCAGCATTGCCTTTGCAATCGACTGATAGATCGCGATCAACGTATTGGGCACCCCTGCGATAAACTATATTACGTGTCTTGTAAATTTAGACCCATCACGTCACATGTTCAGACGGTGGAGATATTGATTTCATGGCGATTTTTCAACACTTTTTATCTTCTGAAATAGTTTACAATGGCTTTCCAATGATAAAAAATGTATTAATACTATTTATTAAATGTCCCGTTGTCTTTTATAAACTGTGAAAGATGCCAGAAAGATACGTTTAATTTGCTCTTATTGGACTTAAGAGCAGTTCAAGAGCATTAATTTACGAACGTTTGATGAACTACTTAGTTATCTACATAAAACGTTCCTATATTATCGATGCTTGTAGGAAACTTAGAGATTAAGTACTACTTAAGTGCTACTAACGTCATATTTAGTGCTTCAGGATACCAAGCCAATATAGTAATATATAGCAATATAGTAATAATTATAATAATAATAATGCACAAAATAGATATATAAATGGATGAATAGATCAAATAAAATCAGAGAGAGCAGAAAAATATCAATGACTTCTCTCATCATCTCCCCTTCCTTTCTGACACCCAAGGGCGCTCTCACCCTCACCACGCATTGTGCAGCACCACATTTCTGTCACCGTTATCACCTCTAGGAGTAAAGAGCAGACCTCTTAATTGGTGAATGTCCCTAAAGCGCAGGTTCCACATGTCTCCTTGTTTGGTACTCCGCAATAACCGAGTTATAATCAATTAATGTCATTGGCAGGACTATACGGCCTCCGCTGTGTTCATTGATCCTGGAAGCTTTCATCTCGACCCACAGAGCAATTTGTGAAAATTAAACATTAGAAATGCACATAAATGCACACCTGATGAACAAAGCATTGATTGTGTAAAAGAAATACACAATCGTTCTGCACAAAACTATTGCAAAACAAAATGTAATTATGCAGTTAATTAGGATGAATATATCTTTAAACATTTCCAGGGAGGTAAATTACAAATGCTCAATTATAATGATGTTTACTATGACGAGCAGCACCGGTCCACCCAGACTGACGGCTGGTCCACACAATCAAATCCGCCAGTTTGCAAATAAAAAATAAACTGCATTTTGTTGCATGCAAAATAGCTCACATGATAATCATAATATTCCTGTTAGAAAATGTATATGGTTTTGGTGAATTGAAATGGGTCGCTGCAGCAGTCATTGAAAGGCGTATTATTCACAGCCAATTATACAACATTTTACTGAGCTCATATCAGATTGCTGAAAACATGGAAGAAAAGATGCATATCATTAAAATTCATGATCCTTTGAAAATCTCATAAAGAGATATTATTTGAAAGCCAGGGCTTGGGAGCATATGAGTGCACAAATAGATTTGCCAGGTTAAAATAAACTACAAAAAGAAACCTCATTTTAAAATGAAACGATTTCAAGGGGTGACATGTCGTCAATTCTAATCATAAACCACACCCCAAAATATTTCACTTAATTCCAATGAAATTATAAACAACTTTTTGTTTATGATTTTTGATTTAACTGACTTCTAATATTGAACTGATCTGCTGATTTTATTTAACAGGGCACTTCTCCTTGAGGTAAGGTAAAACAGATCCAAGGCAAATTGGGATGATGAAATTTGTGTTTAATGACGTTGGTTTGAGTAAATACAAATATGTGTGTGTATGTGTCTTGGCACAATGTTCATGTAATTCTTGTTCATGTAAATATGGCAAAGTCCGCCCCTGAAACTGTGATGTGAGCACCACCTACACTACACAACACATGTGTAATGAGCAGGGCTGGTCTGGCAATCTGGCATACCAGGCATTTTCCCGGTGGGCCGACGCACTTTGGGGCCGATCGTGAGCGGGCTGGTGGGCGTCCGCGAAACATGCTTAAAGGGCCGCGATAAGCAAAAATGAGCCGTCGTGTTATGCAGAACGGACCACAAAACTGCGCCGTGATATGCAGAAAAACATATCAAACATAAAAGACAGCGATACACTGGGTCTTAGATCAATTATTTTTTTACACAAACCTATTGATTTGCTTCAGAAGTCATTCACTGATCTACTGGAGTTGTGTGGAATACTTTTGTGCTGCCTAAATGTGATTTTGGACCGTCAAACAGCCAGCAGCCTGATGCATCCATTTACTTTCATTCTATGGGCAAACAGAGCTGAAATGGTCTTTGAGTAATTAATGGTAAGTAAATCATGAAATCATTTTCATTTTTGGGTGAACTAACCCTTTAATGTTGGAGATGCATTAATCGGGAGTGGCAGTGGAATAAAACAAGTGAATTTTGTGAAATGTACTTTTTATCTTTGAGTCATTTTCCTTACTGCTCATGTTGCACATTGCTATACTTTTGAAAATAACTAACACTAATGTTTTAATTGTCTTTGTGGTGTATATTCCAAGACTTTGTTCTGGATGATTTCAAGGAGAATACCAGTATATTTGTCAGTATATATATTATCTAATTTGATGTTGGTTCAGCATGAAGAATTAACCTTGGTAATGTAAATCATTTGAAACGCTTAGAAATGACTTGCTATTTAATGTTTAATCATAATGGTGTGACACACATTAAGATGCATATTAACTGCATACATCAATCATAACTTCAGTGTGTTAATGTAAGATAATAAAGCGCAAACTGCATAATAACAAAAAGAAAACACAAAAAAGCAGCGCATAATTTCAGTCAATTATGCATGCATTTAATAAGTGCAAACAACACATTTAGGGCAGAATTTACTGTTATTTTAGTGGAGTAACTGTGTTAACTGAGCTTCACAGATGTGCTTCTCATGTAACACTTTATGTTCACATCAGGGACTATGAAGTTCAGTGAACTTGTGAATGTGTATATGCACTTTAACCGGCAAAGTTAAAAAACCTTGTTTTAGCGCTGCGGTTGCTTGACAGGTTGAGGTTTCACACTAGAACTCGTTGGATTCACCGGACTCAAACAAGGGGAGTCAAAAATCATAAAAGCCTATCTACTGTCATGTATGTGCCATTACAATAGATGCTACACCCCTCAATGCCCCAATACTTATAAAATGAAAACAAGTATGACTGATAAAAATAGACCATGACAGAAATCTTACAGACAGTGACAAATAAATAATGTTGGGCAACCTCTGAACACGATACCACACAAACATCCCAAATGATTTAATCGCAGCACAAAATTCCACTAAGACGTGCACATCCATGTCAAAAAGCTCAAGTGACTGTGCAAGTAAACCACAAATAGGCAAATCGTCAAAGGGTGTGCATATTATCTCACTAACTCGAACGAACAGCTTACGGAAAAAACGAATTTGAACGATAGACTCCCAATATTTAGGAGTCATTGATATCAAATACAAACCAATGCATCAACAACACAACACCTCAGTGCAGTGGCATACAATTCAATGAAATGATGAACGGTGCTTAACTAATCAAATCAACAGCACATTAGAAAATATGAATTAACTACGCAGGTCTGCAGTCAAATGCTCATGTCAGCAGCTGCCATAAATATGATCAAAGACATTATTTGTTAAATCTTTTGGTGTGATTAATTTTATAAGTAAAGGAAGTTGAATGATTTCATACATTTATGGATATCTAACAAAGGTTTTCCAGCTAAGCTGACTTAAAATGAACTTAAGTTGAATTTGCTTACAAATTGTGATGCAAAAATGCTACGGATATATTTTAAGTAAATCCAACTCAGTGTAATGTGATTATGAGAACAGGTTGCTATATCCTCTCCATCAAAGTCAGGTTCCTTCTCGGGGACACTTGAACGGAGCTAGGAGGAGCAGAATGA
The DNA here is from genome assembly GCF_025860055.1 of Xyrauchen texanus. Lineage (NCBI taxonomy): Eukaryota > Metazoa > Chordata > Actinopteri > Cypriniformes > Catostomidae > Xyrauchen > Xyrauchen texanus. The sequence continues at coordinate 54,743,267 of NC_068279.1, read as the reverse complement.
GCTGCTGCTGTCATTCTTTTATTAACTGCCTCTCCTGCTGTTAATACCGACAATGCAACTGCAATCATGCAAATTCTGCTGTGTGCTATATATTATATATGCTTGTGTAACGGTGCCACTCTTTTTTCTGCTGTTGCCACCCCATCACCCACACCTTTTCAACCCCTGTGTGTACAATCCAGCACACACCCCTGGCTGTAGATTATTAAAGAGAACACTCGTGAAACACTAGCTGAACCATCTAGACACTTCCACCACCATACTGTTTTTTTTATTGATTAGTTTATTTATTTCTGTGTATTTTTAAAGAACTTTGCTCGTTTGACATGCAGGAGAAGAGACTTTGGTGCACACCTCTTGCACACATTGAGGTTCGGCTGAGGTGGTGTTTGAGCAGAGAGATTTGCTGTCCCTTCAAATCCACCGTCTCACAGTAAAACAGACAGACATGTCAGAGAGGCAGGAATGGGAGACAGCAGACCCAGACAAACAGCACGAGTGATCCTGGATTTGTGATGGTCTATTTTCTGTGTGATGGTGACAGCGTACAGTGCGTAAGAGAAGACAAGCGCTACACCTTTGACTGCTGACACACTTCAAACTCACAAAACAGAGTCTAATGCTCTACTTAGTGACATCTACATAGGAGATTATAATGCACAGATGTCAGCATTGTCCTTATTTGATTTCATCTTAGTCTCTAGTTTACACAGAAAACTGTGCACAAGTGAGTTAAAGGTGCACTCTGTAACTTGTATGTGTCATCTTGGACACTGACACCTAGTGGCGTGGATGTTGCATCATTCAAACACAATAGTTCTCAGTTGCTGATGCCATTGTACAAATTCTCTATTCACAGTCAGACATGATTAATTTAACCCATTAGTGAAAGCGTCCAACAACAGGGGGGCTACTGAGAGTAAACGATTTGTATTCAACTGGTCATGTGATTTAAAAATGGCAGACTTCATGAAGGGCTTCTCCATGTAGTATAAAACAGCTCTTTAAGGTTACTGATATGAGAGTCCTCATCTCTTGTGAGTGGTCATGATTTTATACATATTTAAAAAAATTACAAATCATTTCATTTGGAGTAAAATTTTTGGTCAGAAATGAACTAGTGGCCATTATTGACTGATAACATAAACACTCAGTGTTCAAAACAATGTCCTTACCTTACCCTTATTCACTATTTTAAGCCTATAAAAATGATTTGTATTTTGAGCTGTCAGGTCAGAGTTGGCATGAAATTGCTGGCTTATGTCGTTCATCCTTTCGTAATGCCCGTAAACACAGGAAAGGAGTACCGGCTGTCAGGCATTCCAGCTGGAGAAACTTCAGTTCAGTCAGTCACACTCACACTTGGACAGAATCACTGCATTCTGGATAGATGTATATCTGTTATTCGTTTGGGGAAGTTGTTTACCTGATATAATGCTTGGATATGTTGTTTGGTAGGGTTGTTGAAGCTCATATTGGTTGTCATGCTTTGATGAATCAAACATTTACATTTTACGCATTTGGCAGATGCTTTTATACAAAGCGACTTACAGTGCAATTATTACAGGGACAATCCCCCCTGAGCAACCTGGAGTTAAGTGTCTTGCTCAATGACACAATGGTGGTGGCTGTGGGGATTGAACCAGCGACCTTCTGATTACCAGTTATGTGCTTTAGCCCACTACGCCACCACCACTCATTACTCGTGTGTTAACCTGAAATTGACTTCTTGTAATTGTTATATTGCATATTTAGGAATATTATTTTAATGTTTAATAAAGTATATTTTATCCCCATCATTACTGAATCTTCGTTTTATGTTTTTAGTTTACAGTTGATTTATTGTGTGCAGTGCGTAGACATGCTATTGTAGTATTACAGTTTGCTTGCATTATCGACTGTACAATATCATTTAAAAATAATGAAGTCTTCCATTGAACTTGTATCAGCCATATTGCAGTTTTATCACAAGATAAAATATTTAAATAATAATTTTAAATATGCTGGTAACTGGTGGTGGTTTGTCATCAATGTAAAAGCACTTAGAGTGTCAGAAAAGTGCTTCATTCATGCAAAATATGCTTTTTATCTTTATCAAAGCAAGTGATATCTCTGTTTTAAATGTAAAACATAATATTAATATGAAAATAGCACATTATGACTCCAGCTATGAGGAGCTCCTAGTCATGATCACTCACAGCCGATGTCCAGGTAAGCTCAAATCATGAGTTCCTCTTCACAGAAAAGAAGTGCCGAAATGGCGACTCCATCCCATTCATTTTCAATGAGAGCACAGCGACTTCCGGCAACACGAGCTGTCGCGACCCTTGGCAACTAGATGTGGGCGTGTCCAGCGATGAGACAATGTTGAGACAAGTTCAACTTTATTCAAATGAAGAGCGACTTACGGAAGCGACAGCCAATAGGAGAGAAGACGGGAGAGCTCACGTGATCCTTCTCTCTCTCTCAGATCCTGCAGTAACGGAAAGATGGATGAGAGGCTAATTCTTGCTGATAGAAATTTTCCAGTGCTCTATGATATGTCTCTTCCCACGTACAAGGACATTTTTAAGAAAAATACTGCGTGGAAAGGTGTATCTGAGAGTGCAGGGATTTTATGGACCCAGACAGACCGGCATTCGCATTTTCGCCGAAGATAAACAGCCGCTATGGCAAACAGCACGCCTGGTTTCTCATTCATCTTTTATATAAACAATTTTATGTACTGATTCCATTTATATTTAGTCTTTTCCCTCCAAAATGTTTGTTTTTAGTGGCAAGAAAAGAGATTCGCTGTCAACAGCAATGGAATGACATCCGTGAATGTCATTTATAAACGTTACTAGGCAACCAGTAGAGGGAACACCCACTAGCGACTTCACCGCCAGCCACTGGCGACCTAACAATTTTACGTTTCAACCACAGATGTCACTAGAGAGCACAAAGTTACGTAGTGCAGCTTTAAATATAGGAAAGCATTACTGAGTGCACCAAAAATAATGCGGTCTTTAGGTGTATTGCAAATTTGTCTTGCAAATTTTTTTCAGGTAATAGTTTTTATATATTATATACATTTTTCATATAAAAAAAAAGAATATTTTGAAATAATAAATGTAAATATTAAACAAACTTTAAGTCTGCAAAATGTTCATAGTGGATGAAAATGAAAGGGTTCATATAATAGAAATAATGAATTAGACAGAAACTGCTTGCAAAATTAAAAAACTTATCAAACATTAAATAAATAAACAAACATCATCTGGTTGAATGCTTTTGTAAAATTAAATGGTTTGTATGCTTTCTGAATGTCCAAACTCCTACACCCAGTGGTTGGATGTGGAACTACAGCTGTGATGCACCGCACAAGAACCGAATTATTTGGATAGATGTGACATTACAAGGTAAAGTGCATCCAAAATATTTTAAACATTTGAGTATTACTTAATAGATTCCTAACCAAAACTCCTAAACCCGCGCACCAAGACCAAAACAGCTCTCTTTCACTTTGCAAATGCAGTATCTTGGATGAATCATCAATTTACAGCCCAAGCTGTTTTCAGGGCATGAACATTCAAGTCAAGTCATTTTAATATGTATATTGCCTTTCACAGCACACATCGTTTCATAGCAGCTTTACAGAGATCAGACATTAACAGAAGATAAAACTGTAATGTCTATAATGTCTATGAGTTTAAAAAATAATGAATTAAATAATAATTGTATTAATAGCAGTGAGGAAGCTGAAGGTGACTGTGGCAAGGAACACAAAACTCCATAAGATGTTGATTAATGGAGAAAAATAACCTTGGGAGAAACCAGACTCACTGTGGGGGCCAGTTCCCCTCTGGCTAACATCATTAATATAATGTAAATATTACTTATTTATGTGCAGTGCAAGTCATGGTTTAAAATGATTAAACTAAGTGTTAAGGGTCAGTGTTTAAACATCGATTTAATTTGAACTGTAAGATTAATGTCCAATGTCTTTGAAGTTAATTCTGGATTAACTGCATAAGTTCACATAGATGCAATTGTCCTTGTTAATTGGCTGATGAAGGCTTTTGTTGGCAATTAATTGATAGTCTATGTATTCCATTTCAAGAGTGTATTCCATCAATAGACTGAGGTGATGCAGGCAGAGATCAGTGAGGTGCATCGCAGTTCAAACTTGCCAGCAATTTTGGTGAGGTCCATCCTAAATCCAATGTTCAGGCAGTGGCATATGAAGTATCCCATGTCTTATGGTTGGAGTTGGCATCAGTTCATCCTCTGAAGTCCATCATAATAGACTGAAGTGATGTTTGGCTGGCACCGGCTGCATTTAGTCATCATCACACAGCGACACGTAGCAGTGGAGTCCAAAAGGAAGCAGAAATGGAGCTGAATCCAGCTGGTTCTGGTGACCTCAGGATAGGTCGAGACAGCGAAACAACTAAAATAATATAAGCATAGATGCCATTAAATTTATTGCAGAGTTATAGATCATGATCACTGTTTCAGGTTCCTGCAGACCTAACTAAAGCAGCCTAATTGTGGGTTGGAGGATAAATTAGGTGTATGTCTGGCTAAATAGATGAGACTTTAGTCTAGACTTAAACTGAGAGAGTGTGTCTGAGTCCCGAACAGTGTTAGGGAGAATATTCCATAGTTGAGGAGACAAATATGAAAAGGATCTTCCTCCTTTTGTGGATTTTGATATTCTAGGAACTATTAACAGGCCAGAATTTTGCGATCTTAATGAACGTGTTGGAATATAGCGTGGTAGAAGATCACTTAAGTGCTGCGGAGCTAGACCATTCAAAGCTTTGTATATAGTTAACAGAATTTTAAAATGAATACAGAATTTAACAGGTAGCCAACAACTGCACAAGTTGAGCCTGAAATAATTTTTTTCTCCAGCTAACACTTAAATAGTTGGTTTGATCTCCATCTGAATCACTCATTTTGGTTATTTTTACATTGCTTCTTGACACCAGAAATGGATATGGGCAATTTAAATCATCATGGCGCCCGCAGGGATTGCTCAGAAAAACTGTGGATAAAGTAAATACTCCCAACGGTTTGGAGCCAACTTAACTTGTTTCTCATCATCTAAAGAACCTTTTGATCTAAAGGTTTAAACTTATATGCGTTTTTTTTTTTTTCCAGACATTTATTTAGTTTTTTGAGACAATATCTTTTTTTTAGACATATTTAAATGTGTATTTATTTTTTCAGTCATTCTTGGTTGATTTAGAGTGGATAGTGAAGTCAAAGCAGCCTGTAAGACTACGCCCACATTTACCTGGATAAATCCGAAAATGGCATTTTCATTTTCAAAATGCTCTCCGTCCAGACTACCATTTCAAACCTTTTCTAAACGTTGCATATCCACACTGAAACATCTGAAAATAATTACATCCCCTTACTGTGAATGTAGAAAAATGTAAGATGTGTGGCCCTACTTCATTCCCATATATGGCCTGAAATGCAAATTCTCTACATGTTTCTGGTGCCAGACATAAATTCAGAGTGAACTTTCGAAGAAGCTCAGTTCTGGTTGTGCTTGGAAGACTAAAACAGAGAAATTATTGCATTTTCAACCAAAAACATATTAGAGTGGACGTGGGCAGCACACAAGGCAACTCCTTCAGTACTGTTTAAACTGCCTGATCTCATTATTATTTTTAGCTGCTCGTTTTTGACACTTAAACATACATTTTTGTATGTTTGATAGATGCTGAAACATGCAAAATGTGCATATTGACAGCACCTGAAACAAACATGTTTACATATTTACAGCATTATAAACATAAAAATATTAGTAACACTTCACATTACAAATGTGTTTTTTTATGACCATACTCAGTTTTTCCTAATTTTTTTAAAGTTTACTTGTTCATTGAACTGCTGTGTGTAAGCAATATCACACTCACAATATCTCATACAATGCAAGTGATTAGTGATAAGACATTTGTAGCTCCAGAAATCACATAAAAGAAACACAGAAGTAATACATAAAACTCCAATGATTTAATCCATATCTTCTGAAGTGAAATAATAGGTATGTGTAAGAAACAGAACAATATTTAATAATGTTTTACCCTAAATCTCCACTTTAATTTTCATTTTCAGGTGTGAAAATGAAACTTAACAGGCTTCACATGTGACTTTCAGATGTAAAAGTGAATATTTATAGTAAAATGTTTCTCACGTACACCTATTACAGTATATAGCTTCTGAAGATATGGATTTAACCACTGGAGTCAAATAGTTTACTTCTATGTTTCTTTAATGTCATTTTTGGACCTTCTGAGTTCTGGCCACCATTCACTTGCATTGAATGGACCTACAGAGCTGAAATATTCTTCTAAAAATCTTTGTTTATGTTCTCCTGAAGAAAGAAAGTCAAACACATCTAGGATGGCTACAGGGTGAGTAAATTACTGAATGAATGAATTTTCATTTTTGGGTGAACTATTACTTTAAATGAATGATTTTTGAGTTCATCAGCTGTCAGTTCAGAGATCAGTAAAATGCTACAAAATGATGTTGCAATTCATAAAAGCAACTCTATGAATACTTGCATTAACTTAACACTCACTTTTATTTGTGAAGAGGATGTGTGCTGGGTCTTCTGGAAACAAAGAAAAGGAAAGCACAGAGCCCAGAAAATGTTTGACCCACTGCTGACCAGCTGCCCCCCATCTTCACACAGATCTTCCACAGATCACTGAAGCAGTGTGAAGTTCCCTGATGGTTCAAATGCTCCATCATCATCCCTATCCCAAAGAAACCCCAAATCACAGGACTTAATGACTACAGAATCATCACTCTGACGTCTGTGGTCATTAAGTCATTTGAGAGAATGGCGTTGGCACACCTGAAGGACATCACTTGATTGCATCATATCCTGCAATATCTGGACAGACCAGGGACATATGCAAGGATCCTATTTGTGGACTTCAGTTTGGCTTTCAACACAATCATACCAGCTATTATCCAGACTAAATTGCATCAACTCTCTGTTCCTATGTCTATCTGTCAGTGATTCGCCAGCTTTCTAACAGACAGGCAGCAGCTAGTGAGACTGGGAAATTAACCTCCAGTACCTGTACAATCAGAAATGGTGTCCCCCAGGGATGTGTGCTCTCCCCACAATTCTTTTCTTTGTACACAAATGACTGCACGCCAAGGACCTCTCTGTCAAGCTCCTGAAAATTGCAGACGACACTACGGTCATTGGCCTCATCCAGGATGATGAGTCTGCTTACAGAAGGGAGGATGAACAGCTGGCTGTCTGGTGCAGTCTAAACAACCTGGAAATTAACAGGCTCAAAACAGTGGAGAGATTGTGGACTTTAGGTCCCAACATTGACCGAGCTCACCATTCTGAACAGCACTGTGGCAGCAGTGAAGTCATTCAGGTTCCTGGGCTCTACCATCTCACAGGACCTGAAGTGGGAGACCCATATTGAATTCATTGTGAAAAAGACCCAGCAGAGGTTGTTCTTTCTTCACCAGTTGAGGAAGTTCAACCTGCCACAGGTGCTGCTGATCCAGTTGTACTCAGCAGATATTGAGTCTGTCTTATAAACTTCAGTAACTTTCTGGTTTGGTACAGCTACGAAATCGGACATTAGAAGACTACAAAGGACAGTTCAGACTGCTGAGCGGATTATTGGTTGCCCCTGCCCTCCCTTCAAGAACTGTACACTTCCAGAGTGAGAAAAAAGGCTTGAAAAATCACTCTGGACCCCACTCACCCTGCCCAATACCTCTTTGAACTGTTGCCTTCTAGCCGGCGCAACAGAGAACTGAACACCAGAACTGTCAGGCACACAGATCCCCTCAGGCTCTCCATCTCACAAACAATTAAAACTGCCCCATTGAGCAATAATTATATGCAATACACAGCTTTGTATATTTATATTTATTCAACATACCCTAGCTCTTCTGCTATTACATTACCTTGCACTATCTGTATATAGCAGATTTGTATTTGCACATATTTGTTTGTACATAAATGTTGCATACTGAGGATGTCTTCAAAAATAATGCAATAAATAGTTTTTGTTTATCAATTAACATCATACAAAGTCCAGTAGACATAAAAAACCTAGATCAATATTTCTTGGGCCACCTTTGCTTTTAAAACAGCCCCAATTCTCCTAGGTACACCTGGACACAGTTTTTCTTGGTTGTTGACAGATAGGATGTACCAAGCTTCATGGAGATTTCACCACAGTTCTTCTATATATTTAGTCTCAATTGCTTCTGTCTCTTCATGTAATCCCAGACTAACTTGATGTTCAGTGGGGTGCTCTGTGGGGCCATGGAATCTGTTGCAGGGCTCCAATTTCTTCTGTGCTGTGACTGCCATTAGAACAGTTAGAACAGGGCATCACTTTGTGTTGGTTCTGGTGGACTACACAAAGCAATACCCAGAAGCAGTGCCTCTTCGCAACATCTCAGTTGTGATTGCGGAGGCACTTTCAGAATAATCTCCAGAATGGGGATTTCAAAAGAAATCCTCACTGATCATTGCTCTACTTTCATGTCACGTACACTACGCAAGCTGTATGAATGATTAGTTATTAAAATGTTTCGGAGAAGCATGTACCAGCCACAAATGGATGGCTTGGTCGAATGATTTAATAAAACCTTAAAAAATATTTTCCGAGTTCGTGCATGAAGATGCTCGGAATTGGGATAGGTTGCTCGAACCCCTGTTATTTGCAGTACGAGAGGTCCCGTAAGCCTCCACGGGGTTTTCCTCATTTGAGTTATTATATGGTCGTAAGCCCTGTGATGTTAGATGTCATGAAGGACAAATTGGGAGGAGGGACCTTTACAGAGCAAAAATGTAATTGACCTGAGAGCAAAACTCCACACACTCGGTGTCTATCACAACAGAATTTGCTACAGGCACAAGAATGTCAGTCCAGGGGAGTTCAGCTACGGGAGTTTGCACAGGGAGATAAAGTACTTGTATTACTGCTCACATCAAGCTCTAAATTACTTGTAAAGTGGCAACGGCCCTTTGAGGTCACACAGCGACTTGAGGAAGTCAACTATGAGGTAGTGCATATGGATAGGGGCAGGGCATGTAAAATGTACCACCACAACCTACTAAAACCATGGAGAGAGGCAGTCCCTGTATCCTTGGTGAGGAATCCTACCCAGAAGAGGGAGGAGCTTGGTCTGAGGTAAGTCTAAAAGCCAATCAGTCCACTCCGGTCCCGTGTGGAGACCAGCTCTTGCCGTCACAATGTACAGAGGTTGCCAGATTACAAAAAAGTTTCTCTAATGTGTTCTCGCCTCACTAACTTCATAGAACACCACATCGAGACCCCCTGGGGTAGTAGAACGTGGCCTGCCCTACCACTTACCTGAACACAGAAAACAGGTAGTATGGGAAGAATTAGAGGACATGCTCGATATGAGGGTACTAGAAGAATCCCACAGTGTTTGGGCCAGCCCGGTGGTTCTGGTACCTAAGAGAAAGGGCTTGGTGTGTGGATTATCGAAAAGAACGCGGTGTCGAAATTTGGCACGGATCCAATGCCGTGTATTGTCGAACTGCTCAAACAGTTGGCTCACTTTTACTTGACACTGGACATAACAAAGTGTTATTGGCAGCCTTTATAGCCAATTTCCCATGAGAAAATGGCCTTCTCCACACCATTTGAATTACTCCAATTTGTGACCCTTCTATTCAGTTTGTTTGGGGCCCTGGCTATATTTCAGCGTCTTATAGACCGAGTCCTCAGACCGCACGCTGCGTATGCCCCTGCTTATTTGGATGATATCATTATTTACTGTAATGATTGGCATAGGCACATGCAGCATCTGGGGGCAGTGCTGAGGTCACTGCAATGAGCGAGACTCACAACAAACCCGAAGAAGTATGCAATTGGACAGGTTGAGGTGCAGTATCTGGGGTTCCATTTGGAGCATGGGCAGGTGCGACCCCAAATTGATAAAACTGCAGCAATTGCAATCTGCCTAAGACCAAAAAGGAGGAGAGACAGTTCTTGAGTCTGGCTGGCTATTATCGAAGATTTGTGCCTAATTATTTGGACATCACCAGCCCACTGACTGAGCTAACTAAAAAGGGATCTCCAGACCCGGTCCAGTGGACAGAGCTGTGCCAATGAGCTTTCACTCACTGCACTTTGTGATGGGCCACATCTGCATTCCCCTGATTTCTCTCTACCTTTTGTTTCGCAGATGGACGCATCGGACAGGGGGCTGGGTGCTGTTCTGTCCCAAGTTGTGGAGGGGGAGGAGCGCCCGATGCTGTACATTAGTCGGAAGCTGTCTATGAGAAGTACAGCACCATAGAGAAGGAGTGTTTGGCCATCTAGAAGGTGGTCCACACTCTCCACTACTATTTGTTGGGACGAGCATTCATCCTCTGTTTGGACCCCTCCATAGGCTCAACCGCATGAAGGATGACAATGCCCGAATCACCCATTGATAACTGGCACTCCAGCCATTTAAGTTTGAGGTGGTATACAGACCGGGGGCACAGATGACTGTCACGGACTTCCTCTACAGAAAAGGGAGGGGGGAGTAGGCAGTCCAGACAGTTCCCCTGGCCTGTCTGGACTGCCTGGGGAGTCGGGCGGCGGAGTATGTGGAGGCGAGGGCTTTGGCGAGCACCCGGCTGGGGAGAGAGAAAGCAGTAAGGACATCCACCTGAGATGAATTGCTACTAATTACTTTTCCCATGATCACAGTGAGAGATGGGGGAGATAAAAGCATCCCAGTCCTCTAAGAGAGGAGAGAGAGTTACACACCAGAGACTGCTTGTCTGTGTTCTGAGAGTGCTTTGCTGAAAAGCTGATTTTGATTTCCATTCATGCTGAAAAGCTATCTTTTGTGTAAAGCTGGAAAGCGTATTCTGTTTTATTTTAATAAAGAGTGACTCATGTGGACTGTGGAAAATGGCTCCTGTTTTCTAATTTATCTGCTCCAAACACAAACTGTTGCCACAGTGTTAAAGGTGGGCTATTATCTACTTTTGGTGTTTCCCATCCCCCATGTGAATACAGACAAAGGGATATAGGGGGCTGTGACGCTTAAAAGATTAAAGGAGATTTGGCTGTTTAGATTTTCACCCAGATCTTTGGAAAAATACAAGTGAACTACCCTCACACTATTGTTCTGTATTAATGTAATTACTTGAATCATAAGCTTTATCATGTAACCATGAATGCTGCCACCCTATGCTAACTATATGTATAAATAATATGCAGTATAAAACCAAATAATTTTACAGGACACAGTACAAAATGGAAAGAAATGCAAACCAAAACCATGTAATGCTGAAAAAATATCTGCATTTGTTTTCAATGTTGAAATTAACTTAAGAGATATCAAATGTTACAATTTAAATGTGATCAAATGTGCATTTATGCAATAAAGGCATACCGTTTGTATGCTGGTTGCATTTTGCTTTTTCACACATACGAACAAGTGAAGCGCGTTTCAATCCTGTAACCTCTGGCTCGAGAGCCAAAACCACTCCCATTAAATCAGTTCAAAGCATGTAGTAAATGTTTGTGTACTCCACACCATCCTCTATACCTTTAGAACTAAAAACTACAAATAACTTTAAAATAAGCACATATATATATTTAATTATGCTTATGAGCGAGGTTTCAACTGAAACACTATACACTCACCTAAAGGATTATTAGGAACACCATACTAATACTGTGTTTGACCCCCTTTCGCCTTCAGAACTGCCTTAATTCTACGTGGCATTGATTCAACAAGGTGCTGAAAGCATTCTTTAGAAATGTTGGCCCATATTGATCGGATAGCATCTTGCAGTTGATGGAGATTTGTGGGATGCACATCCAGGGCACGAAGCTCCCGTTCCACCACATCCCAAAGATGCTCTATTGGGTTGAGATCTGGTGACTGTGGGGGCCATTTTAGTACAGTGAACTCATTGTCATGTTCAAGAAACCAATTTGAAATGATTCGAGCTTTGTGACATGGTGCATTATCCTGCTGGAAGTAGCCATCAGAGGATGGGTACATGGTGGCTATAAAGGGATGGACATGGTCAGAAACAATGCTCAGGTAGGCCGTGGCATTTAAACGATGCCCAATTGGCACTAAGGGTCCTAAAGTGTGCCAAGAAAACATCCCCCACACCATTACACCACCACCACCAGCCTGCACAGTGGTAACAAGGCATGATGGATCCATGTTCTCATTCTGTTTATGCCAAATTCTGACTACCATCTGAATGTCTCAACAGAAATCGAGACTCATCAGACCAGGCAACATTTTTCCAGTCTTCAACTGTCCAATTTTGGTGAGCTCTTGCAAATTATAGCCTCTTTTTCCTATTTGTAGTGGAGATGAGTGGTACCCGGTGGGGTCTTCTGCTGTTGTAGCCCATCCGCCTCAAGGTTGTGCGTGTTGTGGCTTCACAAATGCTTTGCTGCATACCTCGGTTGTAACGAGTGGTTAATTTAGGCAAAGTTGCTCTTCTATCAGCTTGAATCAGTCGGCCCATTCTCCTCTGACCTCTAGCATCAACAAGGCATTTTCGCCCACAGGACTGCCGCATACTGGATGTTTTTCCCTTTTCACACCATTCTTTGTAAACCCTAGAAATGGTTGTGTGTAAAAATCCCAGTAACTGAGCAGATTGTGAAATACTCAGACCGGCCCGTAAGAAAATCACCTTTCTTTCCCATTCTGACATTCAGTTTGGAGTTCAGGAGATTGTCTTGACCAGGACCACACCCCTAAATGCATTGAAGCAACTGCCATGTGATTGGTTGATTAGATAATTGCATTAATGAGAAATTGAACAGGTGTTCCTAATAATCCTTTAGGTGAGTGTATTTTAGTCTGTCATTTCAGTACAGTTATTAAATAAATTAATGAATTTTCACAATGTATTTTCATAATAATTGTATTCTAAAAAACAATGAAGATGCAGTTGACATGCAGGGGCTAAAGAGAATCTGTGTTTTTTATTTTTAATTGTTATTAAATGATGCCGCAGAACAATATATCCAAAATAATGTGGGCTGAAATGCATTTGCATGTCTGGGACTCAGGAGCGCCTGCTCTTATAACTGTTCTGGCGGATTGTGAGGACCCACTTTGAAGACCAGCTTTGGGTTAAACACTTCTGAATGTCAAGAGCTGTGTTCGAAGAATTGTGTGCCAAGGTCTGTCATTTTGTTCGGCCATCACACACTCATAACACGTTCACAGATGGTCAAAACACGTCATTGTTTTGTGTTTCCATTACCTTAATGAACATATTAACTCATGCAAAACTCTACAAAATCCATCACCTCCAAGCGCATATCAAGCGCTTCCATTCAGGAATTGCGCATACAAATAGTTGGATGGGAACCCAGCTTGTTTCAGCCACATCACAAAATGTGTTTATATGAATCTGCAGGATATATCTGACTTACCACGTGTTTCAATAAAATAAATACAATAAAATAAGAAGAGCCAGTCTTGATCCTGCAATTTGTCACACAAGTTGTTCTGTCATTCCAAACACACTATCACTAGGCTCTCAGTCCTCATGAGATGATTTCAAAAACGTAAGCTTTTCGCTACACCACAAAATCCTCTGTAACTTGAAATCATATCATATTAAAGCGTATCATATATAATATAAAAATAATGAGCACATACTGTATATATTTAATTACACTTATTAGCAGGGTTTCAATTCATCATCACTAACAACTAGCCGGGTCAATTAAAACACAGGTTAACACTTTTAATTATGTGTAGTTTTTTCAGTATGGCTAGCAAATACAATTATGAATGTTTACAATGAATTTCATTTATATTTTCAGGAAGATAATTACATAGCTAAGATCTATGAAGCAATAGTTTTTTGTTTTGTTTTTATTGAAAAAGGCTAACATTCAAATGCTTTTTTATATACCAATTCATAAGCTAACTTATGCTATAACTTTAATGCTACCATTCATTTTGCATTGTTAGATCGCCTTCTACACGTCAAAATGTAAAAATAAACATAATTCACACTACTAAACGATGGTTACAAAAGTGTTCCTTTGGACCTCCTGGCGGCGAGTTTGTGAACGAGTCTTACGTGTGAGAATTTAACGTTTTTTTGCACCGGTATTTCCCGTGGTGAAGAGCATCAGTTTAATTGAGTACCCACTGGACATCCACACCAAGCAGGATCCAAGTGTCAAAGATTGGGCTATGCAGGGCCTGGGTAGCTCAGCAAGTAAAGACACTGACTACCATAGCTGTCGCAAGTTCGAAACCAGGTCATGCTTAGTGACTCCAGTCAGGCTTCCTAAGCAACCAATTGGCCTGGTTGCTAGGGTGCGTAGAGTCACGTTGGGTTAACCTCCTCCTGGTCACTATAATGTGGTTCTCGCTCTCGGTGGGGCACGTGGTGAGTTGTGAATGGATGCCGCAGAGAATAGTGTGAAGCCTCCACACGTGCTACGTCTCTGCGTTACACGCTCAACAAGTCACGTGATGAGATGCGCAGATTAACGGTCTCAGATAAGGAGGCAACTGAGATTTCTCCTCTGCCACCCAGATAGAGACGAGTCACTACGCCACCATGAGGACTTAGAGCGCATTGGGATTTGCCATTCCGTCTTGGGGAGAAAAGGGGAGGATATCCCCCAAAAAAGAAAAAAACAAAGATAGGGGTCTGTGTATTAACCGGCAAAAGCGTCAGTTGGCAGTTTTATCAGTGTGTCGCTTGTGACATATTTTAAATGTAATTTTGGAATGTATCGGACTTGAGCCACAAGTAGATATACACAACTACACCAAGTATGGAGTTGCATCGTAGAACTACGTTCAGATGAGATTGACCCACATGGGAAAAGCAATCTGTCAGCCAGAAGTGGTGTATAAAGTATTTTCCCAATCTGGGTGATCTTTTCCGATGTTAGCATTGAGCCGACAGTGCCACACTTCTGCCAGAATCGGCACAAATGTGCTTGCTATTTAGGATGCTAATGCTACAGTATCGTAAGGGCAACTTCTCATTCTAGTGCAGGTAATGAATGGAAACAACATGGGATGTATATTTACATTTATTTAACACTAAAATATATAGCACATACAAAATCATTTTGTTTAATCATTGACCCACAACATTTACTTAGTTTTCTCATCTTAACCACTAATAGTTCTAAACATAAATAACTAATATTGGCATTATATTCATTCATTTTCTGTTACAGTATACTTTCATGTACAGCTGCATTGAAACTGACAGAAGTATATTATTCTGCTATTTCCTGTGGTTGTGTGATAGTTTATAAGCCTGTTTCACTTAATTCTGGTATTCTTATTCAATGTAATGTTGTTTACATTGCAGTCTGTGAAAGCAGAACTTTGCCACCCTTAGAAAAAATGCAACCGCTTTTACGCGAAGCGTTACTTCCACATTGCAAAATGAGGTTGATACCTTGCTAAACACTATATTGGTTAGCATTTAACATATAAACATAATTTATTCTAGAAACATTCCCAAACTGCACAAGAAACATTGGCAACCCCATATATTGTTGTATTGTGTATTTATTGGATTCATGTTTCATTTGTCAAAGCATTCCCAAGTGTTTTCTGTACAGCTGTAGAAACATGCTGTAGTTACTCAGTGATGTCATATCCACCTTTTCATTCATAACAGTATGAAGCGCCCTCTGTCTGCTCATATGAATATAACACATAATAGGCAAGTGTTTCACTGCTATTGAAATGCTCCTCAGATGCACCATTAAAATGGGATAATATTTTTCACATGTCTAAATATTTAATTAAATAAAAGCCAATAAAAAGTAATCTCTTCAGTAATTAAAACTTTTTGACTGTAACTGTATTCTGATCTATTACATATAAGATCCTTTGCACCTCAAACTTGCAAAAACAGTATGCTTTGAGAACAGCACACTAGAGCAGGGCAGCCTCAAAAAGACAAAATGTTCTGAATTGACCGTTGATTTTGTGAAATGTATTCCGCAAATGGGAGAATTCCATAGAAAATATTCTGATATTATCATGAGTTTTAATGATGCAAAAAATGTAAGTTGCTATGGTATAAATGCTAGATGTTTAAATGTTTTTATATTATAATATTAAGTTATTTTGTATGACAAATGGAATTTTGGATTTTCATTTGAACTCTAAAAGTTTAACCTTGAGTAAAGTAATGGAATGCTCCAAAATGAATTGAACATGGAACTTCAGTGATGTTTTGTTTGTGCAAAATAAAAGTAGCTTGAGTGACTTTCTTGTTCTCATGAGAGTGTGTTGTGATGCATAAACCCAAACCTCATGGCAGCTGTTGAATCTGTGGAGGGGCTCCAGCGCTGTGGGGCTGTTTACTAGCTGTAGGGTCTGGACAGCTTGAATCATTAGAGGCATCAACGGATTTCAAGTCCAGTCAGGAAGCTTTACAGCTGAAAGTCAGTGTGTCTGTTTGTGGAAGAAGCTTGGTCCAAACTAAGGGAGTAAATTGAACTAGATCAAACACCAAAATACTGGTGGATTATTAATATGGATGGAGCCAGAGGGGCCAGTGTCCCAGGGCCACATACTTCCAGGGGCCTCCAAAGCCTCAGGCTGCACAGATCGAGAATGCCAAAGGAAGCTGACTTCCAGGGTCCCCAGACCCCACAGCATATTCAACATGAGCTGATCATTAGTGTTCCCAGGCCCCTCAGAATTCACACAGCAATCAAAACACCTGGGCCCCTTGGAGCATACAGCACATACAGCGGAGTCCCTTGTTGGCAAGTTACGATATGAAAACAGTGATAATTCCTCATCTCAGCCTCTGTAGTAACTCAATCTTGGAAGTTATCCGGAACGGCCCTTTATTTACAAACAATATAATTTGAAGCAAGCAAGGACCAGACACGTTATAATGTGTAGCAAGAGGCATGTGTCTCACTTCCTAATAGGCTTTTAACATTTCATTTAAAGTAAATTTAGAAAAATGCATGAGGTGTGTTTGTCCATACAATGCAAGTCATATATTTGGGTCACGGGACTATGCCCACATTCCCAGATGAAGTATGTCTGTAATCTATTCATACTCCTCATTTGCATACCTAAAGGACATGCTCTTTTACCATCTGAGAAGTCTGTCCTTCCTCAAGTGCAGTACATACTCTGACAGTACACAATTTATTTTACGCAGGGAACGACTTGCACATACCATATTAGGTTATTAAACTTATAAACTCTGTTTGAAGCAAGAAAATACATTTTGGCTGGTCGTACGAGTCACTGTAAATTCATATAATCGGACTCAATTGACACTGCTTCAGGGGTTCACTGTGATCAAGACCAACTATAAAATATTTCAAAACTGTATGATGTAATGAAGCCTTGTTCGAAGTCTCGTGACTTGGCCAATTTCAAACGCACTCCAAAAAACTGGTTTGAAACAAAAGATCCATAAAGATTTCAAAGGCTCATGAAGCAGTGTACATGCACAAAAAAGTCAAGTTTCACATTTTCATTTTTAAAAACGGGTTAGCACTGCTTTTAGCCCTGGGTTATGAAACACTGCACTAGAGTTGTGTTAGGACAGCTTTTGTGGGGTAAACACAGATTCTAAGCAATCTGACTGATCTTCACATGGCAAATGTCACTGTAGTGCCATTTTCAAATAAAAAATGGATGGACTCTTTTGACTTGGGCTAGTAAGCAACCTCCTAGCAACCACCAAGAACATCCTAAGGACCACAAACCTTGCAGGGTTTGAACCAACAACCTTTTAGTTACCGACCCAGATCTTTGCAAGAAAATCCCCCCCACAACATGAATTATCCAGATAATTAACCAATAGTTATGTAACAGCACTATACAGTACTTGTTCTATTAGGATTGGCATGATATTAAAGAAAATTATGAATATAGACTTGTGGTGAACCATCAGACCAGATGACATTTCGTGAACCAGTTTATTGCAGTGCCCCTCTCTAACTTTCAAGGCAAAGAAGAGTGTCTCTATTTTGATTGAACTGTGGCAGGACCAACACAAACAAATGTCAAGCACAGCCATCATATAAGCTGCTTGGACAAAAAACAAATACTTCAGAAAGTAAGGCCCCAGACCTTCCAGCACATTGGAAAAGACTTCTCATTGGTTCATGAGTGGTTTCTTAGCAACATCTTAAACCCCCCCACCCTAAGGTTGACCTAATACAAGAGGTGAGAAGGGCCATAAATATCTTAAAAACCTCTCGAAGCAGCATTAACTTACCATGTTGCAAAAGTTGAAAAGAAGAAGCCACAAAGACAAATCTTTACACACAAACTTTTGTTCCTAACATGGACACCAACTGCAACACATCCACTGTTTGTTCACAAAGCCTTTTATGTCAATTTCAGTTATTCAATTAACACAATAGATCACACAAATTGAACTTTGGTGGTATAAATGAATGCATGCATAATATTTAATCTTCCAATAACTTGTTTGGTCTTTGTATCTTCAAAACATGCCAAGAGAATTTTTGAAGAGGTTTGGAAAATGAACAATGCATAGATGAGACTTTAAAGACATTGTTCTAACTATCTACATTAAAATATGCAAATGTTCAAGACAGAGAAGAGAGGGTGAGCCACACTGTATTGGCCCCCTCCAATCTCAGCAGCCAATCATAGCCCTGAAACAGGAAGGTGCCAAACTTAAATCTCCTCCTCATCGGGAAGGTGTAAAGCATCCTTACAACAGCCACACCTTTGTCCAGAGTCCCTGTCCAGAGGGTCATTAACAGGATACTCTTCTAAAACATGTTCTTTCACTCTACGAGAAAGAGGCAATAACAGAATAATAATGAACATCTGAATCTCTGGCCTGAGTGGTAGGAGATGTAACAGAATGAAAACCATCCAACGTGCTAAGTCTACACTTCACAGAGAGAGGAAAACACATCACCCAATGTTCTTAGTTTCCATCTGAGATACAGGGGAAGTTCGACCAAGTACTGAGTCTCACTACAAGAGACTACATTTACATTTATGCATTTGGCAGACACTTTTATCCAAAGCGACTTATTACAGGGACAATCCCCCCGGAGCAACGCAGAGTTAAGTGCCTTGCTCAAGGACACAATGGTGGTGGCTGTGGGGATCGAACCACTGACCTTCTGATTAACAGTTATGTGCTTTAGACCACTAAGCCACCACCACTCCTACATGTAGCAAGGCACTACACGTACTATTGCAATGGCAAGTTCGGAACCCCTATAACAGGGAGATAACAACAGCGACAAGGTTTAGCTCTGATGAGCAAACCCTCTCTTCAGGGTTTGTGCATCTGCGTATTCCAGATGATGAATCTTGCACCAACATTAGAGCTGTATATTTGCGTGTTCCAGATTGCAAGAACCCTATCGGTGCTACAGGAGATCAGCATTCCTCAGCTCCTTTGTGTCCAAGGCTGTTAAACGGAATCCAGCTCCTTCCCCAGTGTAACGTAGCCCTGAGCCCCAGTGAAAGAACTCATCAATCGATCAGGGAGAATGTAAATATCATTACTAAACCTCTTTCCAGAGACCTTGGCATTAGTGTATACTATCAGTTTATGATTTTGAAATGTTCTTTAGATTGCATAACCTGTGTATCAAATTTCTTGCTAATAATCTTTGAGTTATTTGTTTAAATAGGAATAAGGTTTGCACCTTATTAATGAACAGAGAAACAGCAAATTGTCTTTCATAATATAATAGTCATATTTTACCATTGCTACATCCAATTCAAACACTTGCATCTTTCCATCCAATGCACATTGTTTACCTATTCGTTTATTTGATCTTTTAGCATAAGTACCATTTTGTAGTTTTCGTTAGATATTCTTGTTAATCTTTTTGCAAATAAAATGTAGTTTAATACAACTGTGTGTTCCTTGTGTTGATGATGTGCAGAAGAGCTCTAAAGGGTTAGGCTGAAATTCATAAATCCTTCAGATTAATCATATGACCAGCTCCCTCCAATTTACATATTTCTAATTATTGAATGGTCCATTTGGAAAATTATTTTACTGTTAAGGTGAAACTCCTTAACTGGTGCCCTGAAGATGGAGGGAGGGGCCGTCTGATATTAATAATCACGCACACACATACACCTGAAATGAAGTGTGAATGAAAATCACCACATGCTTTGGTGTCTTTTTTGACGCCTAGCTCATTTCAATTGGTGCCAGGGTGATTCTCACTCCAGATTACATTATCAGAATTGATCTACTTTCTAACACAATAATCTGAAAGACAATGAAAAGTTTAGAGCTCTAGTGCATGTCACACATGTTCATATATGCTGTAGATAATTCTAAAAGGTTGTTAATTACTGTGACAGCCATAGATTGCAGTCTCTTATCTCAAACTGAAATAATAGGTAAATATAATTTGATATATTTCAGTGTGAGTCACTTCACTAACCCGTGGACACAGACACCCAAAATAACACAACTGAGAGGGAAGAGTTTAAACAGTTGCTTAGCAACCAATTACTTCCCCACAATTATGGGTACTTATGATCTGCACATACAATCTGTGTAATGAGAGTACTTTAATATCCTATGGGAACTGAACGGAACACCTATCTGAAGATGCTTCTAAGTTAGGCTGTGGAAAATGAAGTACTGTTGTCTATCTAAAATATGATGAGAGATTATGAGTGATAATGCTATGCTGTTGCTTGAAGTACAGCCTGTAATAATGACTTTGTTATGCAGCCATTTGAACTTCACAAATTACCCACAAGTAATTCAGCTTAATTAGTTGACCTGCCTCATATTCATTCAGCTGGGAGGATATACTGTATATATATATATATATATAGTTATTTTATGGGTATACAACCCTGCATTTTATCATGATTACTTACAGTGCAGTTCATATATCTAATAAAATTACAATTTACAAAACTCAAGGGTGGGGTGAGTTAGCGATGGTCGGTATGACCAAAATTATAAATGTATAAACTTAATTTTACCCTATGTGACTGCACATCAGACAAATTCTATGAATATAATGAGTAGCAGTGCAGTAGCTGTAGCTTATGGAACTGAACATGAACAATGCTCTCTCTCTCTCTACTTTTGGTCTTAAATTGTTTGGCTAGGTGTCAGCTAACACTGGACAAAAGAAGAAGAAAAAAGCTCTATCATCTTCTATTCCAATATACAGTTCTGAAAGGCAGGGGACATCCCAACACAGCTTCAAAAATCTGGTAAAAAAAATTACATTAAAATAAAAGCATCAAAAGCTTGTAATAAATGCTCTGTTTGCTCAAACTCCCTTCATTTAGTCTTAGATAATTCCATTAGATGGCAGCAAACACTAGATTTTTTTCTATCACAACATACAGGCTACCCAACATGGTTTGTGATTCCACCCATTTTGACTCTTTTTTTGGGAAGCCCTGCCCTTTTCCCATGTTTGGTGGAATGTCTCGGCCTCTGAATGGACTACAAGTTTGATCTTGGTGTCATTTAAAATCTACGAATCTCAAGTACACACATACACACACACACACACAAACACACACACACACACACTCACATACACACAATGCTGTGTGACACAACAGACTGTATATCTATGTGCGGAGTTGGGGCTCCCCCTGCCTCTCAGATCTGTATATTGTGATAGAAAGCGATAGGGAAAAAAATAATTCTAGTTTCAGCTGGCACATTGATGAATGAGAGAGAGAGAGCAAACAGAGCCTTTATTAAAAGCTTTTGAAACATTTTGATGCTGTGTTGGGGCATCACCTGCATTTCTGGTCTGTATACAGAAATAGCAGGTGATAGAGACATTTTTTAATTTAGAGTTAGCTGGCACCTAGACAAGCGATTTAAGGCCAATAGTAGAGAGATCAAGCAAACAGAGCCTTTTTTGCAATATTCTGAATTTGAACATAAAAAAAGTACATTTATGTAATAAGGACAGTGTAGGGACTTGATTGTTAATGGTTAAGTTGAAAAATTATAATACAACTTTTGTACAGTAACAAACTATTTATACTTTGCTACATCACACTATACTGACTCCACTTAAGACATTTAACCCCTTACACCCTGAAGGCATTTTAAAGGAATTTATGCTTAAATGGCATAACCAAAAATAAGAGCTTCTAACTCTAAACAAATATAAAAGAGGGTCAATTGCATAGCATCAATTTATAGAAAACTTTTCAATATGGGAAGAAAATGTATTAGAGACTCTCATGCTTCAAAACTGCTGACAAAACACACAATTATTAACACTAAAAAAAACTTTTCAGTTATTATTCATTTTGGACATTATACCTTTTAGATAGTAAATATGGAATGTCATTGTAAAGGGATCAATGGAAAGGAGGAGGCGAGAACCGGCTTGACGATTTAAATAATAGTTTAATGATAAACTTAAAAGAAGACAAACACACACATGACGGACATGTCAGTAAACAATCTCTCTCTCCCGCACAATCTCCTGCAGTCGACCTTTATTCCTCACGGAGGCATAATTAGCCTAATACGGGACCGGGTGTGTATGATCACGACCCGGCCCCGCCCTCCGCCCTGCCACAGTCATCAACTTAACTTTGGTGTTGTTCTCCAACATGTCAATTATACCAGGAAAACAAATGTGTTGATAGGACAAAGCGATTACAAGTTATAGCGTATGGAAACATGGTGGCCAAGGTGGACTTTTATTATTCCGGAGTCGTTTTGGCACATTTGTTCTGTTGTACATTATATAAAATCATATCACCCAGCCTTTAATGTAGCTATTTAAAATAAAATATTGTTTTGCTGCTATAAATGCCTCCACTGCGAGAGAAAAAAAACTTTGCTTGGTTGACAGTTGTGTCTAATTTACCATGCTGTATTTTTGGGACAAATCTTTTCTTTAGTGCAGGATTATCATCTGCAAGTGAAGCATAAAGTTTTAAACATGGAGAACTTGTTTGGTTTGTTCGATTGATTTAAAGTTCCATTTCTAAATGTTAACAAGCCTTTTGTACCGGTGGTCTCTGGGAACAGAATTATCCCCCCCGCAGACTCTCCTGCAAAATGACAATCTGTTGGCAAAGCACTGCCCACACTCAGATTCATTTAAAGGAATCTAAATGCACAAGACCGGGTTTT
Source organism: Xyrauchen texanus (assembly GCF_025860055.1). Lineage (NCBI taxonomy): Eukaryota > Metazoa > Chordata > Actinopteri > Cypriniformes > Catostomidae > Xyrauchen > Xyrauchen texanus. Next base: position 54,720,130 of record NC_068279.1, on the reverse strand, counting down.
TGATAAATATACCCATCCAGCAACTGCCACAGTCTCACCATCACATTTTCAATGCAGACAGCTCAGATGCTCTTTATCAACCCGACTGAAATCCACCACCGTTTTATCCGTTAAAGCTCACTTATTGACTTTTGTTTGATCAAATAATGGTGACATTCCCTGTAAAAAAAACTAAGCAAAACTCAATCTAAAACAAAACAAAGAAAAACCGTAAGACTAAACATATATGTTTCCTTTGTTAATGGCTATTAAAGGGGTTCATTAATGACTTAAGTAACTTACAAATGATAAATCATGCATGCCCATAAAACGAAGTGCATAAAAGGGTCACTCTCATACAATGCTTTCCTAATAGTGACCATTTTACCTCACATGCGTTACATGCTTAATGACTAAATCTTACTAATCTATGAAAATGTACCTCAATGTAAAGTGGAGTTCCAAACATTAGTAACCTATGTACATAAAGTTGAGTTTAATGTTCATCAGACTTTATTAGATGATATCTGCTGTGAATGAACATGAGGAGCTGAAAAGTGTTTTTGTAGAGGACTTTAGGAATAGGTATGTTGGGACAGCACTCGGAGTAACAGCATTCTTTTGACATCAGTGTGACAGGAAAATTGACAAAACAAGCGAGTCAGTAATAAATAGGAACACAAAGGGACATAACGCCCCCTTTTACATCCCTCTCTCACTTTAATAATAATTGTTTGCAGCATTGTGACAAAAATCAATGTATTTGAAAAGAATGTTCCTAAAATAAGCATGAATACGTCTAATTATTAAACAATTATACCATGCAAGTTAAAATCCTAATTATTGTGCAAGTTGCCATTTGAAAGTTGCCCCTTTTATATGCATATAAAACATTTTATATGTTTTAAGTGACGCTAACTAAATTTTTTAGGTAAAGAAACATTCTTTATTAATTAGTTTTTTACTAGCTTATTCAAAATTAATTGTTTTAAGTTAAAGAAACTTTCTATAATAAGTAGCTTTTACTAGGTAATTGTAAGTTTCGTTACCTTAAAGGGTAACTAAACACCTGCTCAGAGTCTGACTCCACCCACTAGAAATATTTGAAAATGCTGGAAAAGTGGGCAGACCCCGGCGGGGATAGAGGGAACGAACCGAGTGCGGGGCTGAGCGGGGGGGGGGGTACCTGAGACTCGTAGTGACGGATTAATTGACAGCTGCTGTCAGACTCTATGTTATTATTATTACTCACACGGTCGCAAGACGACATGTACATGAATCTGGCATGGTGAGCTGGAACCTGCTTAGGTCAGCTGTCACCGCTTACGTCACGAAGTACCGCAACAGCCAATAGGAAAATCACCAGTACTAATAAAGCCCCATGCTTACAGATCATTAACTAAAAAAGTTGGTTTAGGGTTTAGTTACCCTTTAAATGTAATAAGCTAAATTAAAAATGTTTAAGTAATTTTTACTAGTTTTGTTTAGGGCTTAACTGTACAAATAAAAATCAAGTACTGATAATTTAAACACTTCTATTACATTTATCATAAATGACTTACTTTATCAGTATCAAATAGGTATCTTAAAGTATTTAGATTCAAAGAAGATGTACAAACTCTGAAACTGATTACAAAAAATTTTAAGTAACTTTAACTCAAAATGGCTAACTAAACACGTTTTTAAATAATAAAAAACAGGGTAACAGACAATTTAAATGCAAGTTACTCTATTATTAAGTAACCATAAAACATTGACCAAACATCAACTATAAAAAATTTAAATGCAATTGCATTCTTCAAAAACAGTGCAAGGGCTTTGAGATAAATCATGTTACAGTACAAAACTTTTCATGATAATATTGATATATCATGCCAGTCTTTATTTTTAATGCCTGACTTGGCATTTTACTCACTGAAGATAAAAAAATGTAAAAAATAACTCAAACAAACAAACAAATCTAATACGGCCATAAACCGTTTGCTCTTTGATTTACCACCTTGCACATAATTGTGTAATAAATCAAAGATATTAAGGTAACTTCCTGAGTGTAAGCATTATGGCAAACTATCTGGATATTGCCCAGCCCTAATCACTTCCATAAAGTAGGAACACTCTTCCAAACTTCACCTCTAATGGTAATGTTAGAAATATAAGGAACAGTTTTTCAAAAAGAGTGCCAAATGAATTGTTTTAAGCGGTCACATATATGAGAGGATGAACACATGGTATATGTCACTTATACCTTGATAGTAATTTTTACGTAGAAAATCAATTGAGAATCTGTTGAGAAAAAAACAGGTGGAAAAGTCTTGATTAGTTAATTCAGCAAATTAAACACCTTACAAAGTCAAGGTATCATATTAATACTAAAACTGTAAAATACAATATTGCCATAAACAGTTCCGCTCAATGATTTAACACACTGCTCATAATGACCTTAACATACAGATAAAGATATGGCTACTGCAGTGTAAACAGTATGGCAAAGTGTATGTGATACTGTTTGACACATCAATACAGTGCAAACATGCCATCATTCAACTTGACAAGTTCAACCTCAATCTTCTCTGGGCAGAAGTTTGTGGCATCTGTTGAAATGCCACTGATTGAGAGGAACCCAAGTGGTATGTCATCAATGTCTGGTTCATCAGACCATGCCACCTGAAGACAAGAACAGAGACATTTTACTTGTTACTACAAATTTCAAAAGGCTGACAGCTAACAAAATGCATCAGCAACATATCAGGAGATAGTCAAAGACAGCTGTCAAACCTAATTAATCACAATCCATAAATGTAATTTCTTTCAGGGGTCAATCAATATGAAACGTGAAATAAAACATGTCCACATCATAGGTGTACGTTGTGTTCACATGTGATAGCAATTGTGGTATTAGGATCAAATTTGAACCTTTACAGCATTTTAGCATTACGGAAAACTGTTGTCTGAGATTTCTATGATGTGTTTTCTGTCAAATCACAGTAACAAGAAAATGTGTTATTTTGATGTAGTTATATATATTTACCAAAATGAAAAATGGTGCAATCAAGTCTACAGCCCCTATGATAACAGGTCTGTGAGAAATAGCTGCCAAACATCATCAGTTACATAATCTGCTGCCCAGAACTCACCCACATCTTGTATTTGAAATTATTATTTTGATAAATGTATCCTTTTTTCAACTATGACGCTTTGAAGAAATGTCATGAAACAGTAGTATAAGTTATAAAGTGCAAATAATTCACACCCAGAAATATTGATTTATCAGAATTGTCAATATTCTTGCACTATTGAAAATTATGATGATTTATGATGTGGGACTTAATTGATACGCACAATATATCCATTGATTTTGATTATTAAAATAAAAATGTATAGAAACTTACTGAGGACGTAAGATTTATTGCAGGACTCTTGGGTTAGACTGTGGGAGTTTCAGCTACATGGACCTATTTAACTAGACACTTGTTGAATGTGAATGTTGATTGGTTTTGATTTGCATCTATTCCAAATTATTGTATCCCATGCAATAACTACAATTCTAATGGATATATTCAAAACCTGCAACTAGAACCTGAATGACAGGAGATATAAAAAGTTTGATGAATTATTCCCCACTCACAATATCAAGCTCTGTTTACATTAGATTACATTACATTAGATTATATTTTTGCAAACTTAACATTTCATTTAGTAAAACTTTTAACTTAATACAAATAATCCTTTCTGGATTTGAACAAATGAAACAATGTAACTCTTTGACAAAAAGATTAATTGTATTCCATGATTAATTGTCATATAAAAACTTCTAAACAACATGCTCACTTACATCCCACGTCTTCAGAATGCTTGAATCATGCTCATGCAGATAGGCAGGGAGAGCACGGAGGACATCAACACTTCATTCACTGTGGATGCTAATCAGCACAGCCACACTATACTATGCATCACCCTACCATGTCTATATAGATAGAGTCCAAACAAAGATGATCCAAAATCCACCGTAGTATCTTTATCAGGCATCAAGAAGAGTAACAAACTGACCTGGAGGTCATAAATCCTGAAAAGCTGACCCAGAACGTTCCCTGTGCGAGCAGCTTACTTCCTGAACAAGCTCTGAAGACGGGGGTCATGTCGGTCCAACACAGCAAGCTCTGAAGACGGGGGGGCATGTCAGTCCAACATAGCATAGAAGTGGTTCTTCAGGTTGATGTTTGTAATTCTGTGAAACTCTGCACAAATATAAATGAGTGTTTAAGACAGAGTATATATGTGGCCCTGGAGAAAACCTGTGACTCTATTTTAAGGGCAGACCAGCGTTCCAGGATCTCACCAACAGGTAGGTTATCACCGATGACCTCTTTGCGTCGCAGGTGGTTTGCATTAACTTTGTAATCTTTGTAATGCAGTCTTAGTTGTTCAAGGATTGAGGCATCTTCACCTCTTGGGAAATTAGGGACGAAATTTACATCTGCCCTCATGTGTCTTTTGATGTTGTTGTGAGGAGCTTGTTTGTCTCGGTTATTTCTAATCCTCTTCCCAGAATTTACAGCTACCTCATGAAATCCAGCCCGACTCAACTTAGTGCGGTAGTACCCCATCTTAAACGTCAGACTATTTTTCCAACCATACCACCCTGTCTGAGATCCTGGCTCTTTTAGACAAGGATGCTTAGTGACAAGTGCTTCTGCAACAACTGAAACTTCCTTATTGTAATGGTGGCGCGTGCACAACGCGAGGCTCAGCGTCTCTCCAGTTTTTGCAAATTAGTTATTATTTGCCTAGTTATTTTCAGCTCAATTCATCTTCATACAATCGCCACACACTATTGGACATCAAACTTCGCTGCCCAAACATATGAAGATGAACAGTGAACCGCAGTGGACACAAAATCAGACCTCCATCTGCTACCTCCAGAGTTACTCCGGTCCCCGGACTTGAGTGAGTCAGCCAGTCCGACAGGAAGTGCCGCAAGCGTAAACAAAGACAGGGTAAGCGGGGCGGCCTGGGGCTAAGCTAAAGCTAAACCCACATGGCCCAGTGCTACTGAGCTCCGGATCACTCAGTGAATGTTTTTGGACTGCAAAGTTATGGCTTTCACAGAGACTTGAATCAATAGCACCATTACAACCACAGCGATTGAGCTAGAGGGGCACAATAGCCATAGAGCTGACAGAACAGCTGTGAACTCTGGTAAAAGGTGGGGGTGTTTGCATCTATTTAAACAGAACTTGGTGCACTGATGCTGTTATTACCAAATCCCACTGTTCTGCTGATATAGAGTACCTCTTTATCAAGTGCAGACCCTTTTACCTGCCCCGAGAATTTACATCTACCATAATCGCTGCAGAATATGTACCCCTGGATGCTAATGCTAAGCTAGCCATGAAGAAACTCTATTCTGTTGTTAGTAAACTGCAAACAGCGCATCCGGACGGAGCCTTTATCATTGCTGGGGATTTCAATCACGCCAATTTGAGGACAGCACTCCCTAAATTTTATCAAAACGATTCTTGCCCTACAAGAAGAGACAACACTCTTGATCATATGAATACAAACATCTCTGATGCCTACAAAGCCACCCCCCTCCCCCATGCTGGACAATCTGATAGCTTATCCCTGTTCCTATTCCCCAAATACACCCCATCATAAAATGTGTGAAACCCACAGTGAGGACTGTAAATGTGTGGCTGGAAGGAGCAGACTCTTCTCTACAGCATGAGTTTGCTTCTCAGGACAACCTGAACTCCCACACTGACATTAATAGCTACACAAATTTTGTTCTGCAACACATCAATAGGTGTGTCGACAAGGTAACCACCCATGAAACAAGAAAAACATACCCCAATCAGAAACCCTGGATGAACAAGGAAGTCCGACTCCTGCTGAAGGCACATGATGCTGCTTTCAGATCTGGCGACCGGGAAGCCTACACTTTATCCATGGCCAATCTGAAGAAGGGAATTAAAGCAGCCAAACACAACTACAAACTGCGGATTGAGGACAATTGCAGTGTTTCAGACCAGAAGGCACTCCAGCGGGTGTCACTGGTACATCACTGGTGTACCCTCCATCAAAGTCATTCACAACAAATGCTGCCTTAGGAGGGTGAGAAGAATTATCAAAGACACCTCTCACCCCAACCATGCTCTGTTTACTCCTCTCCCATCTGGGAGACACTATAGGAGTCTTTGCTGTTGCACCAGCAGACTCAGCTGTCAGCCTACTGAACTCTAAACTCAGGCGCTGAACACTACATCCCACTCGGACTACATATTATAATTTTTTTTGCACATTCCCTTGCACATTTCTTTGCACATAACTTCTACCTCCTGATGTCACTTGCACTGTTATGGTCACAGACCGTATGTGGTGTCGTATGTCTCCGGGTGGCAGACACTTTCTGGGCAGGAGATCTGCCACCAAGTTCAACCGGCCCAGAACTTACGGCTTGTGTGATATTACATTGTCCCATGCCCACAAATCAATGTGATGTTCCTGCCTTAGCATGGCATGAGAGCACACCCCTCCCTGTCGACTGATGTAGGACACCACCATCCTGTGTCAGACTGGATGAGGACATGACTGTCCTGAATCTCCGGAAAAACTTAAACACTGGCAGCACCGTAAGCATATCCAGCCAGTTTATGTGCCAATATTGCTGCTGGCCCATCCAGACTCCATAGACTGGACAACCTTCATGTACAGCAGCCCAACCAGTGTAGGAGGCGTCTATTGTTATCACCTTGCTGTGACACACCTGTCCCAACACAATGCCGACATTAGAAGGCGGGTCTGTTTCCAGAGTTTGGTAGCACCCATGCGTTATTTTGAAGGAACGAAGCACATGCGTCAGTGGTTAAAGTCCCTTTGTGGAGTTCATCCAACACTGAAAACGTCTTGCTTGCAACATGCCCAGGGTATTGACAGCGGACGTCATAATCATGAGACCCAAAAGCCTGTAAAATGTTCTCACAGGGAGAACACGTTCCACTCTGAACATCGCTAGACAATGGCGTAATGACTATTCCAGCTCCACACCTAGAAACGGAGTATGTTGCCCTGGCAACAGGATCATCTTGTCTAGGTTTACACGCAGCCTAGATTGCTCAAATGGCTTAGAAAGACATCTCGATGTTGGGCAGCAAAGGTCTCTGAGTGAGCAAACACCAACCAATCATCGAGAAATTCAAAATGCAGATGTCTTTAAGCCTCAAGGTCATAAGAGCTGCATCCACGCATTTTGTGAAGGTTTGTGGTGCCAGTGCAAGTCCAAATGGAACGATGCAGAATTGGAACACTTTGACCCCAAAAGCGAATCTGAGAAAATGCCTGTTTTGTTTCGGCTCAGTCTGAATATGGAAATAAGCATCCTTCAAATCTATTGTCACAAACCAGTGCCCCAGTTGTTCTTGTGACATAATATTTTCTGCACCAGCATTCTGAATTGATATTTCATTAGAATGAAATTCAAACGTCTCAAATCCAGAATGGGAAGCAAGCTGCTGTCTTTTTGGGACCAGAAAATAATGGCTGTAAAAGCTGCATTCTCTCTGTGCAGGGGGAATCTCCTCTATTGCCCTTTTTCTAAGAGAGAGTGAATTTCCCGAATCAAAAACGGGGCTTCCTCGTTCATCAAATTCTGTTATGCATGTCTCGAGACCCTTGGTAATGGAGACAGGCTGAAATCGGGAAGCGTTTATTTTTGCTAGCCTAAGCAAGCTGCATGGAGAAACGAAACCATATTCTGGTTTTCGGCATTCAAGGCATGTACAACAGCAAACTCACTGCTAATGAATGAAAGGCAAACAGGAGAGAAAAGAATATGTTTATACAGTCAAGTTTCATTCACTAAATGAGGGCTCACCCTTCATTGGAGAAAGCCCATCAGGCTCGTGTGAAGACATATTTCTTTGTACATTGAGTTATAATACGCATCCCTGAGACACTTAGTCATGGAGGCAGAGCAAAACTCAAGCTGAAAATATTCAGAATGTTCACAAGCACATTCCTCATTAAAGTGGTCTACTCATTGGTTCAGTAACTAGTCCTATAATAAGTAACTAGTGATGGTAATTCCAAATAACTTATTCATTAAATTAAATTTCATTCAAAATTTTCCAGATGCTTAGACAAAATAATAATCACCCAGTGAGTGAGATACTTCAGATAGCTATCCTTGAACTACTATATGGAATATATATCAAAATACCATAATATTACCATCACTTAAACAGGGTATTGTCACAGCTGGCTACTCCAAAAGTCCCCAGAATCACATTATAAAATTTTTTTTTTAACTCTAGGGGAACATACCACCGAACCCCCCAACATAATACGGATGCATTATGTGAATTGATGGGTAAATGAAGAAGACTAGAAACACCCCTTGAATGTAGAAAACAAAATATGGGCATGCTCTAATAATTTTTTTTTCAATAATTTTTTAACATATTTGTACTTGTTTTGGTTTGTATATTTATTTTTAGAGATTAGTGGTAGAGTAGGGTGGGGGAGATTCAGGGGTCGTGGATAGTGGATATACTCAGCCCCTGATGTTTTGGCCTCAGCACCTGATGTTTTCAAATCCTAGAGACGCCCTTGGATTTTATTACATTTATTTAGCATTGTCAGCTTTGACGAATAGTTTGGTTCCTGTCTTAAACTCCTTTCTAAAAGAAGTGGTTTAATTCCAAATATAAACTTATTTTAGATGCTGAACCAGCTTAAAGCAGCATTAAAATGCCCAAGACATGCCTTATTCTGGTCAATAACATGGTTTGAACTGGTTATTTAAGCAAGATCCAGGCATGTGTATAAGAAAGGACCAAAAAACTAAACAAAAACAAACAGAAAAATGTACAAAGCAAAGACTGTTGCACAGCGCAAGCACAAACTACTAGAGGACGCCACTGGCTCACGCAGTGATGACTGAAGTGGTTAGAGATATGCAAGGTTACCGTTTCTAATTGTTGCTTAACCGTGAGGTTTCATTAATCGAGAGATACGATTTTTTGTCTGGATGCATGAAAAAACTAGGGCTTCAAGGTAGAATAGAACTAAAGGAAATGTAAAAATTCTATGCAGAATGACTTAAATCCAGAATCTACACTGATATTCTCATGAGCTCTAAAGAAATTTGGATTTGTGCCAGCTAGTCTGAGTTTGTTGCATCTGGCAAATATTAAAACCACTGACATGAACAGAATGGGGGCTCCCTTTCGATCAAAAATCTAAAAGGTGCCCTTCACAATTGTAAAGGTGCCCTTTTAAGCAGAGGTGCCTTTAAGAGCGCAGAGATTTAAGTGGAAGTTTCTTTACTACAGCACATATACAAATATTGAGGGCAGATTTCTCTTCACACAGTCCATGTCCTTTCACCCCTGTCCCTACTAAGGTCTGTGCAGAGGTGAATAGGGGGAAACAAAACCAATCTCTCCTCTTTTTTGTTAATCTGATAAACCCCCAACTTAACTCATTTCATGACTGAAATCCATTTGCTAAAGAAAATTCCCCGCAGGATTGCCACTAGAAAACCACAAGCAACTGATTGAACAAAGAAATCATTGATGGATTTTTCTTATTTCCATTTCCCAAGTCCTCAGACTGAACTTTTATGTGAACATTGTATAATGCATCTACAAATAGGATCTATGAGCGTAAGCTACAAACTTTGACACTATCATAAGACGTGTTATGATCATTTTACACTGCACAAATACACAACCATGTGTATGAACAGGCCAGTGTGTGTGAAACTCACAAAAATGTAAATGAAAACATTAAAATAGGTGTTATGACTTGTAATCACTTCCATAACTGACAAACTGATGATTATGATTTTAATATTGTATTATCCATGTTTAAAACTAGCAAACTAAATATTAGGAAGTTTTATTATGCATTATAACTGTAATTTAATAAAAGTGTTTGGTATGTGATTTATTGTCTCTTAAAGTCCAGAATGATGGTGTGAAGCATTTTTTGTGTTATGTACAGTTAAGTTCTCTTTTGAAATTCATGATTAATGTTCACTCTTTGAATGGTAAATGGAGAACAAAACTCAGAAATCTCCTTCAAAAGGAGGGATGCCCTCTGAAAAGCTGTCTCTGATTGGCTTAGAGCCTCTTTGGTGTGTGAACAACTGAATGTGTTAAAAGACCAGCCTTGAGAACCTTAGGTCTCTCTTGGCTTTAGCTCTTCATCTTCTCTATGCTCTTCTTCAGCTGGTTTCGGTTCTTTTCGGCAGCCCCTCTTCCCAGATTCTGCACAATGTAGAGTTCAGGAATGCTCGGAACGCAAAGTTCTTAGGTGCTCTCAACGGAATTCCATCAATCCATCTGGCATCCACGATCAGAATTCATGCATAAACATCAACGCAACAGTCCAGATATTTCTACAGACCCAGCCAAAGAACCAACAGCCAAAGAACCAAACTAAAGCAACACAACTTATGCAAGTACAAACCTGCAAACTTTTGCTGAAAGTGCTGGTGTTTGAAAAATTATTTCTTACCTGATTGTAAATCGAGGAATGCTAAATTAAGTAATGCTGATTCTCAGAGCATGGCCTGTAGACTCCATAAAGTTCATTTTTCTGTTATAGATTATTTCCAATTCATCTTATGTCATAGCTCACTCACCAACTTGTGCTTGTTTGTTTGTCTATTTATTAGTTTAATCATTTGTTAGTTTATTTTTTGTATTTGATTAGTTAATAAAGTCTTGTATGTATTCAAAGAGAAGTTGACTGTATTTAATTAAATCATATTGGCCCCTTGAAATCAGTCGATCCTAAAAGCTACATGCTCATAAACAGTATTTCAATCTATTTGCAATATTATTTTCAATGGCCATGAATGTGGTATTACTGTAAGAATTACTCTTACGTTCCGATCAACTCGTCGCTGGTCAAAAACTTTGATCATACCTAAAAAGTTATTTTAATATTCCCCAAATCAATAGTTAATTCCCTTATTGAGCTCAATTCCTTGCATTAATGGTTGGAAAATGGCTCAGGCATAAGCTTAATGTAATGTGTAGGCAGGCTGAAGACACAGACGAAGACGATGAAGTGTGAGAACCCAAGTGCACTTTATTTACATGAGTGAAATATCCAAAAACGTGAATCCAAAGCAAAACAAACATAAACGACTTGACTCAATGTTACATTAACACAATACTTGACAAATGACAATGGCAATCATGAGGGCTTAAATACATGAACATGGGTAACTACAAGACAGAGACAACCAATGACAAGACTAAAATAATGAATATGGAAACAAGGTATTGAAAAAAGGACCAAAGACTATAAAACATAGACCAATTAAGAGATAGGACTAATAAACATAGTGGAACAAGAGGGTCACATGACAGTAACATGACAAGGAACCAATAAGAACAAAACACATAAAAACATGGCAGGAACAGGAAATCACATGACAGGAACAAGGAACTTAGTTTTCAAAATAAAAGACATTAACAAAAACACACGAAAACGAGTCACTTAAAAGGCATAAGCTAACCATTATGCAGATCCCCTACATATAATTGGTGGAGGAGCGCAATTCCAAAACTAATTACATATAGAAAGACACTACATATAATGGACTGAATGCTGGTAGATTAAGAAAACAAATTATTTATTTGTTTATCCTACATAATTGTAATGGAATTTCCTCAAAACCACAGCAAATAAATTGCACAGTGAGCTATGAGTCAAAATAGCACAATACATTCATATCCAAATGATAAAATCTTGCATTAAAGTCAAACAAAAATAATCAAACTGTCACTACCTGTATATGTGCTCTGCACAGCCAGGTTCACAAACAAATATTATCATGCGTGTGGAGTGACACTGCTGTGATTGAATTTCCTCTTTGGTGTAATTAGATTTTTAAACTGTTTAAAATAAAATGTAATAATAATTATTGTACTAAAAATGCACACCAGAGCAAAAGGGAAAAAACACTGTCTAACTGTTTATCAAGCGCTGAAATGTTTCTCTGTGAAAAACAAATTGATATCATGTTTAATGGTGTAATAGTCACTTAAGGTAGGGTACTCTTCTTCAGAATGCCACACAATGGATGTAACGCAGTGCAGGTGTGAAAAAAGTATTTTTAACTTTACACAATATCTAAAAATGTGGCGATCCAACCAGAGGCGCAGAAAGAAAAAAGTGCGAGATTCAGCAAGCGCAACAGCCAAAAACGTCCATCCAGCACATGGTTAGTTTCACTGATCTATAACAGAAAAACAGCACAGATGTACACAAAGCACAACAGCCCCTAAATCACCCTATACTTGAGCAACTGACCCAAACACGGCCGCACATGGCTTGTCGAAACTCATCAGGCTTCAGACCTGTATTGCAGCTGAATAGTGATTTTGATATTCAAATATTGCTGCATTGAACAGTAAACTGAATATCAACCGTCCATGCACATCTCTAGAAGTTGTCAATGCAGTATGCAGACAGTTTTAAAATGCAGCATTTTGCTGTTTTGTAATAACAGAAGGACAGATTGTGATTTTAATCTAAACTAGATCTACTACGCTGCTGCTGCTGCAGAGCAAATACAGAGACTTGCTACTGCTAGAAAATAGGCACATTGTACATATTGAGTTAGCATGTGCAGCTGCTGCACAATGAGACAAAATGCCGAACACATTTAGGCATAACAAACGATCCCCCAACAAAGCAGGGCAACTGCACCAACACTTAAACGCGAACATCTAGGCCAAGACTTGTGTACGGCTGTTACTCTGAAGAGCCATGTGCGCTGAGTGTATGTTAGCTAGGTCTGTCTAGGCTGCAGGCCAAGTAGTGTAACGCCAATTAACTAAATGTATGTGTATCATAGCTTGCTTTGCTAATTAGTTTCAAACGATTAGCTTATGACCTCACTCATATTGTATGTCTAAATTGGGAATGGCCAGAGACTATGTAACTAGTTATTTAGCCCAGCTATGTTTGAATGTATTTAATCTAATAACCTAAAATAGTAATGTGTGTCAGCCAGATTTGGCTAATCTTACCTTGCTCTGACACACTTATATGTGCCATTGGGAAAGTAGACCTTACCATGCCTTGTCATGTAACATTTCTATTGTGAAACATTAGCTAAATATCAAAGCTGAAGTATTAGACCTTTCTTATGATGTATATATAGTTTGTCACGATTAAATAAGAATTTAATGTTAATAACCAACAATAATAGCCATTTAAATGTTAGTCAAGAGGGTGTTGCAAGTTATTTGACTACCCGATACAAGTTAGAGGACCAATCAGCTTACGGCATGTGAACTGATTGGCTTAACGTGTCACACGTGAGCAATTCAGTTTGCCAACATATAATTAGTCAAAGAACCTGTCAGCTTGCCCCACATAGAGTTGCATGGTTGAACTTTGGGCAACTGGGTCTTGGTAACCAGGTGACAATATTGCATGCAATTGCATTTTTAAGACCATTACCAAAGTCCACTTCAGAATATTCAAGAATATTCCATAAATAGGTCTCAAATGTTTAAAGAGAGTATAGGGTCTTTGTGTTAAATAATTCTTTAAAACAGTCTGACAGTGGTAAAGGAATAGTTAACCCCCATGTTGTTTTAAACACATGTGCATTTTTCCTCTGTGAAACACACAAGATGAATTAATGATTAATTTATCCATACAGTGAAAGTGGATTGTGATTTATACTGTCAAGCTCCAAAAAGGTACCATTAAAGAATCTTAAATGTAGTGCATATGACTCGTTCATTATATATACAAGTGTCTCTCAGTCTTTCTCCTGTCAATCTTTCAACAGTATTGTGTTTCTAAATGCGATTTGTAACGACACAAGAAAACAAATAGTCAATTACGTAAAATCTGGCAATGTACAAATGCACCATATTTGAATTAAAGAGGCACAAATGAGATTTGTGAGCTTCTGAGGGAGGGTAAGGTTTTCAGTTAATGATGACAAAAATTGTAATCTGTTCTTACACAGAGCTATTCTATGGGTCTGTTCCAAAACCTAGTGAGTGTTCTCCAGAGGCAGCATTTTAAGACATCATAGGCGGACTCCCGACGTGATGGGTGTTCCAGAAGTTGGGTATCTTAATTATGCTGCTTTTTAACATATGTAGTTTTGGTCAAATTCTAAGGTAGATTCGTATGTATCCTTCCCCGGAAAGACAATCCCAGAATGCACCGTGATGAGTTCAGCAGAAAAAAAAATCCAAGATGGCAGATGAAGTGAGAGAAATTTTGATTATAAATATACTTATAATCCATTCAATCCTGAAAAGTATATAAATAACAGTTTAATATGACACAAAACTAGAGAAGAGAGAGATGATACTGCTTTGCCGCCTCCTGGGAACGCCACCATGTAGTCCTCTGCCAGCTGGATGGCTCCATCCAACGATGCCGGGCTTTGAAGACTTAGGCCAGCAGTGAAGACTCCAAAGCACTGTTCGGCTCCAAAGCCGGATCCTCGGCACCACTGTAAAAAGCTCTTCATTCGGGGCAATGGAGGAGTTAGAAGACAGCGAAGCAGGTTCAAGGTCAGTCCTTAATTTCACCAACACACAAACACAATCGACGGTCACCGTCGGAATCAAAAATAAGTGATAACAAAGGGAAGCACTATCGGCTTGTAGGTCACTCTCTCTCTCTCTTTGGACACTCTGCATGCCTTTTATGTCTCCCTCTGCATCACTATAACAAGAGACAGGTGTTAGGGTTAATTATGAACCAGGTGACAAGCCTTATCTCTCTCTCACCCACAGACCGACACATGACCACGTCCCCACACCACATTGACCTCACAAGAATCCACGTTGTTCAGCTAAGTGAACTGTTTGTCAGATTGATGTGTGCATACTCATGTGTTGCCTTCTCATTTACTCATAATAGCAAATCGCTCTGTGTTATTGTCACAGCAATACGCTTTGATAAAAAAACAACCACTTATTGCATTATTTTGCAGAACTAAAAATGAAGAAGGCATGTGTATCTGCTCTGTAAATAACCTTAGCTCCTCAATGACTCCCCTCCATGCTCGACAAGATTCATCCCCCATTATTTATCAGAAACAACATGAATGCCCATCAAGCGGTTATGAGAAATGGATTTGTCATAACCCACCATGCAAGGGCTTCACCGGCCACCGCAGAGCATGTGGGAGTCAAATAGCAGCAGCATGCCATGCATTGTAGTCAGGTGGCAGTTGTCTGGCAGTGTGTTAATGCACTGGCGGGAGAGAGAGAGAGAGGTCACAGAGGGATACAAAAGCGCTCACGTTTGCAAATTTATCTGATGGACAGCTTTGAGGGCGGGTCACCTCGGGACATGAAACACAGCATCCAGCCATATCGCTTGACCTAATAACAGTGTCACACACACACACCTGGATGTCAACAGCACTTCATCACTGTGGAAGGTCAGTGAACTTGATCATTGAAGTCTGGAATTGTTAAACTAATGTGACAGGCCTGTCACTCAGTGTCATTAAGCCTGGTTTATATTAGACGCGCTTGCAAAGATGCAAAGGTGCATAAAGTGGCAACACTGCACTTTAAGCTCCGCAAGGCACCACTTTATGATGCCATGCACCTCAATGCTTGTAGAACTTGGCACAGATGGTGCTTCAGTACTATTGGACACATTTGTTGGCTAAGAGAATTCACTTTTGAGGCAGAGAAGAAATACTGCAAATAATTTTAAAGTAACATGTTTTATCTGCACTTTGAAATTAGCTATTTGCAATTCCTCAGTGGAACTTGTTTAATAAAGGTACTCGTATATGGGCAACATTTTACATTAATCTTCTCTTTGTTAAGGATTTAATAAGGGGTTCTTTAATGACTAGTTTACAATTGTAGAATACATAATTATTTATGACATTAAATATTATTGCATATTATGAAAAAAAAAAAAAAACGTGGCCAAAATGGCATTATCTGTCCTGAGCAAAGTTGCCTGAATGGATGCCGGTGTGGTTTCATTATGGTATAGATTAAAAATATATAATAATAAACAGTTGGCTGTAAATGGTTGGTTACTAAATTGGTTTAGAAACATCAAGTGTAATTTAGCTATTCTTGGTCTAGTTGTTGCTTACATTACAGAGAGTAACTGTTAATGTGTGTTGTTATTGTTATATTTATTACATTCAAAAAATAACATTTCTGTGCATATAATCTTGTATTAAAGCTATTTACAAAACTAATACAATTACACACTGAGGAAGAGTGACATGACTGATTCAGAAACTGTTTTGGTAATCGGCACACAAAACACATTTCCTGTCAGCATCACTGCATCACAGAGCATGACAGAGCTGATAGTTAGACCAGTAGGCTTATGATAAGTTACCTTGACAGTATTTCTAACTTGCTGCATCTTTCAATATTTTTGCCCCCAAATGCAGATTAATTAAACATATTCAAGTATTGGCAATGAGGCATAGAACAAAAATAAAGTTGTAGAGGAAAATAAATATATACTGCTGGACCACCCTTATCCTCTATGTAGTAATTATATATAGTTGCCGTAATGGTCTATCACGTCTGTGTGATTTCCTTAAAAAATCAAAGCATATGCCAATGTTCTACTAAAAAGAGAGAAATGTCTTTTATTTTGGGCAACAAAAAGTGGTATAATTTAGATCAGTTGGCACCATTAAAACTTAAAAATAAATACCTTTTCACTTATTGATAATAAAAGCAATCTGTTCATGTCGGCGATATGGTTCTGATCTGGGCAACCTCTCCAACCATCCATTCAGCCCATGTATGGACAGAACAGGGAGTGCAGCGAATAAAACCACCAAAAACAAAACCATATGCATCCTGAAGCCAACAGGTGATGCTGATCCCTGTTTAACTTAATCCAAATGGCCAGAATGTATATTGTAATATCAAATTAACAAAATTTCAAATGCACAGCAAAGAGCACTGACCACTGATAACTAATCTCAAGTGATGCCTAATCAAATCCATAGCAGAATTCATATATACAAGCTGAAGAAAACCTTCTGAGCAAAATGAGCATAGTTGAAACAATATATAAAGCCACAAGCATGTAGCCAAAAAATCCGGACAGATAAGAGATTACGGCAACATCATATCGCCAAAACCTGTTCAGACAGAAGCTTACAGCAATAGCATGTCACTAAACGTGGTCAGATAGGATCTTCCGGCAACAGTTTGTCACCAGAACCTGGCCGGATAGGAGCTTAAGGCAACAGAATTGTGCCAAACCCGGCAGGATAGGAGTTTACAGTAACAGCATGTCACCAAACTCAACCGGAAAAGAGCTTACGGCAACAGCCTGTCTCCAAAACCCCGGCCGGGTAGGTGCTTACGGCAACAGCATGTTGTCAAACCCAGTCGATAGGAGATTACAGCAGCAGCATATCGCCATTACCTGAACAGATAAAACAAAGCAGCATGTCATATTGCTCTGTAGAGCTGACCAATAGTATTGCAGATAATTAACTTGACATTGTAATGTGATCATTTGATAATAGATTTATGATGGTCAGAAGCTAGGGCTGGGCGATATGTTTAAAAAAATATATCTCGATATTTTTCAGCCAATTGACAATATTCAATTATATATCTCGATTATAATGTATTTGCTCTAAAATGGCTCAAAAGTGTTTTTTTGTTTTTTTTTGCTTGTTTGTGTTTTATCAAAGGAACCATTATTTCATCCAAACCGCCATTGCAGCCAAGTAGATTAAATATTTTAAAGACATTAAATATAAATCGAATAATTTGTTTTTCATCAAATAAACGCAATGGTGAATTTAATTCAAGAATTTTCATTGATATGGACTTTATATTTATATTTCATACACAATGATACATAGTAGCTTAATAAAAAGCATTATTTACCAATATAAGCTAATTCACTGACTTATTTTTAGAAACCCCAGTTGGACATTGTGTAATACTTAATTATTACTGTGGGACATGCCAGGTTATTATAATATAATGCTGAATCTTCAATTTTATTGTGATTATTAGATTTGCGTTATACAAAAGTTATATATATCTTTCCTGTTTACATCATCTTCAACAGGAGCTTTTATTTCGATACAGAAAAGGAAATAGACCTTTTTCACACTCCGGGTTTTGGAATGCGGAAATAAACAATTGCAGTGTAAACTTTGACAGCGGTGAATTGGAGTGAATGGGAGACCACATCAAATATTATTTTCACTTACCCATTTTGCTCCAAGAACAATATTAAAAAATCCACCAATACATTTAATTGACTTTCTAGAAAGAAAAAAAAAAAAAGAGAGTGGATCAAGACAAATTTACTGTCACTCTCTCAGCAGCTGTAATAGAAAACCCATTGCAGCTGTACTAATTATTCTTTTTTTAAACTGATCCCAGTGTAATATAACACAAAGCATAATGATATAAATTTACACTCAATATTAAAAAAAAATGATCATATACAAAAGTTTGCTAGATTTGCTACGCTGCTGAATAAGGCGGAAACAGGTCATCACAGTCTGTGAGAAAGATCTGTGTATTTGACAGTTTACAATGTTATGCATTTGATGAAACACTGTAAACTCCTCCTTTTCTGTGCCGGGTTTGTAGATTTATATAATAACTTTTTGTTACTAATGTTTTGAATTACACAAATGCTTGAACTTTGCTTGAAGTTCTACACAAAGTAACTTGTTACTTTGATTTCATAATGCACATGCACACAGATCAGCCCATCACTTGTTTGTACTGAATCACAAAGAACATTCATCTGTCTTTAAATCACAGCCTTTTGTGGATTAATAATCACATATGACCAGTGTATTGGTTTCTACTCAATTAATCAATGACGTATTGATTTTTGATCACATGTCACTTAAGGTGTGGTTATGAGTGTCATCAGATTACCCCTCCCCCTTTTCAATACGGGGCACCAGTTAAGAATTCTATCTTAACAATTGAACCAATTTAACTCCCAAAAGAGCTGTTCGATCATTTAGAATGAATGTAAACTAGAGGGAGTTGGTCAGCTGATTTATCTGAAGGATTTGTGAGAGACTAGACAACTAGTAGCATTTTTGATCATCAACACAATGAAGACATAGTTGTAATAAAATTAAGGAAATGTATTAACAATAGATATGCAAGAGTAAATACCACAAAGATTAAAATTGCTAATAATTAATATGCACAGCTAAAGGATAATAAACGAATAACCAAACGGAAATGTGGCAGCCAAGTGCCCGTCTGGAGAGAGCGAAAGCAGTAAGGGCACTTACACCTGAGCTAAATTATGACTAACACCTGTCTCTAATTCCAGTGAGCATGGAGAGAGCAGATAAAATCACCCACACCACTAGCAGAAGGCAGAGAGAGAGTCTGGAACCTAAAGAGTTATTATTGTGAACCTGAAGAGTTATTATTGTGAACCTGAAGAGTTGTTATTGTGAACCTGAAGAGCTATTATTGTACAGCTGTAAACGCTGCAGTGTGTTCATTAAAAATCCTTACCTGTGAGTGGAGCAACTTGCCTTCCGTGTCCTCCTTATTACACAACTGTCACACTGGTGCCGAAACCCGGGATCAAAGTACGCCCCACGGAGTCCTCCCAGTTGGCCGAGATCCTCCAGTCCCTTGCCAGTTTGCACCAGATGAACCAACAATCCCTGCTTGAGCTGCGCCAAGACCAGGACCGACGGTTCTTCGAGATCCTGTGGGCTCAAGCAGAGGACCGGCAAGTGATCCGGAGACTCCTTGGTCAGGAGAGAGCCCCATCTACGCTTCTGAGGATGGGAATGGAAGATGATGCCGAGGCCTTCCTCGACCTGTTTGAAAAAGCAGCGGAGATCTGGGGCTGGCGACGTGACCAGTGGGCGGCCAGACTCCTCCCATTACTGTCTGGGGAAGCCCAGCTTGCTGCCCAACAGTTGCCGGTGGCTAACCTGGCATATGCTGACCACAAGAACATCCTACAGTGGGTGGGTCATAGCCCGGAACAGTATCACCAGCTATTCCAATCCTTGAAGCTGGGGAAAACCGACCGCCCGTTCGCTTTCTCTCAACGGCTACGAGACGCGTGCCAGAAATGGCTGCTGAAGTGATCAACCACTGGAATTAGAGAGGCGTTAGTCATAATTTAGCTCAGGTGTAAGTGCCCTTACCGCTTTCTCTCTCTCTAGATGCCCCCACTGCCACAGGAAAGTACTGAATTTAACAATAAAACAAATAAATGATTTGAACACAAAATGGATAAATGCAATGCTGTTGAACTGAATGTAGCAATGGGAGAGAATTGTTTGGGAATGCTCCTTATGGGAAACCACCTAATGGCTCTGGCAAAATGGTGATAAATAATGCTTATTTATATACCTATTATTTGTAACAAGCCGACCCCAGGTAACTGTTATCTAAGTGTGGCAGGGTGGAGGGCGGGGCCGGGTCGTGATCATACACACACATGACGGACATGTCCGTAAACTATCTCTCTCTCCTGCACAATCCTCCGTAGTCGGCCTTTATCCCTCTCGGAGGCTTGATTAGCCTGATAAGGGACCGGGTGAGTAGAATCACGACCCGACCCTGCCCTCCGCCCTGCCACATTAAGCAACTTCGAAAAACATATGCTGCAGGTATAAACTAATGCCAAGGTCTCTAGAAAGAGGTTTGGTAAGTTTATATTTACGTCTCACATAGTCGGGTTATCTGTCTGGCTGTAGAGATGTCTTCCACCGGTGATGCGGGTAGCGTGCATTGGGAAGGGCGTAGAGTTTCGATACAGTTGTCATTGCCATGCTGGGCTGGAGGATGCTGAACTTCGGTTGTGCCAAGAGGGTCCTTAAAGAGTGGACTGGGCAGCTGGGTTAGAATCTTCAGAGGGTCCTTTGAGGAGCCGCGTGGGACAGACTACCGATGCAGAGGTCCTTTTTGGACTGGGCTGCGCTGCTGGAGCAGTAAGGGTCAGATAAGGTCCCTCAATGCTGGGGCAATTTTTCTGCTAGAGAGCAGCCGAAAGCAATATAAAAGTCAGAAAGGGTCAGAAACTCAAGATGTTGTGTCTGTTGGTGTCTCCTTCCCCATCGAGTTGGAAATGCAAAACAAGGGTTTGTCTACCCGAGGAACAAATGTATCACTTTCTGATGAGGAGGAGATTGAAATCTGGCGGCTTTCCGATCCTGGAGTGTGATTGGCCACTGGTGTTGCCCATCCTAGTGTTGAATGGCATAAAGTACAGTGTTAAAACAGTGTCTTTAATGTTTTACCTATGCATTATTTCTTTACCAAACCTCTTTCAAATTAGTCATCATATGGAACAGATAGAGACCAAACACAAAAAGAAATGGTTAAGTCATCGTCCTCGCATTCGCTTATCTGTTAATAGCTCTGTCCCATGAACTGTTGTGTTAACAGTCAATAATCATTAACATAAACTGTGCTTTGCACGAAGATAGAGTGGATGTGTTGCAGTTTATATTAATTTAAGGCCTCCAAACTTAAGGTATGAATATATCTCTTTGGCCCTCCACTGCTGCTGCATCTGGGAGTTCCTGAAATAATTTTTATGGCAGTTCTTGCCTAAACCTGAGTTTAAACTGGTTTGATGAGTTAAAGTCAACCTGTAGTCCAATGAGAAGCCCTCTCCTGGTGGTGGTGGGTGCAGAAAGTCCCCCTTCCTGCCCTGTAAGAGGTATCTGGCAGTTGTCTTAGCATCTTATCTGATGTTGCTGAACATTTGTTTATATTCATTCACCAAGGATACAATCACAGTGTGGCACATCTTCTTTCACACCGGTAGTTAGAGAGTGGCCCTGCCATAAACTGGTCCCTGTAATGCCATCTTAACTGATGTTCACCACACCAACTTGCCATTTTGATGTTATCATAATTGTACAGCCCTGAAGGAACGTGAAAGTAATCTACTGATGCGCTCTTTTTGAAAATTAATGGCCAATGAAAGCACATTAAAATCATTGTGATATTGATGATATTGGTCAATTATACATTGTCAGCAAAATTATCTCAATTATATCATTTATATTGATATATCGCACAATCCTACCATAAGCATGGCATTTACAATAGGTTACTTATCCAAACAAGCAGAGACTGTGTTCCTGATTACTAAGACTAAACATTGAGCTTCACATTGGCCTTCTAAGCAATATCAAACTCCTATTAAAATTTGAGTAATCATACACAGAAGGATGTGATGGACATGAGCTATTGCGGTAGCTAGTCACGTAACCAAATATAAAATTGCGGCATGATGCGAGTAGACTAAAATGAAATACTGTTATTGACACTTAAGGAGCTGATACCTATGCAAATGTAAACTCAATTTGATTTATGGTGTGCCCCAGGTGAAGTTAGCAACTACCAATTTAGCTTGGCACAAAACTTTTAATATTATGGGGGTATGTGTGATTCTTGTTGAGTACTAATTTGGGAAGGCAGTAAAGGCAGCTGTATGTGTAGACAACAACCATGTAGCAAGAGAGCTCTAAGTTGAATCCGATCAAGGAAGCATACACCCCTGCAGCAAGGAGCCAAGCAGTTAAAATTAAGAGTTTGCACATAAATATTAGCATACTGTAGAAGATCATTTAGATTAGAGTAATTCAATATGTTCCTGAAGAGTTAAGTCCTGAGACTGCTAAAGCACATATATTTGACAGTATCAACCCACATAAGAAAAACATGGCCATCGAACAAACTGGTTGCTGATAATCAGGATTGTGAATGCTGACACACATCTGTATACACTGTATAACCAAACATAGTCAGGAACTATTCAAGTATGCAAGTTAAGTTGCACTACATGTTATCACTTTAACAAGCACAGTCCCTGAACAGACATGTCAGTTTAAAACATGAAGCAATGAGAATAAAAGCATCTCCTCTGTGCATTTGTATTTCACTTCATCAGTCTCTCTTGTTAAACAAACTTGTGCATATGAGTAGACACCACCCTGCAACAACTACTGTGACACTACAAATTACAAAAACGCCTACAAAAATACTACAAACTGCACACTTTAGTTTCATTAATACATTTGATTGAACAGAATGTGATTAAACATCCTTACCTAAACTGTATTTGTTCATATTTTGGAAAGCAGTGTGACTGAACTATGACAGATAAACGTAAACATGCGCAATCCAATCCAGGGCTGAGTTTCACAATAACGATGGATCTTAGCTCTTAAGAGTGTTCTCTGCATGCAAGTGAGTGGCTGTGTATGCAATTCTTCACTCATTCACTATTTCCTATATAGTGAATGGCAGTTAGTGCACTATATCTCAGTAGTAAGTGAATGAAATGAGTGAATTCGGACTAGAGTGTCAGAGCTCTGGGGCTGGTGCAGAAACGTCACATATGAAATTTTAAAATACTTGGGACTTATTTGTTATTCTTATTAAATAATATATTAATACAATAAATCTTCATTCTGTTTGTCATTTTTAATACATACTGTGTGTTAATATAAAGAGTAAATGCATTTGATCAAATAAAGAGTACATTTTATAATGTATCTGTATGTTTTGTCTCTCTATATGTTATTATGTTATTTTAAAAGTAATGATTTGTCAAAAAGTAATTTACTACATTCAGCATGATTAAAACATTGCAGGATTGAAGGAAACAGTAAACTTCCCAGTGGTGATTGTGGGAAATGAATCGTCATCGAGTGTACTTGAAATGTACGCTTGAAATTAGAGTGCATTATGGGTAAGAATGAGTGAACAAAAGTAGGGAACTAGTGGCTCACCCAGAATTTAGTCACTCCTACAAAATAGCAAAAACTCGAAGTAGTGCACTACATAGTGGATAGGGGGTGGTTACAGACACAGTGAGTGTTCCACGATCAGAGTTGGTGCCCTACGTAGGCTGTGTTCTCTGCATTTAGAGAGTGGTGGTACTGCTGTACAGAACTAACGATCTAAATACTTATTACACTGAAAACTGTAACTACACTGAAATAATAATCCACACAGGACTTTAAAAACTATGATATAGCAAAACATGGCATTATATTTCAGCATTATATATAATGTTCTTGTGGGCCATTTTCACGTTTTCACTGTAATAATTACTAGAAATGTTTCCAAACCTCTCTTTTATTGACAATTTATCCAGATCTGACAAGACCCCTTAAAGGGATAATTCACCCAAAAATTACAATTCTCATTATTTACTCACCCTCTTGCCACCCCAGATGTGTATGACTTTCTTTCTTCTGCTGAACTCAAATGAAGATTTTTTGAAGAATTTATTTATCAGCACTGTAGGTCCATACAATGCAAGTGAATGGGTGGCAAGGCAACATTTTAAAGCTAAACAAACAAACACAAGTCAGTATAAAAATAATCCATTAAATCAGTATCTTCAGAAGCGATGTGATAGGTGTGGATGAGAAACAGAGAAACAGATCACTTTCACATTCTTCTTGTGTTTTTGGTGATTCACATTCTTCTCTGCATATCACCCTCTGCTGTCTAGCAAAAAATGACAAATATTGATCTGTTTCTCACCCACACCTATCATATCACTTCTGAAGACATGGATTTAACCACTAGAGTCTTATGGATTACTTTTATACTGCCTTTATGTGCTTTTTGGAGCATCAAAAATGTGGCCTACAGAGCTAAAATATTCTTTTAAAAATCTTCATTTGTGTTCTGCAGAAGAAAGGAAGTCATACTCATCTGGGATGGCATGAGGGTGAGTAAATGATGAGAGAATTTTCATTTTTGGGTAAACCATCTCTTTAAAGTGATAGCTCAGCCATAATTTAATATTCTGTCATCATTTATCAACCCTCATTTTGTTCCAAAACCAGTGTGAGGCTTTGTATTATGTGGAACACAAAATATGTTAATAATAATAATAATAATACATTTTATTTATTTGGCGCCTTTCTGGACACTCAAGGTCGCCTTACAACAACGAAAAAGGTACATTAAAACAAAATAAAAACTAATTTTGTTAAAAACTAACATAAAAACATGTTAAAATACATCAGTTAAAAACAATACAAGAGGATAATGCAATAGTAGTCACAATGAGTAGGCTTGTCTAAACAGATGACTTTTAAGTCTGGATTGGAAGTATTTGAGAGAATCAGAGTTGCGGAGGTCAGGGGGCAGAGTGTTCCAGAGCTGGGGAGCAGAGCGGCTGAAGGCCCTACTCCCCATAGTGATAAGGCGGGCGGGCGGGACAGTGAGATGAAGAGAAAAGGAGGAACGGAGAGAGCGGACTGGTGTGGCAATATGAATGAGGTCAGTCAGATATGAAGGGGCAAGGTTATGGATGGCTTTGAAAGTGAGGAGCAGGATTTTGTAGTGGATACGATGTGAGATGGGAAGCCAGTGGAGCTGTTGAAGAACTGGGGTGATGTGCTTTATGGAGGGTGTGTGAGTGATGATCATCAGAATCATGTTAGACAGAATGTTAGGGACTGACAGTCTCAGTCACCATTCACTTTCAAAATATTCCTGTGTATATATAATAAAAAACACATTCACTGAAAGTAAATAGTGACTCAGGCAAACATTCTGTTTAATATCTCCTTATTGTGTTGCATGGAAGAAAGTCATACAGGTTTGGAACAACATGATGGCGAATGATGACAGAAATTCTATTAATAATAACTATAATTCTGTAGTACATGTTTAATGTGTATTATGTAATGGAATATAGGGGAGTTAACGTCTATTATGTAATTTGTGAAAGTAACAAGTTACTCACTACTTGAGTACTCTTAGTGCAGTTGGAGAGAGAGAAACTAGAGGTCCTAAAAGATTTTCAGAAAACCCGGAGAGAGGCCAGTGAAAGGGATGGCAGATACCAACAACAGTTAATTAACCTAAAGAACGCCAAGCCTTATTTACTCATGACTCATATATTTGACATGTTCTTATTTTACATGAAATTATGTCATGTTTCTTATATTAAGTAAGGACTCATACGGCTGCATTTTCTTTTGCAGTTGCTGCAGAAAACACAGTAAACCCATATCAATAATATGGTTTAATTCCCATGTTTCAGTTGTCTCTTTGATTAACCTCCTCGTTTTAGAAAGTATGAATACATAATGACTGATTTTTAAAATGGCAGTAATTAATAATGAATTGAATGTTTATAAGGCTATACTAGCCATTATTTACAATTTATTAAATTCCCACACAATAATGTACTTGTTAAGCATGAACCAGGCAGTAATTAATAATTAACTGAATGCTTAGTAATATGATCTAAGCCATCATTTACAACTTATTAAATATCCTGTTTCTGTACGGAAAGTCTTGCAGTTAATGCTCTATTTCTGAAACCAATCATTATCAATTTTAACCTGTTGATACGCACCAGCTTTTTGAGCACAAACCATGAAAACGACATACCTGAACTTAAATGGTTGTATGTACGGGACCCTTTGGAGTATGGACACAGTTGTATCTTTTGAAAGAAGAACAGAATTAATATATGTTGTTATTTTTTAAAGTTAGACAAGCTGAAGTTTATAGTATTGGAAATATTTTGTGCTGAGCATGTTTTTATTATCTAAAAGACAACCCAGAAATACAATGTTCTCAAAGCCACAAGTCTAAAGAAGATATATTTTAATAATTTATATTTTGAAGATAATCTAACAAAAAATGAGGTTCCTGCAGCTTTTTTCTCTGTAAAATTGCTGCCGGTGTACAGAGTAAAATTAAGGCTCCACCTTTCAAGAAGACACAAAATCTGACGGCACGGCCTGAGTAAAACTACGCCACATTTTTAAAAATAGACTTTGGAGACAGGCTAATTTTGTTAATGAGACTCTAATATATCAGATCATATACAGTTTTACAACATGAATGCTGCTCAGATTGCATAGTTTGTTGAAGAATGATGATGAAGGGTAAATCTTTCAGGCGAGATCTCATGTAAACAATGGAGAATATATCAATATTTCTCATATTTATCACTTTTATGGACAAAAAGAGCTATTGGATGTTTTTCAATGAACGCTTTCATTGAAGTGTGTTGAACTGGATTCATCTGGCGATAATGTTTTCATAATAAAAGTATGAAGTCCCGTTTTGATATTGCATGTTTTCATTTGTACTCCTGCACAAATAACTAAATTGCTGTTTCTGGAGGATTGCTATCATGAAACAGAGATCGGATATCAATGTTGAACCTTCAGACCTTTGAAAAGATGCATCATTTTTTAACATTAATTACATTTATAGATGGTAAATTATATATTAAATGTAAGCAGAGTAACGTCACTACTGCGGGGGTTTTGCGTATCAACAGGTTAAAAAACAATATTAAGCCAGTAATTCACGCTAATGAGTTCAGGCTGTACAAAGATGTTACTTATTGATTGCTAATATCTTGTAATAAAGACAATTTTGCCCCTTGTTCTAAATTGAAACTTTTACTTATTGAAATTATTGCTTTGTTTTGCATTTATTAGGTGGTATTCAAGTATTTAGTTGTTATGAGTTGCTAAAATATTACAATTAAAACAATGTGACTTCCAGTTCTAAGGTCAAACATTTACTCATAAGTAATTGATTTGATTGAAATGTTTAAAGGATTATATCACTTTAACCAACACTTTGCAGAATTTGTATTAATTTGAATAAGTTCAGTCTAATCATTCCCCAAGCATTTAATTTTTATTTTGTTTGCCATGGGACACAATAAATCACAAAAATCACAAAAGCTTCATTAATAAAAGTAATACATTTTAGTTGCACGCTATAATCCATGTCTTTAGGTAGCGATATTTGAGGAATAGATCCAAATTCAAGAATTTTATTCAATAATCTTAGCGCCCGTAACAGCTGTCATCCTGCATTGAGTTCAGATAAAAAAAATGTTGCCCCAAAAAGTGCTACAACACAGTGATGCAGTGATGCTACATGCTCATTCGCTCTCACGTATCTCATGACCCATTGACCCATTTGTTTTTCAAATTTTCACTCTAGAACAAGGAGTCAAATTGTCTTTATTACAAGATATTAGCAATTAATAAGTAACAGCTTTGTAAAGCCATATAGGTTTGTAAATTTGATATATGATGGGTCTCAGAGATAGAGCATAAACTACAAGACTTGATGTGTGTGACTGTTTCTACGATCTTCTTAGGCTTATGATGCTTTTGGGAAATGAGGTCCAGATTGTGCACCATCTGACAATAGCTGAATTCAATTGCTGAGTGTTGTTAAACTCACCACTGCGGTTGTGCACAGCACCCTAGTGATAAGACTGCTAAATAAAGATTATTAACAGGCTGCAATTAGCCTGCGCACTGCAAATTGAATAGACCTGGGGCAGTGGTGGCTCAGTGGTTGAGGCTCAGGGTTACTGACCAGAAGGTCAGGGGTTCAAGCCCCAGCACCACCAAGATGCCACTGTTGGGCCCTTGAGCAAGGCACTTAACTCCAGGTTGCTCTAAAATAAAATTTTAACGGGGTAAAATATCCCATTAAAAATGCATCCTAGGATGCGCTGGGACACATCCTCAGTGATGTCATCAGATGTTTTAGGTCTTTCAACATCATACACCCTCACTCAGGCGACCCAGATAGGGTTGATCAGACGTGAATCACTCCTCCTGATCTAAAGCCATCTGGAGGACCTCTCCGGCAACCTCTATGGTAGACTTTCCTTTTTGCAGCCCCAGTGATGCCAAGTAGAGTATAGACCTTGCACAGTGAGCAGCCAGCAAAGCCTCTATACCCCACTTCGTTGGACTCACGGCACACCTTCCAACCTCTCCTCCGGCACTGATCTACCATTACTTGGTACTTGGACCATTTCCGCTCATTTGCCTCTTTCATACAGTCTTCCCAGGGAACTGCCAGCTTTATCAGGAGCACCTGCTTTAACCTCTTAACCAGCACCCCTATTTTTGAGAATTTTCTGAAAATGACATACCCAAATACAAATGTCTGTAGCTCCTAAACCATATGGTCCACATTCATAACTCTGATATTTTTTTAAACTAGACACTTGAAACTTTGTTACCCAAGAGTCATATTAATTCAAAAGTAGCATAGGAACAGAGTAAAACAAGGTCAAATTTACATGAAAGTGACTCACGATTTCTATGAATGAACTTCATTTAGGGAAAAATGTATCAGACTTTTATGTTAAAGGCCTGAAAACACCATAAAGATAAAACTGAATGTCTGACCATGATCTGATTCAAATTTGAAGATGATACTCCCAAAAATGTAGTTTCTGTAAGCTTTTATTCAGGGAAAGTCTAGGCGTCCTTTCCAAAAGGCCATTTGGAGACTCCAAATGGACATTTGGTAACCAAATGACATAAGGAGTAAACACTACATACTACATACATGTATATCAATTCAGAACTGTTCTGCTCATCAAACCACACAAGAAAAAATGATTTCAGCACAACATTTTAACATTTTAACAAAATGTTATTTTGAACAATTCTGATAGCAAAAACAGTGAAACAAAAAAAACTCACTTCATATATGCATTTCAAAAGTGATCGTTTTACAACTAATTAATAAATTATATAAAAAGAAAACAACATTTGTAATTGCAACAGTGTTTTTTACTCAAATAAATTACAATAAACTGATAATTATAATAAATATCCAATTACTAAAGAAAAAAAAAGCAATTACAGTATTTACAGTATTTATGTTGATCCAAGGCAGTCACTAACAAGGTTTGTTACCAACTGGAAACCAAAGCCACTGAAAGACAGGAAAGATAAAGATAAAGATATTTTTGTTATATTATATGCATCATAAATATAATGTGTGTGTGTGTGATATAAATACTATGTCTTTATGTATAATATACAGCTATCACCTAG
Organism: Xyrauchen texanus; assembly: GCF_025860055.1. Classification (NCBI taxonomy): domain Eukaryota; kingdom Metazoa; phylum Chordata; class Actinopteri; order Cypriniformes; family Catostomidae; genus Xyrauchen; species Xyrauchen texanus. Next base: position 54,690,288 of record NC_068279.1, on the reverse strand, counting down.
CTACTCGTGTAGCCTCGTGTCTTTGCTAGTCATTTTATAATCAAAAACATGATATGAACAGAAAAACTGCCAATACTTCATAAACATAAAAACTCAAGACGATGTGTTTCAACTTACCGATCTAATACGGGATCGAGTCCATGGAGAAACATCTCCTCTTCAGCCGAATCGACACTCGACACCGTGCTCTCTCTGTCTAAGATGTCTGTTTCTGCGTCTTTCTGCTGTTCTTCGTCGCTACTCCTCATTAACTCCTCCAAAACACTCTCAACACCACAAAAACTCCTCTTCAGTCGACGATCCATGATGTAGATTGTTAGATATAATGTTAGAATAAATCCGCGCGTTGAAACGAGCTCCGTGTAGCAAAACAATGGTAAAAACTGTGCGCGCTGTGCGTAAAATGACGAAGAGCGCACGAGTGGACGCACTTGTATTAGACCTATGTATTAGACAGATCTTCTGAGGTAAACTAAGCAAACTGTCAATTACTGCAATCGTGTTTTAGTTGGTTAATACTCCCATCCATCAAAATTTTGCTGACCAGACATTGCAGGCTTTTATCCAATCAAAAACCGAGGTGCGAGAGTGACAGGTCCCGCAGCCTGTTGTTGCGCTCCCTTCATATTTTGGTCATTACAGAGCATGTGATTGAAGGAGAGAAACAGGGAATGGCTCATTTTATCGGAAACAGTCCAAACTATGGGGGAGAGATGGTTTTTGAACATTGGAATACAAATTAGAATCGATATTTCATTGAAAGTGAACATGATGGATTACTCTAACTGGAAGCGCTCATGAAAACTGAGGAGGATATTTAGTTTTTTTCCCTATTTTTTTGTTGTTTTGGATTAAAAAGTGGGATGCATTTTGAAGAGTAGACCCTTACATTGAAATGTATGCTGGTGTTTCTTGGATACGTCCGAACTGATCTGAACCATAGGAGATGAAAGATGAGTATTGCCGTTCATTTTGTTCATATTTACAGGGTCGGTCTGTCAGCATTTAATTTAACCCTTTCCTCTTTGGTGTATTGATTGCAAAAACAAGTTCAGAACGTGATTTTTGAGTGTTTTAGCTATCAAATGATGCATAGTTTATGATAGTTGATTGAATATTTGTTATAAAACAAAGGTAATAAAATTATAAACACGCCCCCACGGCCCGCCCACGCCCCCCTGCGGGTATAAGGCGTTAAAGAGGCTGATGATAGCACCATGTCTGGCCTCAACGAAGTTGCCATAACATGGTCAGGGAACATAAGCTGCCTCCCCACATCGACTTGCAGCACCCAATCTGACACAGAGGTGAGCAGACCAGCTGCTGATTTGGGCTGTGACTAAGGCTGCTCACCAGCCCTTACAAAGGAAACACTCCCCTGGCGAAGAACATGCTTTTTGTTTACTAAGGCTTTGGAGATGCCCTCTGCAAATGTCTTGAGCACCTGGTCATGTTGCCAGTGGAAGCGGCCTTCCCCCAGGGCTGTGTGGCATCTGCTGAGAATGTGCTCTAGTGAACATTTTCCGGAGCACAGAGGACATGCTGGAGAATCACTCTTGCCCCAGACATGGAGATTTCCTTGGCTAGGTAGAACATTATACACAGCTTGGAGCAAGAACTTAATCCAATGGGTTTCTACATGCCAGATATCAGTCCAGGAGATCTTAATTTCCAGCGCACTCTCCCACCTTGTCCAAGCTCCCTTCTGCCACATGCCCACATCCCGCTGGTGCCCGCATCTCCTCCAGGACTAGCTGGCATTTGTTCCTGCCATGGGCCTTATCATACCAAGTTTGTGGGATGGCTCACACCCAGGCTGTCCAGTTGCCACTGTGCCCACCAAAGCCCTGTATCTCAGTTGAGATTCTGCTATCTCCAGGCCTTCTTGGGCACTCCTCTGTCTGTCCACACCATAATGCCTGCTCATGCCACTCTAGAATCCCTGGAGTCCCAATAGAGCAGTGCCTCTCTTGTGTGAGAAACCCTGAACTCTCATTGAGGCTGCTGATAGGGAGCTGGAGTTTGTTGCTCCTCCCATACATTCCTGCACTGCTTTGGCTGTGTGGCAGACCCAGCCATCTGCAGTGGTAGCTACTGATCTTCCTCTCCAAGATATCCACTGTCGACAGGGTTACTTCATACATCAGCAGAGGCCAGAGGACTCAAGGTAAAATTCCTTGCTGGTAAACCCAAGCCTTCAACCTGCCAGGTAGACCAGAATTGACCACTGTGGTGAGCCAAGTCTCTAGCTCCTTGATGGTTGCTTGGATTGCCGCTGCACTGCTGAGGCTACAGTCAAAGACCTTGAGTAGGCTCTTGACTGGCTTCTTGGTGATAAATGGGATTGCAATGCCATCCAATAAAGAAGCAAAACTTGTTTACCACTTTTCCCCTCTTCAGCAGGTCTTAAACTCTTCTTTGCCCAGGATATTAACTTTTACAGACGCTGGAGGATCCATCTACCTCCAGGCAACGATGATATGGTGACAGTGAGGTTGTCCATAAAGGCTCTGATGGGGGGCTGCCAAATGCCAGACATGGACAGGGGACCTCTGCACTCGCCTTGACCACCATATTCATGGAAAGAGCAAAGAGAATAACTGAGAGGGTGCACCCAGTTATAATTCCCTTTTCCAGTGCCAGTCCGATGTTGTATTCCCAGATGTGACTGTGATTCTTGAGTTCCCGTAAAAATTCAGGATAAGGTCCATAATCTTACTTGGAACATGGTGTCGAACTAAGATAGTCTCAACCAGATTGTGTGGTATTTAGCCGTTTGCATTGGAGAGGTCAAGCCAAAGCACAACTAGGTCTCCCTTCCCTTCGTGCGCCTCCCTGATCAGCTGAGTGACAACTTTGGTGTACTATAGGCACCTAGAACTCTGGGAATGCCACCTTTCTGTACTGAAGTGTCAATGTAGTCATTCTTTAGGAGGAAGTCCGTCATCCTTCTGGATAGGACACTGAAGAATATCTTCTCCTCCATGCTGAGAAGTGAGATAGATCTGAACGGCTCCAGCTTGGTTGAGTATTCTTCCTTGGGTATCCAAACACCCTCCGCCTGCCTCCACTGGTCCGCTACAGTGTCCTTGCACCAAATCACTTGCAGACTTTCCCAGAGGATTCTGAGGAGCTCTAGGCAGTGCTTGTACACCTAATAATGTACTCCACTGGGTCCTGGAGCAGAGCTGGCTCTAACTGCAGTAACCACCTCCTGCACTTTCTTCCAGGTGGGCTCTCTGTGTTGAACTCCACCATGGGAAATGGTATGTCCAAAAGGGCTCCTTTTGCCCTAACAGCTACTTTGTGAATCCAAATGGTTCAGCTATAAATGCACTATGTTTCCTGGATCTCTCTCTCCTCCGTATCCTATGCCATTCTGCTCTGTGCAGGGTTATAAGCTTCTTCCTAATGATGTTACGAAGCTCAGCCAGTGCTGGTTTGTCCTTATCTGTTGCTACCTTGAACTGTCTTACCAGAGTCTGAAGCTCTTGCCGCAGTTGGTGGATCTTGCCTGCCCTTCAGTTCATGGTGTAGTTGAGTCTGGTGGACTTGCCCTCTTCAACACCAAACCTCTATGCCGCATAACTGACAATGATGGTGATCATTGTCTGATGCAGTCTGTCTGCATCTCCCTTTGCTTTTGATTCGATGATTCTGGCTGCATCCTCATCGATCTGGTGCCAGTCTTTGTGCTGGCTTGCTGGAGGCCACTTGATCTGGCGCTTAGTGCATGGAGGTTCTGGGTTCTGTGGGGTGTCAGGAGTGGATCCTGTGCATTGTGCTGCTCTCCCCTGCGGCAAGCATTTAATTCAGGCCTGATGAATTTTCAGGCCGCGCTCATTATTACAGAGTCATATAGAGCACAACAAAATTATTTAACCAAACTGACATTACATGTGAGCAGGCACATGCAGCGGGTGGCACTAGGGGCTCGAGCCCCTGCCTTTGTGCATGAGGTGTCCTTGATATGCCACCCATAATGAAAGCTTGCACACCAAAATGAAAATACTTTTTTAATGCTTAATAGTATTTAGGGGTGTAAAAATGTGTCAATATTATGATGAAACTTTGATGCATAGATTACTAAATGTAATAATCAATTATAATGACTATAATAATACCCAGTGTGTTACAGAGGCCACCCAGATTATACATGATCTCTCTCAACAGACATGTGCAATGTGCCTGAGGAAAAAAATGCGTACTTTAAAATAAGAAAGTTTAGTTTGGATTTCTGCATTATCGCTCAGAACTGCACACGACAGAATAAGCAAAATAAGTTAATGCCGCTGGACAAGCTGTGTCTGCCCTGCAGGCCAAGGCTCTCCAGCAAGTCCACCAAGCCAAGGTGCTGGAAGAGCTGCACGAGTGTAGTTCCACCCTGGGATTGATGCAGGAGCTGCGCTCGGTGACCTTGTTGGTCCAGGAGCACCACTTTTGGCTCAAAACCGAGAGGCTGACAAGGCACGGTTCCTTAATGCTCCCATTTCCCAGGCTGGCCTATTTGGCGACACTGTCTGCTGCTTCACTGCCGATAACTGCCAGGGAAAGTCCTCGACAGAGGCCATTCAACACATGCCCCGGCGCGGCTCAAGATCCCACAACCTGTCTACTCGTCGCCAAGGGCGTGCTCCTGTGCCGGCTGCACCTGGGTTCTACAGCCCCTACTTCATTGTACCAAAGAAAGGCGGTGGGTTACAGCCAATCTTGGACCTGCGAGTACTGAACTGGGCTTTACACAGACTCCCGTTCAAGATGCTGATGCAAAGACGCATTCTAGCAAGATTGGTTCGCGGTGGTAGACCTGAAGGACGTGTACTTACACTTCTCGATTCTACCTCGGCACCCTTGCAGCGGTATGCGTTCGAAGGTCAGGCATACCAGAACAAGGTCCTCCCTTTTGGCCTGTCCCTGTCCCCTTTCGTCTTCACGAAGGTCACAGAGGCAGCCCTTGCCCTGTTAAGGGATGTGGGCATTCACATCCTCAACTATCTCTAATCCTAGCACACTCTTGGGATGTGTTGTGTTCCATTTCTGGCCTAAGTGGCCTACCACCCACCGTGGTAGACACATTCACTCAGGCTAGGGCTCCCTCTACGAGGCGCCTGTATGCCTTGAAGTGGTGTCTGTTCACTAAGTGCTGTTCTTCCCGACGCGAAGACCCCCAGAGATGTGCAGTCAGATCTGTGCTTTCCTTACTGCAGTAGAGGTTGGAGGGATGGCTTTCCCCCTCCACCTTGAAGGTGTATGTAGCCGCTATAGCGGCACACCTCGACACAATGGACCTTAAGTTTTTAGGGAAGCACGACATGATCATCAGGTTCCTGAGAGGTGCCAGGAGGTTGAATCCCTCCATGATTGGGACTTCTCCACATGACATACTTCCAACGAAAAAGAGTCTGCAAGATCATGTGACATATTTCCACTGAAAATACCCCCCCCCCCCTTCTCTGGGTGGGGTGTGGTTTCCGCGGTATCGTCCCCTTGGGAGTGACACCCCTCTGACCTGGACACTGGTGGTCCCAGTCAGTTGACAAATGTTCACTTTTTTCGGGAAGAAAACGAAAAAAGAAGGAAAAGGCACGACTGGGCTAGCCTGCCCATATTCTTTCTTTGTGCAGTCGACCTCGAAGGGCCGTTCGACGCTCATAACAACGTTGGGGGGGGTTTACGTGTTGGCCCTGTGCGCTGGCTACGAGGCACACAGTAGTCTGCCTGTCTCACAACGTCTGTTCACGTAACACAGTCCAGCTAGTTGTGGCTTTTTTGTAGGTGACCCCTAGTGTCACTTCATCGACACAACGTAGAGTGAGTGACAGATAGGGAACGTCCTGGTTACTTCTGTAACCTCCATTCCCTGATGGAGGTAACGAGACGTTGTGTCCCTCCTGCCACAATGCTGGAATACCTGCTGAAATGGCCGGGACCTTCTCTCTTGACTCTTCAGCACAAAACTTTATACCCGTATGTCCGGGGGAGTGGCATTCAAATACCACTCGCCAATTCCCATTGGCCTTTTATCAAAGATCAGAGGTATCTCTGGCCCCCAAGAGTGACCACTAGTGTCACTTCATTGACACAACTTCTCATTCCCTCCATCAAGTAACCAGGAAGTTTTTTATTCAGATGCTTTAGCTTGCTTGTGCGCAGCTATATGCTTGCCACATGGGCTTAGACAGTTGACAGCTACTGCTTGCATGGCGTGAATGTATATAATTCCCATAGCAATTACACAGCTCAAGTTCTTACGGAAGGGTTGTTGGTTACATGGAACTGGTTCCCTGAGAGGGAATGAGACACAGCGTAACTGGCCATACTCTCTAGCATTTGCATAGGCTTGTGCCTTCCTGCAGAAAACCGACTCAATGGTGCGAAGGTGAGCACCTTTATGGAGCCTGTGATGTAGATCCCTAGGGGCATCAATTAAGTGCCATAGGCCAATAAATTGGCATGATCGTATAAGGGCTTCAGACCACTTGACACTCAGACACAGATTTATATAGGAAAACAACTGAAAAACAGTGTGGATGGAATCAAAATTGAGTTCAGTATGAACACCTCTAATAATGTAGACATGCTACTGCATAAAGTGTGGTCCACTTTACAGCTTATTCTTTATTCTCAATTTATTGTCAGCTAATATTTTGCATATTTTGTAATTTTGTCACCTCAAACAGAGGTAATTTTCTCATGCAGTAATTATCATTCAGTCTATCATATTTTACTGTGTTATGTAGACTGTATGTAGGCATTTTAACAAAGCAGAAGTCTAAATAATGTGGCACTATGTGTTGCAATGATTTTTGCTGACAAAGACCACGATTGGGCATATTTGCCCTGATGTTCTACACTTTTCCTATTTAAATGCAACAAGGTTGGCACAAATAACATTGTTTTTAAAATTAAAATGTCATTGGAATATATCATTATTTTTTGAATTTATGATTTACTACCAAAACGAAGTAATAATACTAAAATTTAAATCAATATTTCACCTAAAAATGTCAAACTTTACTCACCCTCATGTCGTCCCAAAATGATATGAATTTCTTCAGTCACACACAAAAGTATGTAGTTTAAAGAATGTTGATAGTGATTCTTTAAAGCTTAAAACCATTCAAAAGTGCCCAGTCTGTGAGAATTATGTAAAACATTCCACTTCTGAAGGCATACACTCACTTTGTATGATTAACAGACCAACATTTAATCATTATTCACTCTCAGTTCAACCCGAATCATTCTCAGGTATTGTTTCCTCAGTCATTCTATGGTATTTAGACCTTATTTAGCTTTAAATGACTAAATTACACCAATCATTTTCAAATAAACTAAACACAAGTTACATTCACTTCAGTAAAAACATATTTCATTGAAGTGTCAAAACATCAAAATATGTCATGCATTGGGGCTCTATGGTGACATGCACTGGAATAATAGCAATTTAAAAACAATTATAATAAATCTGTATTTTAGTATTTCCCATTAATTTCCTATGGCAGGTACATTTTGACCTGAAACCCCACAAGTGCCCCTTTTTTTATTATTATTATATATTTTTTCTATTATGACCACATAGACATATCGAATCAAGCCCACCTTTTTTGTGTGTGTTTAGATAGTGGAGGAAATCAAAACATCATATGTATCTTCTAATTCTTCTTCTGACTTTGTCAATAATATATCATGGGGCAATAGGTTCAGTTCCTTTACTGATTTACTGCAGTACTTTACTGTGTTGCATCTGTGTGAAACATCAGCCCCAGCATGTGCAAAAAGACACCACTTCCAAACACTTTTGTTTTGTTATTGTCAGGAAGCTTCATGGCAGCATTACATGGCTCTCTTCAGTGATGGTGTCTGAGCAGCATTTTGCCATTTTTGCATAATCCACACACTTCCTATTCTGGGCACTGCAGCTATTTCTGCTCAACACTGTAAGCAGATTACACTGCTGCCCGAAAGTGTAATGTATTCCTTCATTCCATTTGGGAAAACTCAAAATGTTTAACATATTAGGAGGGAGAGAGAGAGAGAGAGAGAGAGAGAGAGAGAGACTTTAAGTACTTTAATACTGTAAGCTAAGTACAGACAAGCAATACAAATTGAAAAATATATAATAATAATAATGTAAAATAAATATATTAGATGCACACAGGCATGACCAATTCAACAATACAGTTCCATCTTCACAGAGAGATTGTGGCAGTGCAGAAAATCTGTGCCACATTCAGTGTCTCTGTTTTACTTTCACTTTCCCTTGGCGTGAATGGGTGGAGTGATTCAATTAACGGTGGAAGGAAGATATGGGGAAGTGTGTTGCACTTGGAAAATATGCGTCATCAGTTAGTTTGCATGCAAGGTTTGCCAGAAGTGAGAGGGATGGATTATCGTGGAAAGACGGCTGCTTGTCAATCTGATGCTTCCTGTGTGTGATGTCTGGTGCATCGTGGAGTTCAATTTAAAGCATGGCACTTCCAGATTGTCTGTTTTGTTGGTGAGCTGTTCTGAAGACAAGTCGACGCTTCTTATCTGCCTATCTTGGTGTCTGACGACGACCCTCTACACATCGCTGCCTTCAGTCAGCAAACTTGCATGACGTGTTTTCTGATTCTCTTTGAGTTCAAACTCAAGTGTTAATTTAATTTATTTTTATTATTATTGACATTATATAATGATAGAATAAATCTCCCCTGTGAACTGAATGTTTCTGGGACTATTACTGTGATTTATTGTGTAACAAGTGGTTTCCTTTTCTTGCTATCCTGGGTTAATTTAAATTTTGTTAGGATTAATCCTGTCTGGCGCCTGAAGATTTCTTTGAGAGAAAATATTTATGTTAGGGCGGCCACCACCATTACAAGATATTAAAGCACCATTCACACACCACATCTCAAATTCTCAAATTCATACATATATGTCCTGTTGTTTGATAGAAAGTGTGCTCGACTCTGACTCTAGACTGCACCAAAGCAATGAAAAGGTGTAAAACATTTACAGTAAGTTTTGCCCTTCAGCAGATAGTCTGCAAGTCATCCAAATTGCAAGTTTAGCCTACCCAATCATAAAATTTGCAACAGTGCATTGTTCTTGATAGGTTTGCAATACCTACAGCCATAAATAAAGGATTTTGTTGGAAGGTAAAACCTGACATTGACAATAATCTGTTCAAAAAAAGGGAACAATGGTACTAATCTAAAGCATTCACTAAAACGTGAAAAAAGGTGCATTACAAAAATAGCAAAGTGGTGAGACACTTGCATTAACCCTTGACACAAAACACATTAGTAGCCAATACACAGGCTAAATCCTCCAGTTGATGTCTCCTGAATGTTTTGGAAGGGGATAACACTAATAGTGAGGTGCCATCTATTTTGCATAGCATTTGTCATTCATTTCATGAAAATATAAAATTTTTACACAAGTCTGACATATCGCCTATCCAACCTCCTAATAGTTTAACCCTTGCAGTCTTTTAAAAGTAAGAAGCTTCCCTACTGGAGCATCATCTGAACAGACACCTGATACCTGAAGGAGATACCTGAAGCGCTGGTAACAAATGCTGTGTAGGCCCACCTGACCTAACACAATTTACAAACTGAAGTAAAGGAGAGGGACATTAAGCTTTCAAATGACTTATTAATTGTTGTATAACCTCACAGATCTAAACTGGTGGTTGACTGATATTTTTTTTTTTAATGATATCCAGAGAGCAGGGTGGCCGATAGGCCAATACAATTCTGATATATCACACAACTTAACATAGTAAATAACAAACATAAAATTGCTAAAAATTAGCACTATATTTACTAAATTTCACTTTGCAATAAACAATCTAAAAAAATATTGAATTTGAAATGGTAGATAGCAGTTCCTTCTGATTTCTGTTTAGTCATCAATTTTTTAAAATGTATTTGCATGTGAAGAAATTGCTAATATATTAGGAAGAAGTAAATAACAGTACACACAGTGGTTCAGCAACCATGGATGGCATGTCCATGTTAGCAATCGCATTTTCTCACAAAAGATCGATTGTACATTTGTTAGGGTTACCTTGTCTTGTTTTACCGTTGCCCCTTTGGTTTCCATTTTTGTCCCTTTTGTTTGCCATACGTTTCCCTGTTGTCTGCCCTGTGTTCTGTGTCTCACCAGTCTATTGTTTAGAACTACATTTCCCACAATCCACCTGCCGTCATCACTGCCATTTTGTGTCATTGTTCACACCTGTTTATCATTTGTAATCATCCTGTCCTTGTGTATTTATACCCTGGTTCTTTGTTCTGTCTTTGTCAATCGTTGAATGTTGTTAGCCCGGTGTGTGTGTGTGTGTGTGTGTGTGTGTGTGTGTGTGTGTGTGTGTGTGTGTGTGTGTGTGTGTGTGTGTGTGTGTGTGTGTGTGTGTGTGTGTGTGTGTGTGTGTGTGTGTGTGTGTGTGTTCCCTGCCTGTGTTTTCTGTGTTATGTTTATTTCCCCATTGAGGGTTTTCCTTTGTGTTTTTGTGTTTCAATAAAGTAAAGCTTGCACTTAGATCCGCTCTCCTCGTCTGCCTTCGCTGTCTGCATTCGTAACAGAACGAAAGACCACAAATGGATCTAGCAGCTTACCTCATGGAACTGACCCAGGCGGAATTGACCATCCGCGAGTTCTCCCACTTCTTTTCCGCTGTTGCCCTTCACACCGGCTTCGACGACGCATCCCTAAAGACCATCTACCAGCTCGGGCTACCAACATACCAGCTGATTGAATTGCCGAACTCCGGAGACCTCACGTGGAGGGAATATGTGAGTTTAGTCTTGGGAGAACTCGCTGCCGGTGAACCACCTCTCTCGATCCCGGTTTCCGCCTCTGGGCTTTCCGTGCCTGCCACGGCCAACGAGCCAGCGTTGCCAGCTTCGTCCGCCCGGCGGAGGAGGAGAAGAGGAAAAGCTTCTGCTCCCCAGTCTCCGCCTGCCACGGCCAGCGAGCCAGAGCCCACGCCTGCCACGGCCAGCGAGCCAGAGCCCACGCCTGCCACGGCCAGCGAGCCAGAGCCCACACCTGCCACGGCCAGCGAGCCAGAGCCCACGCTTGCCACGGCCAGCGAGCCAGTAGCCTCCGATGTCAGTGAGCCAGCGCCAGTAGCCTCCGACGTCAGTGAGCCAGCGCCTGTAGCCTCCGACGTCAGTGATCCAGCGCCTGTCGTCTCAGATGTCTGTGAGCCAGCGCCTGTAGCCTCTGACGTCAGTGAGCCAGCGCCTGTAGCCTCCGACGTCAGTGAGCCAACGCCTGTAGCCTCCGACGTCAGTGAGCCAGCGCCTGTAGCCTCGACCGCTCCTGAGCCAGCGCCTGTAGCCTCGACCGTCCCTGAGTCAGCGCCTGTGGTCTTGTCCGTCCCAGTGCCAGTAGCCATGACCGTCCAAGAGTCAGCTCCTCCCGAGCCTCCCGAGCTTTCCAGAGCTCCGCCTTCCGAGCTTTCCAGAGCTCCGCCCTCCGAACTTTCCAGAGCTCTGCCTCCCGAGCTACCCGAGCTTTCCAGAGCTCCGCCCTCCGAGCTTACCAGAGCTCCTCCTCCTGAGCTTCCTAGAGCTCCGCCTTCCGTGCCTCCCGAGCTTTCCAGAGCTCCGCCTTCCGAGCTTTCCAGAGCTCCGCCTTCCGAGCTTTCCAGAGCTCCGCCTTCCGAGCTTTCCAGAGCTCCGCCTTCCGAGCTTCCTAGAGCTTCGCCTTCCGAGCTTTCCAGAGCTCCGCCTTTCAAGCCTTCCAGGGCTCTGCCTCTCAAGCCTCTCGAGCCTTCCAGGGCTCTGCCTCCCAAGCCTCTCGAGCCTTCCAGGGCTCTGCCTCTCAAGCCTCTCGAGCCTTTCAGGGCTCCGCCTCTCAAGCCTCTCGAGCCTTACAGGGCTCCGCCTCTCGAGCTTCCCGAGCCTCCCAGGGCTCTGCCTCTCAAGCTTCTCGAGCCTTTCAGAACTCCGCCTCTCGAGCCTTCCAGGGCTCCGCCTCTCATGTCTCTCGAGCCTCCCAGGGCTCTGCCCCTCAAGTCACTCGAGTCTTCTAGGGCTCCGCATCTCAAGCCACTCGAGCCTTCCAGGGCTCCGCCTCCAGAGCCTCTCGAGTCTTCCACGGCCCTTCTCCCCGAGCCTCCTACGGCTCCACCTCCAGAGCCTCCTATGGCTCCGCCTCCCGAGCCTCCTACGGCTCTGCTCCCACAGACTCCAGAGCTTTCTAGGGCTCCGCCTCTCGAGCCTCCTACGGCTCCGCCTCTCGAGCCTCCTACGGCTCTGCTCCCAGAGACTCCAGAGCCTCCTACGGCTCCGCCTACCGAGCCTCCTACGGCTCTGCTCCCAGAGACTCCCGAGCCTTCTAGGACTCCGCCTCTAGAGCGTCCTACGGCTCTGCCTCCTGAGCCTCCCTCAGCTCCGCCTCCAGAACCTCACGAGCCTCCTACGGCTCCGCCTCCTCAGCCTTCTATGGCTCCGCCCCCAGAGCCTCCTGATCCTCCTACAGCTCCGCCCCCAGAGCCTCCTGATCCTCCTACAGCTCCGCCTCCAGAGCCTCCTACGGCTCCGCTCCCAAGGCCTCCTGAGCCACCCACAGCTCCACCTCCTGAGCCTCCAGAACGTCCCACGGCTCCGCCTCCCGAGCCTCCTACGGCTCCACCTCCAGAGCCTCCTACGGCTCTGCCTCCCGAGCCTCCTACTGCTCCGCCCCCAGAGCCTCTTGAGCCTCCTACGGCTCCACCTCCCGAGCCTCCTACGGCTCCGCCCCCAAAGCCTCCTGAGCCTCCTATGGCTCTGCCTCCTGAGCCTTCCTCGGCTCCGCCTCCTGAGCCTTCCTCAGCTCCGTCCTCAGTGCCTTCCAGGCCTCCTGACCCGGCCCCTGTCGTGTGGCCTCCTCCCAGGCCTCCTGACCCGGCCCCTGTCCTGTGGCCTCCTCCCAGGCCCCCTGACCCAGTTCCCGTCCTGTGGCCTCCTCCCAGGCCTCCTGACCCGGCCCCTGTCCTGTGGCCTCCTCCCAGGGCCCCTGACCTGTGGCCTCCTCCCAGGCCTCCTGACCCGGCCCCTATCCTGTGGCCTCCTCCCAGGCCCCCTGACCCAGTTCCCGTCCTGTGGCCTCCTCCCGGGCCCCCTGACCCAGTCCCAGTCCCTGTCCTGTGGCCTCCTCCCAGGCCTCCTGAACCTGCCCCTGTCCAGTGGCCTTCTCCCCGGTCCCCCAGACCTATCCTTGCCCTGTGGCCAGCCCCCAGACCACCTGAACCTGGCCTTGTCCTGTGGTCAGCTCCCAGGCCTCCTGAACCTACCCTTGCCCTGTGGCCAGCTCCCAGACCACCCGAACCTGTCCTTGCCCTCTGTGCCCCCTTGGACTTCCTGCCTTCCCTCTGTGCCCCCCTGGACCTCTTGTCTGCCCCTTGTTGCCCCCTGGACTGCCTGTCTGCCCCTCGTTGCCCCCTGGACTGTCTGTCTGCACCTCGTTGCCCCCTGGACTGCCTGTTTGCCCTTCGTTGCTCCCCTTGGTCTGTCTGCCCACCACAAGCTTCCCCCCCCAGTCAATGGACATTTGTTCTTCCTGTTTTTTGTTTTGTCAATTTTTGATCGTCTGGAATCCGATCCTTGAGGGGGGGGGCTATGTTAGTGTTACCTTGTCTTGTTTTACCGTTGCCCCTTTGGTTTCCATTTTTGTCCCTTTTGTTTTCCATACGTTCCCCTGTTGTCTGCCCTGTGTTCTGTGTCTCACCAGTCTATTGTTTAGAACTACATTTCCCACAATCCACCTGCCATCATCACTGCCATTTTGTGTCATTGTTCACACTTGTTTATCATTTGTAATCATCCTGTCCTTGTGTATTTATACCCTGGTTCTTTGTTCTGTCTTTGTCAATCGTTGAATGTTGTTAGCCCGGTGTGTGTGTTCCCTGCCTGTGTTTTCTGTGTTATGTTTATTTCCCCATTGAGGGTTTTCCTTTGTGTTTTTGTATTTCAATAAAGTAAAGCTTGCACTTAGATCCGCTCTCCTCGTCTGCCTTCGCTGTCTGCATTCGTAACAACATTCAGTGAACAGCGAATAAGACATTATAGCACATGTGAAGCACTTTTACGTTGAAGTAGTACTCACATGCTCGGGTGGATCCAGCATGAGCAGCAATCTCCTGACTGTTTAAATGGCCTGAATTGCCTGCTTGAATTGTCACGGACTGACAGTCGTGATTTGTTAAATCGAGGAACTTTTGATCCTGATCCTGAAGTTTTTTTATTCTGGCTAATGGAATACATGCTTCAGAGAAAGATATTAGATGAGCACTCAATGGCAAGAAAACGCTGGATTTTCATGAGCATCGTGAATTACACCTTTTTAAATGTAAAAACTGCATATTTGCAGATGGTATGTAATAGAAGTTTTATTGATATTTGCCTTTCATCATTAGAAATATTACAGGGTACTGTTGAGGTGTCAATTATAATACATGCTTCAGAGGAAGATTTATGAGTGCTCCACAGGATGCTGGATCTGCTGAAGTTGTGTGAGGTTGGTTTATTACATCTGTTTTAACGAGATATGCGCATATTTGCAGATGGTATATGATATTAGTTTTTATTGATATGTGCCTTTTTATCATTAGACAAGACAATTACAATTTACAGGGAAAGGTTGAGGAGAGAGAGGGAGAATGTAACAGGTGAGCACAATTATGAGCTCAAACGCGTCTGCCGCTGCTCTGATATGTGGACCGTTTAAATGAGACTGTGTTGCACACCGGTCTATTATTGTAGAAACACGATGGCATGTAACAACAAAAAGAACAGTAACTGGTTGTTTAAATGTCTCAATCGCTTCACATGCAAGCAGGCGATTCTCTGTGCCCTAAGTGAAAAAAAATGGGCAAATGGGGAATATTATCGGCCATTGCCGATAATTACAAAAATTAAATCATAATATCGGTCGACCAATAAACTAAACCCCACCTGATTAGAAATATCTTGGACTGACCTACATTTCCCTGAAACTACATCAACAACATCACAAACTTCATAAAAGTTTCAACAATTATGTTGGACATATTGGCATTTCTTAGAAAGGAATGAATAAATAACGGTTCACTCATTATATAATGTTCATTTTCGGACCTTAATAATGTAAAAAAAAAACTCTTAAATGGAAAATTTTTATTTTATAGTAAGACAAATAAAACATCTTGTGACATTTAAAAACAATAGCTTATCAAGATTGAAACCAACCCAACCCAACTAATATCCACTGCATATTTTCTATGGAAAAAAGCAGTCTTTGAGCAGCCTTTAATCTCATAGATTTAACCTTTGCTTCAAGATTAATAAATCCTTGTCCACCCTCATTTACTGGCCAAAACAAATTATACTAGGAGGGATCAAGTGATATCAATCCCAGAAGAAGTTCACGAAAGTCTTAAATGTCTTCAGTAAATGACCTCACTACTGAAATTCCACAAAGCTGACATCTCAAATGGTTCAATAACAATAGCATTCAGTGTGCTGATAGACCATACCCTTGTCGTACACCTTTGCAAACTGAAAATGGTATTGTAAGACAACAAGTTTTTTCAATAAACTATATACTGTATGTCTGTATATAAAAGCTTGATATAGGAAGTAAATAACAGATCAAAGCCAAAAGCTCTAAAACGTTTTAAAAGAAAACATAATCAATTCAGTCAAACGGTTTTTCCTGGTCCATAGAAACAAAAACTACATCAAGCTTATTAATTTTTTTCAAATATTGTACAGTTTTGAATGCAACATGACTTGTCTTCATGAATAACTGTGGATATACAAATTTTGAGTCGATTAGTTAAAACTTTTGATAGTTTCTTATAGTCCACTCTGAGCAATGATATAGGCTGCCAGTTTCTAATGTCTCCAAGTTCACCTTTTTTGTGCATCGGCATAACAACAGTTCTTCGTAGGCTGAGTGGTCATACGCCAGTATCTAAACACTCCAGAAAAAACAAATCATCTCCAATCATAGTCCAAAACTGCTTTTAAAACTTTGTAGTTAGCCCATCCAATCATGGAGCTTTGACGAGAGCCACAGTCAGGTAATCAAATTGCAAGGTTTTTTCAATCCTAGCATTTTCTGCCTCTGTGAGACTAGGTAAATGTACCAACCATTTCAGGTTCAGAATGTTCAGCTTTCTAAAGTTCTTCATAGAATGATAGTGCATATGAAATAATGCTATTTGTCTGTTACTTCTCCCCCTTCAGGAAGTTTTAAGTGACTTAATTTTCTTGTTAACAGTTTTTGTTTCATATTATTAAAAACAAAAGGATGTAGGGATGTCCATGTTATCAAAGGATGTGAATCTTAAAGATATAAGTATTTCCTGGCCTTTTTCTTCTCAGAAATTCTGTTGAAGCAGCCTTTTCCCTTCGAAGACTAAAAGAGTATATATCATCCCCTTCAAAGCTCAGTTGAGGAATATCCTGCTCCAATCGCCTCATCTTGTCTTCTAAAACACTGTCGTTGTAGGCTGTAGTCTTCTGGCAGAACAATTTAATTTTAACTTTGTGAATGTTCCACCACTGACTCAAAGATTTACTGTATACTCTCATGTTCTATCTCAAAGTCTTCCAGAAAAAAATGAAAGAGTGCACAAAGTTGTGGTCCTGCAACAGCCTGCTATTTGTCAAGAATACACCAGGCTCCCCAGTCATCCAATCAAAGTGCTCGAACTCACCAGAGTACTAATCACCCGCACCTGCAGCCAATTCAAGATTCCAGTCAACACCACTATAAGAAGCACACACAAACACTCACTCTTTGACTGGTCACCAACGTGTTCACAGACTCTAACCCATGTTTCAGCAATCGTCCTTAGATTACCTACCTGTGCACTAAGCAATCTCCTGCGGAATACTAACCCTTTCTCCAACAATCTCCTGTGGATTACTCACCCATTCTCCAGTGATCTCCTGTGAAATACTCATCTGTGCCCCAACGATCTCCTGTGGATTACACGCCCATTCACCAACGATCTCCTGTGGATTACACGCCCATTCTCCAATGATCTCCTGTGGATTACACACCCATTCTCCAATGATCTCCTGTGGGTTACTTACCAAAGCTCCGGTGTTCACCCGTGATACACTCTCCTGTGGATACACCTTCACAAATTGAACACCTCCCTTGACATCAGCTCACCTCTGTGTATCTGGTTTAGTCTTTCCATTCATTCACCCTCCATCTCCACCAAGAATGTTACTTCACCTTTCTGCCTTCACTTGTGTACAATTTGTAAATAAACACCCCTGCTTGGGTTCAAAACTCCATCTTGTGTCTGTGGTTACATAACACTATTAAAGTGCCAAGTATTTTTACACGTGCTCTGCGCAACTTGACACTAACAAATATACAATGACAGTCTGCAGTTGGAATAAGGCAACAATTGGCAAATTTACCTCTAGCACCTCTTTGTGCATGTAACCCAGAGATGCCCAAACTAGGGCCCACGGGCAAAAGTTGGCCCATGATGACCTTTGATTTTGCCCGCCTTGGCATATATGACGAGGGGGAAGAAATGCTATTGACAACTTTTCATTGCATTCATTTAGCAGATTGCAGAGTAGTTTTGTTTATATATAATGAAATCATAAAGGAGGGGAAGCAGGGTAACTTTAATATTTTGATGTAATACAGTTTGCAGAGCCTAAAAATTTGGCTCGAGTGTTGCGCACAATTATAATAATTCCCACAATTTCTCATAATGATGGGAAATTCCACAAATTTTTATTCACTTAGTACAGCTGCAAACGAAGCCAATAGATACAGATGATCAAATCAATAAATTTTTTTTGTATCAAACTGTAATTTAAGAAGATGCATGAATACATCTGCTCTGTCTCTCTCTCGTACAGCTGTCAGCAGTGACAGAAGTGTGAGCGCACGAAGTGAAAGTGCTTTGTCGCTTAGATAATGAACTTAAGATGTTACAGATGTATAAACCTTTATAAACCCGTTAATTCGACATGAAAATGGCATTAGAATGCATCTCCGTAAGCGAGCAACGCGAAAATACAATTGTTCCGGTTTATAAATCAACAAAGCTGTTAACATTGCCAGTGTGTGCAACTTTCTTATCTTTGTGCTCCCTTATTATTTATAATGCAGCACATTTGCAAGAAAGGCAAAAATAGCAAAAACTAATTAGTAATCCAGCTGCATGATGAAGAGAGACACTTAAACACCTGTTACATCTCTCATCTCCATCTTCCATCCAGGGTTGGAAATTAACAGAGGCTCTGGGCAAAAACAATCCCCCTGCAATCTGATATAGTTCCAAATGAATATATCATTGTGATCTTCATAAGAATTTTTGCTGAACATTATTTGTTTCGTGCCGTCCATTGTGCAGATGTTGCAGAGTCAGTGGCGGATGCTCGCATCATAAACGCACAGACGGGTACTCCATTTCTCACGCTCCGCATCAGTTTAATGTCGTTCTCACGTGCTAAAATCACCAAATGCTACAATGTAGTTAATTATATTAAAGGTACATTATGTAACTTTTGGCACTCTAATGGTTAAAATATAAGCAGCATGTTACTTGTGGAAGAACATTGCTTTGGTTGTGCTTCGGCACTGTTCCTCTGCGCGGATGATTGTGGTTCGAGGCACTGGTGTACACATGAATGTTCACATGGATACAGGAAATCAGAGCGAATGGACAAATAAATGATGGAAGAAAGGAATAGATGGATAAATGAAAATATGTCATCCAAGCAGTAAGTGCCATATCTTATGCTGTTTTTTTTTACTTATTGGAAACATTGATGTTTTGAAGTAAATTACGTTACAAAATTTAGGCTAAGTTTGTTAACATTAGACATAACGATAAGGTCAAACATTGTAAAGTTCTTATAACTGCAGGATATTCTGGTCAAATAGACCAAGGTAGTAACTAGTTTATAGATTGTCTTATTTACCAACCAGTGGTCAACACCAGTTAAAGACTCACATGTCCATGGAAAGCCTAGGACAAAAGGATTTATTTATATAAATTATTTCCGTTATAAAGAAAAATAGTGTGCGTGTGCTAGCAAGTGAAAATTTCTGCACTATTACAGTATAATTATTGTATTTCACTACACATACACAGATGTGCGTGTGTGATTACACAGCTATACAAAAACCATATCAATAAAATATCTTACCTGTTGAGTAAGAAGAAAGCCATATCTGGGTCACTTTTAAATCCTTTCAGTTGTCGCCACCTCTGAAAAGCCAAGCCGATGTTGAATCAGGTTTTATTATGTATGTCACATTCCCTTTTTTGCTCTGTTTGGGGTTTCTTTGATTTTACAACCAGTGATTCCCTGGAGGTTTGCCATTTTTAATGATCCATGGTCAATTTGTATTTTTTGTTGTGACAACAAACTTTCAGCTTCAGCTACTCCCACACACGCGCTACAGTAGCCGTAGCTTATTTAGTCTGTGTACGGATATGAAGTCAACACGCACAGGCGAATGACATATGTATGCAATTTCCAGCTAAATCCATCCCACCAGTTCTAAAATATAAATGATTATTATAAGTTTATCATAAAGTGTATTTAGGTAAAAATGTGGTTTGGAAGATGGATTTTTGTTGCACCCTCTAATTAATAACATTTAGTTGTTTTTTAACAAAAAATAAATAAAAAAGTTACATAATGTAGCTTTAACTAAAATAATATCTGGATATGTTAAGTAGCCTTAATGTTAATTAAAACTTTATTAATGATACAATTATAATTTGACAGAACATTAACCACTTTTGGTGTATGAATCATATCTCTGAATAATGTTCATTGTTTTATTAAATTGTCTTGAAGGAGTTCCAAATCTGGAGAAAAGTTCTCATCTACTCTGTGTCGGTGCATTTGTTTTGCAGGCTGTTAATTGAATAGAAAAAACTATTCTTTGATAATGCACATTATGCGATATATAACACAATTTTGTAATTGTTTGTAAAATTTGAAACATGCCATTTAAAAATAGAATTCATTGTTTAAATTAAAGTATTCGATTTAAAAGGATAACAGAGTCATAAGGCTAGAAAAAAAAATACTTTTGTTAAGGTAAAACATTTTCAGAAATGAATTTCAGGCCCTGAGTTTGTTAGAAAACAATGTTCTCTTTTGGCACACAGCCCTCAATCAAGTTTTATTGTTGGCTCTTCATAGGAAAAAGTTTGGGCACTTCTGATTTAACCCATCAAGTCTGGCTCCAGATACCATATTGAAATTTACTTCAAGCATGTATATTGTCTGAGGTTAGGATACGCTTCTTTCCAAACATCCACCATGTCATGATAAGTTATCAAGGTACTTATTGTAGATTGTAAGCAGTGTTGTATTGGGGTTATTCATGATTCCAATCTAGTGCACACAGTATATTTACAGTGAACATAAAATACTTTACTGCTTACACAGACTGTGAGAGACATCTGAATGTATTGTAGAGTCTCTTTACTATACCCCACAGTTATAGAGAATCCAAGTGCAATTTCAAGTTTTAAGTTCAAAGTGTTCACCGGTGTATATACAATTCAATGTGCAATAATTCACATGTGCTGTGATAATCCTAGAAAGGTAAATGGTCCAGCAGCAATGGTATCCACCAGTATCTTACTCCACAATCTAAGTGCGGCATGATAGACTGAAAACTGTATCTGATTGAATTGAGTATGGTGTGGGCATTTGACGTCATTGATTGTTTACATATTTACATTTACATTAATGCATTTGGCAGATGCTTTTATCCAAAGCGACTTACAGAGCACTTATTGCAGGGACAATCCCCCCAGAGCAACCTGGAGTTAAGTGCCTTACTCAAGGACACAATGGTGGGGGCTGTGGGGATCAAACCAGCGACCTTCTGATTAACAGCTATGTGCTTTAGCCCACTACGCCACCACCACTCGGCATATAAATCATTGGTGTACGTCGCCTAGGTAAGCGTCATTGTCTGGGCTCTTGCTGTGGTGTCACCGCTGTCTTTGGGCAGACGTACATCGAGTCTTCGTGTGTTTTGGTTTTGGGTGTTTGTTTGAATTCGTTTTGTGGATGTTGGTTTTAATTTGATTGGTTTATTTTCTGGTTGAAAATTCATTTATATCTGTTGGCTTTTGTAAAATGTTGTATTATTGTGTTTGATTTGTGTAATTTTGACATTTATTTTCCTTGTATATTGTACTTGGGTATCAATTTTGTTAAGATAAATTGGTTGGTCCTTCACTCCAGTCATTTACTGGAAAGGTGGCGTGACCAAGAGTTTTTGTTTAAAGTGTGGATTTAATTGTTTGTGTTTTGTGTTGTGCGTATTATGAGTCTTGCAGATGGTAAACGTGGTCTCTGCATAAGACTGTTTGTATTGTGAGTATTAATGTGTGTGTGTGTGACTCAAATGAACTTTTATTGTGTCTTTTCGATTGTTATAATAAAGTATTTTGTATTTTTGGACTAGTACCTATGTCTCCATGTCTCATATCGCCGTTGGGTAGGGAACCAGTGCATAGCCTTATAGGTAGATTCCTTGGGTGAAATTCCCAGGTTGGCATAGTCTGGTTTTGTTTCTTTTAGTTTTGATTAATCTTTTTCTTTGTTAATTTTTTTGGGTCTCGCCGCACGGTCACATTAGATATGATGTACGATGAGCATTGACCAAATCACAGATAGGTGCAGTGAACCATGCTGCTGCCTTTTATGCAATGATGTGGTAAAAACTCTTCCTACTTCCTGTCACATGGCCTCCTGTTACAGGAAGTTAAAAAAATTTTAAAAAGACATTTCATACACTATAAAACAGAAGTTAAAATAGAAAATGGAAGCATGTAAAAACAATATATAAATCACTAGTTAATTTTAAATAAATGTATGTACATAATGCTAAGGTTAAAACATGTAAATTATGTGGCTTTGCTACAACATCAACTCGATGCATTCTACCAGTCATCAGATCTACAACATTCATTGGCTGTTCTATATTCTGCTCCTATTATTTGAACAAAGGCTCAATGTGGCCTGCCCCCTCCATTCACTCAGCCATTGTACCTGATTGCTAAAATCTGTGTGAGGTTCTTTTAAAAACACTACACTAATTCTCTTTATAAAGATAAAATAAAAGAGCCAACCTTTTAACAGCATAATGACACCCATTAATATTTAAAGATCCAAAATTCAGGGGTGCCATGGCAATTACAAGAAAATTTGCAAAACTTGATACCACCAAACCACACTCATTTTGCTCCAGTTACATGCAAAGATCTTCTGACAATACATAGAATCTTCTTTAAAAGATATATTTTTGGTTTGTAAAGCTCATTAAAGGAAGCCTTTCTCATCTTGACAGTACAAGACACTTGAAACAATTTTAAACCTGGGAAAAATGACTCAATCCTAGGCTTACGAAGTCCTTTGGTACTGTCAAGAAAAGTATTAATCTAGACTTTCCTCCATAAGCCTGCTCCATCTGCGTGCTTAAATCCATCATATCTCCTTGGCAATCATCAATGACTTCATAATCATGATAAGATTCCTCTGTCTTTTGTTTCATATCCAAAAGTTTTTGGGAAATATTGTCTGCTGAACTTTGACTAAGGAGTTCATTATGTGTTTTCATTTCAGTTATAGCAAACTGCATTTGACCTTTTTTTAGCAGCGGCTCCATCACTAACTAAGTTTCCATCCAAGGATTTTTTGCGAAAAAAGTTTTAGCGCATCAAAATAAAGCCTATGGAAACGCACATTATCGCTACAATGTCACAAATGTTGACATAATATTTTTCCGTTTAACTCAAGCGCATAAACTCGATACATCAAATGTCGCGGAAAAATATTTTGGAAAGACTTTTTGTCAATAAAATTGGCAACCCCTAACCAAAAATGTTGTGACGCATGTCAGAGTTTGCCCCAATTCTTAGCCTGTGTTAATCATGACGACAGTATTGAAAGCCAATTTATTGTACGTGATTATATATTGATCTTTACGGCATATAGAGCCGATCTGCAAACGTGACACTTCCAGGAGTGCCAACACAAATATACGTGCACATTGAACAAATGAATGGCCAATGTTTGTGATTTATTTAATCACAGCATCCATCCTTTTATTTATTAAAGTTGCTTTACCACACGTTCAAAATAATAGACGGCAGTCACGGAATTAGCCCACAGTACAAAAAAAACATAGAATTTCTGTGCACAAAGATGTTTTAAATTAAGAATAAATACACAATACTAGGAGAAAATAATCAGTGTGCTTTTTTTTTTGTTGAACACTTACAGCCCAATTCTATTAAATTATTGTTTAGTTTACTTTTGAAAAAATGCCAACAAAATCTACTGTATTATATTAAATAAATCACCAAACTAAAAAAAAGTTTTTTTAGACCTATATATGCCTTTTCTTTTCACAAACTTAAATGAGCTTTACCCTGTTCTGCAGACGAAAACAGTCAGATGAATGACATTCTCAGAATGTTCTAGACTTTTCTCAAGATTATAAACTATCTGAACTATTTGTCCAGTGCTGAGTTCACTTTCAGAAAACAAGCTTTTGAACATTTTAAAACATTTGAATATTTTAAATCTAACACTTTTTACCTCGCATTTACTGCTTCTTCCGAAAATATTAATTTGCATTTTGAAGCCAAAATACATTTTAGATGATAACCGATTTCAGTTGGTTATTTAAAAGTTGCTGGAAAAATATGCGGGGCATAATGCAGTTGTGATGGTGATGCTTTAGATTAGATGATTGTTCAAAATATCAGGAATGTATCATGTAAACCCTGATATTACACTGCATCATTTTTTTCTTTAATAGCTATGCACACAGCATATACACATCGATTGATGGTCCTTATACTGAGACAGAATGTTTCCGCCACTACTTGGTGCAGGTTGCCAGCTTGAAGAGGGCCATGACGATCCGCTTTCGGGTCAGAACCGGTGCCAACCTGCGATAGGTGCAACATCAGGACCAATATTACAGTCCTATCAGAAGGGCAACTGCTCCCTTTTGATTGCAATTCCTCCTCTTCCGATTGCTTTTATTTGTGAAATTAAAATGATAGTAAACTGGCTAATTTCAATGAATTGTCTTAATACTCTCCCCATTGTACCAAAACTTCTGAGGAAAAAAATTAGGGACATCTAGGAGGCGAATTAGCGATAAACACACATTTCTGAATGGAAATGGCTTCAGGGCAGATTTATTTTGCGATAAACCAAAACTTATGTGACAAAAAAAACACAAAAAACACTAAATCGGCGAGGGAAAAAGGCCAACACGGTGCGAAAGAGAGAGAGAGAGAAAAACTCACTCACCGGTTCTCTGATGTACCTTTGCATGGTCCTCGGACACTACGCCACACTCTCCAGCGGACGACAGCCGCTCCTCTCCGGGCGAACCGGAGTCAAATCTCCGACCCCCAGCAGACAGAACGCCCCTCCGCTTTTCTGGCGGCACCTGGGGATAACGTGAAAAATAACGTGAAAAAAATTACTATTACAATTTGAAAATTTTTTTTTAAGTACTTCAAAGAGTTCTCATCATAAAATCCTCCATGTGCAGCAATGACAGCTTTGCAGATCCTTGACATTCTAGCTGTCAGTTTGTCCAGATACTCAGGTGACCTTTCACCCCACACTTCCTGTAGCACTTGCCATAGATGTGACTGTCTTGTCGGACACTTCTCACGCACCTTACAGTCTATCTGATTCCACAAAATCTCAATGGGGTTAAGATAACACTCTTTTCCAATGATCTGTTGTCCAATGTCTGTTTCTTTGCCACTCAAACCTTTTCTTTTTGTGTTTCTGTTTCAAAAGTGGCTTTTCTTTGCAATTCTTCCCATAAGGCCGGCACCCCTGAGTCTTCTCTTTACTGTTGAACATGAAACTGCTGTTGAGCGGGTAGAATTCAATGAAGCTATCAGCTGAGGACATGTGAGGCGTCTATTAAACTAGAGACTCTGATGTACTTATCGTCTTGTTTATTTGTACATCTGGTCTTCCACGTCTCTTTCTGTCCTTGCCCGTCTATTGCATACTGTGGCAACTAAAAAAAACAAACATAAAAACAATGTTAAACTTAATTTAATGAACCAAATATCTTTCAACTGTGTTTGATATAATGGCTAGTGATTTTCTAGTTCCAAGTTATCAATTTAGCATGATTACAAGGTGTTGGAGTGATGGCTGCTGTCTAGATTTGATCAGAACTTACTTTTTTCAGATAGAGATAGTGCTTTTTTTTTACATCAGCAATGTCCTGACTATACTTTGTGATCAGTTGAATGCCACTTTGGTGAATTAAAGTACCAATTTCCTTCTGAAACAGCAAAACCTGTACATTATTCCAATCTTTTGGCTGCCAGTGTACAGTATATATTCAGTGGGCTCAACGCACAATCTCTGTATTTGTATGCCTAGGTTTCAACACTGTCAGTGGGGTTGTAAGCCTTTCACTCTGGCCACTGTCTCTTCAGTTGTCATTTCATCATTTAAATTATCCGACACGATCGCTCTTGATTTGGTACAGATTCTACATTTACATATAGGAACTGTGATTGTTCAGCACCCGCATTTGATTCCTCACAACTTGCTCTATCTCTGCCCTCATTGCACTGCACGTTTTCAGTACCAGCCACCTCAGCTGCCTTCATTTCCCGTTTATTTGGACAAGTATGTCTAATGTGTCCGTAACTACCAAAAATGAAATATCTCATTGACTCTGAACTAATGAAAATGACTGTAATCCTTACGTTCAATGCTCAACTTCACCAACAGGTTCAAAGTATAACTCTCAGAGTTTAGAATAATGAATGCCATTCCATGTTTGATTTTGAAGTTTCTCTTTTAACAAGGTACATTTTAGAGAACTTTTTGATCTTTGAAGGACTTGACAAAGGCAATACTGGTACAAATTTGTCATTGATTATGAGTCCATTCTCAATTAAGTCATTCATCATTTGGGTTTCTCTAAGGCAAAAGACTATTGCCTTGTTATATATATATATATATATATATATATATATATATATATATATATATATAGTGCAGTCACAATAAGAAGTAAATCTGTCCCTGGACAAGAGTTTGGCATCACAAGGCACTAACACATAAATATTCATTGTTCTATTTATTTATTTATTTTTTGTTATATTGCCAGTCCTAATAGAGAGTGGATGAAAAATAGTGAGAGCAACTGTTGATACAGTAAAAGTCAGAAATAAACATGCAAACTAGCGTGTGCTCGGGGCGGAGTGAGTGATCCTGAGCGGCGTGCCAGCATGAATCGCAGTCATTCTGCTGATCTCCAGAGGAACACATACATGCTGCAGGGAGCGAGTCTTTCATCAGCGTCCCACGCCTTTTAATAACGCCCTTGTTCTGTGTGATGTATCACACCCAGCTTCTCGCCCCATACATGATGTTTACTTCAGTAAAAATCTGCCCCTAAATGGGAGATGAATGCAGGAATTTGCAGCTTACAGCAGCTGTATTACATCAGTCTGCCACTGCACTATTGTACAAATACACTTGAACATGTGAAGTACATGCTTTCTCCTTTTTTTTAGGAAAAAAACAAACCTAAACACTCATGATGAGGTGAACTTCGGGTGTATTTAACCAATGAGGTCTATAATACCTGGAGTCGTCTAACCATTAGCATCCCCATTCACTTCAATGGCAGTTGATCGGCTGGTGCATGCAGCCTACAAAGTATGCAACATGCATTCTGCCATCTTTCCTTCATTGGCTGCAAATGGCATATAATTAATCATTCAAGAGCCCAGAGATAAATAAATTAATAAATTAAAAAGATATTTTGACTTCAAAATATCTTTTTCATCAATGACTTCAGATCTGATAAAATCTGTGAAATCAATGACTTCAGATCTGATGTGATAGTTGTGGGTGAGAAACAGTCAATATGTTAGTCCCTTTTCTTACTATAAATCTCCACTTTTACTTTCACTTCTATATTCTTTTGTTTTTGGCAATACATATCACCAGCTACTGGTCACGGCTGGTCAAAGTTGGAGATTTATCATTTAAAATAAGACTTAAATGTTGATATGTTTCTCACATATTATTTTGCTTCTGAAGACATGGATTTAACCACTGGAATAATATGGATTACTTTTATACTGAATTTATGTGCTTTTGGAGCTTCAAAATTCACTTGCATTGTCCGGAATATTTTCTAAAAATCTTCATTTTTGTTCTGCAGAAGAAATAAAGTCATACACATCTGGGATGGAATTCTTCAAATTCCTTTTGGGTGAAAAAGACACTGTTTATAAAATAAAAATTATTATATTATTATTATTATTATTATTTGTGTATTCTTTGAAAAACATTGCAAAATTGTAATGCTAGACATTTAGGGTTGGATTTAAATTAATTTATTTAGACATAAATTGGAAATTTTGAGTTCACAACAATTTAACACACAAAGGTATATGAAAATAATTGATTTTTATAAAATTTTACTGTTGAAACCTAATAAGGACTATTGATTTTGATGACGTAGTTCCCGGTGTAATCAAAATAATTATAACAAAAAAAGATCTATGTAATGAAGTATATTTAACATATCATACATACCATAAAACATAGATTTAATTTTATTGTATTTTATTATTATTATTTATAAAAGAAGAGAACAGAACAGTACATAAAACATTTGAGAATCATTTTGAATAGTGTATCTATGAATCACTGAATAGGTTCCATTGATGCCCAGCGTAGCATTTTAGAAAACTCAAGTCTCAAATTCATGAACGTTTTTTTTTTTTTTTATCATAACAGACATCTTAATTAAGGTAAAATAAAGAAATACAGTATATACATTAAAGGCAAAATGCTTAATTAAAAAAATGATACATTTGTTCCAAAAGTGTTAGCAAGTGTGTGAACTAGCTGTGGACATTTGGTGTTACTTTAGCAAGCTTTAAGTGTTAAAATGCACATTTTTTTTCCCCGCCTAAACTGTTGTTGTGATAAAGTTCAGATTGTCAGCTATTGCTATGTGTAGTTTTTTTTATCCATTTTAATGAAAATGAAATATTTATTTGCTTTAAACAAACAAATTCTAAGATGCTAAGATCTAAGGTCATCTAGTCACGTTGTGAACTACTTTAAATTTATGGGTAACAGTGGTGGCTCAGTGGTTGAGACTCAGGGTTACTGAAGGTCAGGGGTTCAAGCCCCAGCACCACCAAGATGCCACTGTTGGGCCCTTGAGCAAGGCACTTAACTCCAGGTTGCTCCGGAGGGATTGTCCCTGTAATAAGTGCACTGTAAGTCACTTTGGATTAAAGCGTCTGCCAAATGCATAAATGTAAATGTAAATGGGTAACACAGCTTGTCAAACTACAGTTTCAAAATAACTTGCCAAATGCAGCTGGTACTACAGGTTCTTTTTTTGCTGTATGGAGGAACACTCGGTTAAGCAAATGATTGGCGTGAATAACATGCATGCATATTACTACAGCCTGGGGACAGGATTATGAAAACAGACACTCTTGAATCGCATACATGTTTACTGCTAATGCCAAAAGTATGTAACGACTACATTCTATTCAGGCTATTAAAGCTATTTTTGGCATGTTTGATACATCCATTTATATACCTTCCACACAAAGAATGAAGCAGCCAGAAATTAAATCTAAATGATATTAGAATTAATAGCAATTACGCTGCTAACCCTTTCATACTGCATTTACACCATTCGAGCGAGACTTTCAGGATGGGCACTTATACAAAATCACTTTACATCACGTTTACATTACAGATTGAATGAACCAGGCTCCTATTCCTTGTAGCAACTCTTCTAAAAGCACTTTGTCTATTAGGAAAGTTGGTTACCTTGGGAAATAACAATCAGAGATGAAAGAGCAATTAAGGAGTACTAAACTATAATGAGATTTGATTTAGCTTCACCCGCTTCTGTTTGAGGCAGCTGCAGCACACAAGACTTTGTCAAACGCATACTGATTTGAGCATTAGTACGGATACACATCAAACAAGAATCAATATGCTGAGAGAAGCATTGGCGAGAAAAGGCGATATTTGGAGCTGCTTGTCTAGGCACAGACAGCAATGAAGCAAAAATATGCTTAAAATATTCAATTTTAGCTGGTACTGTCCACAAACAGGGTATCATTTTTTTATGCAACAGATGCACATATCCAATATACAGTTGTGAGAATGCTAAAACATGTTAGATAAACTATTATCTAACATTAAAATAACCTAGCAAGAAAAGAAGCCAGTTTTAAACACATCAAATATCTTTACCCAACCTTTATTATATTACTAAAAATATTTAGCTGTGTGCCACATTTTGGCCATCAACCCTGTTACTGCGTAATTGTCCCCATTTTACACAAAATTTAAGATTCCAGAGCATAAAATAACATTGTTTTGAATCGTTCTTAACTCGCAACTGTTAACTTATGGAGCAATTTATTTCTGATCCAACCCTTAAAATGTAATTTGTTGGTGTAACAATGTAGTCAACAGATCCATCCATCCATCCATCCAATTTAATACCAGAAAATAACAAAAATAACATAAAAAATAATCATGGTTTTAAATTGGTAAATGATATATCCATTGTATACTATAAATTAGTTAGCAAAAATTGCAAACCTTGCGAACAAATAATATAAACAAATATGGCTTGCATTGTTTGACCTCCTGAGGTTGACGATCAGCATGTTCTGAAGGTTATGTACCTCTTATTGTACTCTATTATTTTTATAATTTTTAGGTATAGAGTTTCAGGCCCTATTTTGCAACCTATTCATGAAGTGACAGCTTCATAAATTTGCATGCGCTGGTGTTCTTGCCTGGAGACAAAATCAAAGCAGATCCGAAGTGAGGTCACTCTCTCATCTCCAAGCAACCCGATGAGGTGTTCTTAATAAATGTTGGGTACTAGTGTTGCATGGATTAACAGCATGGAGTAAACATACCCAATCCAGTCTGCAGGACAAAAAAAGCTGCTCTAAGCTGTGCACGAACCCCCTTGTAAGCCGCTGTGGCTGCGGGATAAACAGGTAGAATGGATTCACTGCCACGTTTGCAATACGGTGAGGCTGCAGAAATAGAGCATCCAGGCAGAACAGAGTGAGAGAGAGATGTATCTCCTGGGGAGCAGAGCATAAATGTCTGGAATAGCACACAGACTTCACTTATCTCCCACTCTGGATTCCAAGTTTGGCCAGGGTAACAGCGACATCATTCTTATTCTTAGCCAGGGGGTCCTAGGGGTTTCATGCCCCCTGCATTCCCTGCCTGTCATCGCCTGTACATTGTTCTTTACAAACAGCGACTCAATAGACTGCAGCTCTCGCAGTATTTATAGAGCGCTGGTCTTAAAATGAGATTGATGGGAGTGGGGAAATAAGAGACTCTTTTCACTTGGCTGTTGAGAGCTGAGTAGCGCTAGAATAAAGTGATGTGATGGGTTATGGACATTATGGAAGCAAATCATTTGGCAATCAATGTGACCAGTCTGATTTACTGTTTCTATACTTAAAGTTTCATTTTGTACTGTATTGATTAGGGGGTCCTGTTTTGAGGATTTGTTCTACATGCTTTAAAACAGCACAAAGTGTGTCATCAATAGATATTTTAAAAATGGATTGTTCTGGTTCTGAATGCTGATTGGTCAACAGTGTTCCGGTTGTGTGAAAATGCCATTCTAGTCTAGTCTATATTATTAAAGTTATGCACCTAAAGCACCTAATACAGATGCTAGTCCACAAACATGGATATGTTCTATGTGTATAAAGCATATAAAGAAAATAAACTTGTCTTAAACACCAGAAACCAAGATTCATCTTATAACAACTTAAAATATAATCTGCATGCACAATAAACAATAGTACATTTCTGTGACGAGGAGGAGAGCGTGGCCGGGCCTTAACGATGGATGCCCAGCGTTGAATCAGCCCATCAGCCGGGAGATGGACAAAGAGGAGCCGGAGACGCCAGTTCAAGAGAGAGAGATGCACAAAGCTGTCTGTGTGTGTGTCTTTATGTTGAATGTGTCTGCTGAAACGCAGCGTGTGTATTGAATGTGATTCTGAAAAGCTGAAAAGTGTTCTTCCTCCTGTCCACATTAAGAACCTGATTGTTACATTTGTGCCAGAGGATGAGCACGCTGTCCGGGAGGATTGCTGCTGCCATCTGCTGGGAGATGGAGAAGACTCTGCCATCTGCCGGGTGGCGGAGGGGCCGTTGCCGTCCACCAGGGGACGGAGGAACCACTGCTGTCCACCAGGAATCGGAATAGCTGTTGCTGTCCACCAGGGGATGGAAGAGCTGCTGCCGGCCGCCAGGGGGTGGAGGAGAGGCTGAGAACCGGGTGGGTGGCTTGACCGCAGGAGCCAAAGAAGAGCCTTTTCTTTCTCTCTCTCTCTCTCTCTCTCTCTCTCTCTCTCCCCCTCACTATCTCGATCTGGCATTCCCGGCTCCTCTATATCCCTCTCCCGACTGATTGGGTGGATTCAGCACCGGGTGTCCAACGTTTACCATCTTACCATCTCTTAAATGGCACGAATGGTATGAAGCCATATAGGCTCCTAGATCACATCTGATTTTCCCCAACACATGTTTTATGGAGTTCTTTGTATACTGGATGTTCTTGGAAATTTTTTATCAATGTTTTGTCCGCAAAATGATCCAAAAACGCTTTAAACTGCAGTAAAGCCCATTGAAGAGACTGTATATCTATCCCGCACAGCCTCGTTATAATTTCCATTAGAAATCAAAGATGGCGCTAGCGTGAATAAGTTCTATGTTGTTGCTGATACACTAGTATCATAATAATAATTTGTGTCAGCATAATTGAGTAAAAATGACCATCTGCAAATACATATATATATATATATATATATATATATATATATATAAAATAATAATTCAGAAATATCACAGAACAAATCTGTAGGTTTGTAAATGTTTTATTTGGCTACTGCCATTAACATCTCAACATAGCAAGTCCTCGGTATTCCTCTGCAGACTTCGTCAGTCATTGGGACTGGCTCATTTATTTTCTTTTTAGTCGGAGAGTTTCACGTCATCAACCTGAAACTACAGTTCGATTAAATTTGATTTTGTGAATCGGCTCAACTGGTTACTTGCTGAGAATCCACTCAAAAGAACAATTTGTTCAAGAATCGGACATCACTAGTCATAAATGAAGTGGTTGCTACAGAAAATTTGCTTTTCGTCTCGCATTTACTTTTAGGACACTATCGGTTAGGTTTCGATATTGTAAAGGGTAATGATGTTTGTTTTGTTCACCTCTCATTTGCTTCTAGGACATTATTTGTTAGGTTTATGTTAAAGTTTAAAATTAGGTACATATGTTTTACTTAATAAATTTACCTTAAAACCTTGTCTAATTATGACACCATTTCACTCGCTTTCCTTTTTTTACTATAAAATATCCTCTTTTCTCAGAAAATCTCCACATTAAATTACCCTTTCACATTCTTCTTCTTGTGTTTTTGGTCATTTACATTCATTACCCCTACTGGGCAGGGAGAAGAGTTTCTGGCTAAAAAAGACTTTAAATAAAATAAAACGATTTAAACTTTTTCACTGTTATTGCCCAGGATATTGCTGAAATCAGAGATGGACATTTGCACTGGTAACAATGCAATCATTGACATAAAAAAATTATCCTTTTCACTAGTAAGTAGTATATTGCTTTAATGTGAAAATGGAATTGAAACTAGTAATAAATTAATTATATTAGAAATCTGTAATTGCGTTTTGAATATGTGCGAATGACAGATCATTGTGAAAATCAACTAATTGAAATTCCATCTTCGCTTTGGATAGAAGTGTTCTCAACATTAATGCACAGTGGTGCTCCAATGCACGCTACACATTTGTGGTTTGTGACACACACAGGCTCTGAGAATACTACCTTTGGGAAACAATCAACTTTTGAAGATCCACTGCAGCTGAACTGCTCAGTACCAGGAGTACATTTCTGCCTTTTCTCAGAGGCTCCAAACAAGGTGCATTTGCTCAGCCCAGGCAGAACTATAGACCGTGCCATGAGGAATCTTCCACTTATGAAACTCATATTTAGAGTGGAATGGACCAGCATTCACAGATAGAGACACGAATATGAGACGCGGCGTGACGGGAAAACAGCCTCGTTTCAACCCGCAGTGTGCTATATCACACTGTAAACTGTATTATGTTTTGATTCATTTCAAATTGCTTGCTTTGCTTCACTAGACTGTGAAATGCACTTTTCTTTCTGTAATTTTTCAAATTCTATTATTCCAATCAGGACAATGGGAAGAGGCGCAAATGGCAAAAAATTACAAATGAGCAGGACAGTATTCACATGAATAATTAAGAATGTGAAGAATTAATGCAGGCAAGAGACTCCAATTCATCATTTACACACTCAATTACATTGTTTGTACAGATGTCCGTAAAACAGTTCAAGCTATGCCCATTTGTTCATTATGACACAGTGATATAAATCCAACGTGGCGTAATGAGAAAACTATTATGCGCAGTTCCATTTTCCCCATTTGAAACGAGCTGTTTTGGAACGAGTGTTACCTCACTATTTCTGCATTTAAAGACCCCACAGTTTTCTTTTCTGTGTTGACATATTTCCAAATGATACAGGAGTTTGAATCAGACACATTGAAGGGATCGTCACGTTTTTATTTTAAAATGCCATCTGGCATTTTGTGAGTTTTTGTCACAGCCATGAAGCAATTGCTACTTGCTGGTCAGTTGCAGGGTGAGGGACATTTAGATTGTAGATTGCATTTGAATGGACAAAAATCTGTGTGGTGCAAGATAAGTCATTAGTATGTTTGGACATTTGAAATGTGTGCATTTGCTAAAAATGTGTCAACTTTTGAGCATGATTTCATACAAAAACATGACGACATTTTTTACAAATTGCTATTCTGTGGTTCAGAACACGTATCATGGCAGTTCCGAGGTGAAGTGTCCACTGTGTGGCCCTAAAAGCGAGTTAAATGTTCTCCAAAATACAGTAGATTGGTTTTGTTTTTTAAGTTTGATGTTCTATCAAGATTTACTTCATCAAAACAGACCTTCCTGCCCTAAACCTAACTGATAGTGTCAGAAAAGCAAATGTGAGATGAAAAATACAACAACGTCATTTTGTGGTGCTTCTATGACACTTTGGGTTCATGTGTAGTCTTGTGTGCTCTTCAGGACTTGTATCCCGCTCCTTTACATCACAAGTGCAACACTCTATCAGTTGAGCTACCGTGCAATTTGATCACAACCGAACAAGCGTGTAAATGTAGTTGGTTATGTAATGTAAACGTTACAATCTATCACAATGTATTGCAAATGTAGGAGTACACTTGCATATAGATGGTATCACAGACATGGACTAAAATAAAGAGCAAAATTGCTTCTGGTTTCTTCTGTTTATTTGTTCAAAATGCCTTTCTGTGAAGAACTTTTCTTGTAATTGGTTAACTGAGCAGCTACAGAGACAGTACACTATTTCCTTTGCATTCCACAACATTAAGTGAAGCGTTGGACAGGCAAAAGGGGGACAAAAATGGTGAACTCTTGAGCTTTCTTAGTAAAACATTTTCTAGCATGATTTCTGACCATAATTCATTCTCTGAAAACATTACCAGTGTATTACAGCCTAAAGCATCTTTATTATGACTAATAAAAACTGTATACTTATGTGCAGGGTTGGGGAGTAACGGAATACATGTAACAGGATTACATATTTAAAATACAAAATATTAGTAACTGTATTCCACTAGAGTTACAATTTAAATCCTTGGTATTTAGAATACAGTTACATTCAAAAAGTATTTAGATTACTGAGGAGATTAATTTGCATTTTATTGTCATTTGTTTCATTTAATATTTAGTGTTTTTAGATGGAAAACTTTTATACATATAGATGATGTGATCCGAAGTGCATTTGATCAGCGGTGAAACACTTTCTGATGATGTGTCACATTCATACGAGCAGACAGAGAAGTACGTTTGAAGTAAGTTTGGAGCAGAAGAAATAGAAATAAACCTTGTATAAATTGTTACCTTTACGCTAAGCTAAAATGCTATTTCCAGCCATTTTACACGCACATGTTACCAGACACCATCATATTTATTTATCAAGAAAATTCACGTTGGATCATAATTTCTATTTATCTTGTAAGACCTTTTGATATTAGGGCAAAAATCTAATTCTTGATCATTTTTGTATTGTTTTCTTCTAAAAATATATAAAAAAAAGTCTTAAAACAATTTGATTTACCTTTTTTTAGAACAACTATTTCGGTTTTTCAGAGAATGTATTTTAACGTGTATTTTGTCTTACTGTACTGGCAGAGATTTTAGTCAAAACAAGTGACACACACACACACACACACACACACACACACACACACACACACATATACACACACGCACACTCACACACACACACACACACACATATATACACACACTCACACACGCACTCACACACAAATATACACACACACACATATACACACACACTCACACACACACACACACACATATACACACACGCACACTCACACACACACACACACACACATATATACACACACTCACACACGCACTCACACACAAATATACACACACACACATATACACACACACACACACAAAAATAATCACATTTAATTGGTTCTTACATGTCTTAATTGACATCAAACCTGGCATGATAGGCTGCATCTTTGGCATGCCATATTTGAAAGTGATGGGAGGATGGGAATGTTTTAGTTGATAGCTGAATTTGAGTTTTTTTCCTCACTCAAAGCTATAGAATATTTTCAGAAAATGTCTGTCAAAATAGATACTTTGATGATACTTTCAGTGTTGGGGAAGCTGCTTTGAAACGGTCCTTTTCAAGATACAAGCAACTACATTTTTAAAATAGTTCAACTACATTCAAGCTACAGTAAAGGAAAATTAATAATCATGTCCCAGACTCGCAAACAAATTCCATAATAAGGAAAGTTGCTAGCAAGGCACAGTTCAAGCTTAATCTACCACTTTGATGTTTTTTGCAAATCTGTGGCAGTAGTCAGCTCCAGCTGTACAGGCGACACGCGCTTCATCAAACCGACACGAGCAGGAAGCTCAGCCTCCCACAGATGATGCACTCTTGCAAAACCGAATGCAGGGATCTCGATACACATTTATTTTTAAGATTTCAAACTATGTTTAACTTGACACAGCATGCTGAAAACAGCGCTTAGAACTAGAGAAACTGAAAACATGTCAGACGTGACACAACTTAAGTGAATCATTTGAAAAGCATCCCTCTCATCAACAATTAAAAGTAGTGCAGACGGAATTAGCCCAAAAACAGTTATGTTCAATGATAGCAAAGATAGATAAAGCAAAGAATATTTTGAGTTTAAAAAAAAATTTTTTTTTTAATTGTTTAAATGCTTAACTTGTCTGTTATATTATATATAACTTATATATGGCTAAATTTATGACTATTTTAATTACTGTGTATTACATGATAATTTTTGGGCAGCCTTTTTAGTAAATGTTGATACAGCTAACTACTTTTTCAAAACAGTAACGTGACTGTAGTTGAACGACTTTGTACCTCAGCAAACTTAAATCAAAGTAGCTTCTCCTACTTGGAGTATAACTGTCAGTCAGGCCGGGTTACAGGTCATTCATCCAGTTGAAAGGGTTTAGTGTGGGCAGCTGTCAGCAGTCCGGCTACAGTGAGACATCAGAGCTCTCGTGGGTGTCTGAGTCTGTGGATCAGACGGCTCTTTTATTAGTGCTTGGCTCCTGAACGCCCCTCTGAAAATGTCAGCATTCTCAGTAGCAATGTTCACCTCCGCTGAGATCTCCTGAGATCTCATGAGCTCTCAGCTGCTCTAGACATGCGGCCGCCGCAGACTCCCACACCCATATCTCACTTATCTCTAGGCTTTGCTTTGCGTCTGGCCGAACAAACCAGACACTCATAAATGTAGGAAGGAGACAGTCGCAGGAGTGAGTGACTGCAGCAGACAGGAAGTGTTAAACAGGCAGGTTTCTTTGAGTACTGGCAGTGATCAATCATTAATGTGCTGGACTGATTGTGTTGGGAGGATGAGTTAGGTGAGGGAGGTACACATACAGTTACCAGAGAGTTTACACACTAAGCCGTTCTCTGAAAACATGCAATAATTCTGAGCTCAATTCTATCTCTCTAATCTAAAAAAAGAGTGAAATAAACATAAAACATTTTACACCCACCTTATATAATCTCACTGGCTTCCTGTCTCAGAGCGTATTCATTATTAAATACTCTTTCAGACCTTTAACCCTGTAAAACCTGACATATGAAGGAATTGTCAGAAAATGCTATTTTTTTTGGACAAACTATAAAAATAAATTGTAAAAAAAAATGCACACTTTTTAAAAATGTTTTTGGATGTTTGATACATTAGGCTTTATATGTCATAATCCTCCTGAGGCTCAGACATTAATTTTTGTGTTGGATATTGCTTACCGTAATTTCCGGACTATTGAGCACACCTGAATATAAGCCGCACCCACTGAATTAAAAAAAATATATTATTTTGAACATAAATAAGCCGCACCTGTCTATAAGCCGCAGGTGCCTACCGGTACATTGAAACAAATGAACTTTACTCAGGCTTTAACGAACCACGGCTTGTAACAAAAATAAATATGCTTTAACAAAACACGGTGTGGCAGCGGGGGCGTGGTCAAGCGCCCGTCCAGGAGAGAAAAGCGGTAAGGGCGCTTACGCCTGAGCTAAATTATGTCTAACACCGGTGTCTAATTTCAGTAAGCATGGGGAGAGCGGCATAAAAAGGCAGCAGCCACAGAGCTGAGAGAGTGACACACGTCAGTCTAGTGTTGGCGCATAGAAGAATTGAGAAACTTTATAAAACTGATTGTAAACATTGCTGTGGCCATTAAAAGCCTTACCTGGAACATCAAGTTCCCTGCTATAAACTGTCACACTGGTGCCCGTGTGACAGTTTTCCCAAGAAGGACACGTGAAGCAGGGCACTTGAAATTAGACACCGGTGTTAGACATAATTTAGCGCAGGTGTAAGCGCCCTTACAGCTTTTCTCTCCCGGAGGGGCGCTTGACCACGCCCCCGCTGCCACACACGGCTTGTAATAAAAAATTTGCAGTAAACAGTAGCCTACCAAGAAAGTCATTGGTCACTATCTTCCTCGTCCTGTGCACTGAAACCACTGAAGTCATCTCCTTCGGTGTCTGAGTTGAATAGCCTCAGATTTAGTTGTCTTTTTGCACTGAGTCAATTCCTCACGCTGCTGTTTCCAACGTCTTATCATCGACTCATTAAGACCAAGCTCCCGTGCAGCAGCTCTATTTCCTTTTCCAACAGCCAGATCAATCGCCTTCAACTTGAAAGCAGCATCATATGCATTTCTCCGTGTCTTTGCCATGATGAGGGTGACAAAATGACTACCGTAATCAGAATGATGGGAAGTTTGAGCGCGCTCGATTTAATCTAAACAGTAAACAAAAAAAGTTGTTTTGACCTTAACCCGTTCGGCAATTTCATTGGTCTAATGAAAGCTTCACGCAGCCAAAAAACTGAGCACGTCACAGAATGTTTTTTTTTTTTTTAAATAAAATTTGAAAGCGGGAAAAATCCATATATTAGCCACGTCATTGTTTAAGCCGCGAGGTTCAAAGCGTGGGAAAAAAGTTGCGGCTTATAGTCTGGAAATTACGGTAAGTTTTTCTTAGCTTATACATGCTACAGTGGTAAATCGTGGAGTGTTATCAGAGGACTTTCTGGGCTTTTCAGAGATCCTAAAAGTTTGGCCATGACAGCTTCCTCTCCTTGGTCTACAAATATGGATTGGAATGTATCACAGTTCAATTCAGCGCATCAAATATATTATGAATAAAGTATCATTTTTTCAATAACAAATTTATATCACATGTATTTTATGCACCAAACACTATATTGACATATATATATATATATATATATATATATATATATATATATATATTTTTTTTTTTTTTTTTTTTGGTGGGCATGAATAGAATGTAATTGTGATTAAGAGATATACTGCAATATATACATGCATTTGATACATGGATTTCAGTAATCTTTATCAATAAAATAATATGCAAAATTTTAACAAAGCACAAGTTGCTTATATTCAGCAAATACTCATTTTTAAATATAAGTAACAATATAATCATTACTGCCACTTTTACTTTATGAAAATAAGCTGTCATTTATCCCAACATAAGAGTCACTTTTCACGCAAGTCTGCCACGCCCAAGAACACTTACCGCTTTTGGTAAGCACTGAAAGATTTTAGCTCAAAAGAAGTTAACCAACTGTGTCGATTCCACTGTGAGATCAGTCAATATGTAAACATAAACAATGATCAATGCTTATTTTATAAATATACTAAAAAAAATTTAAGTTAACATTCATTC
The DNA here is from genome assembly GCF_025860055.1 of Xyrauchen texanus. Taxonomy (NCBI): domain Eukaryota; kingdom Metazoa; phylum Chordata; class Actinopteri; order Cypriniformes; family Catostomidae; genus Xyrauchen; species Xyrauchen texanus. The sequence goes on along the minus strand of NC_068279.1, from coordinate 54,650,790 downwards.
ATGCATTATTAACTAATATAAACAAACAATAAACAATAGAATTTTAATAAATTAACATAAACAAAGAGAAATAAATGCTTTTAAAACATTGATTTTTCATTGTATGGAAAATATTGTTTCTGGAGAGATTCTGCTAAACATTTTCTCTTTTTTATGTTTATGTCTTTCATAAAAGTTATTGGAAAGTATGTATTAGTCTGGAACAATATAAATGATGACAGAATTGATATTTTAGGTGAACACACGCATGCAGAAGTTTAAGCAGCATAGCCACATAACCTTTGCTGACCTCTAAGATAAGGGCAGCGAACATAGTGCTCTTAACCCTTGGGCACATACGGCAGATCTTCTTTCTCTAAGACATTGAGATGAACCGCGTGATCAATAGAGTGGGAGGTAAATGAATAATTCAATTATACAAGACAACTCCTTGACTGCCTCAGTCAGAAATGATGAATTGCATGGTGTGCAAAAATGATAGTAGCTGCGATAGATTAGCGGTTCGGTCGTCTCCCTCTTACAGCGAAATATATCAGACTCATTAATTCATCATTCGCCAATTGAATTACCAAGACGATCTGAAGGAATGGATGAAAAATTGCTCTGGAATTGTGGGACGAACTCAGAGGCTATGTGACCTCATAACCCCTATTGTCATATAGTCCATCAACAGAGATGGAGCTGCTGTTATAGATGACCTCATGGTCAAGAGGGGTCAAAGATCCGGGGCGTTTTTGATACAGGCTCATGTTGACATGAAAACTTCAATGAAATCAAACATTACACCTAAGTGGTCAGTGGTATTGTTTGGTACAGTCATTCTCCTGTACAGTCCAGTGCTGTGTTGACTTTCAGACAAAACCACTAAAATCAAGACCAGCTAATATAAAAAGGATTTATTGTGATAAAGTAGCAACTCTGGAAACATGAATTATGTCGGTATGACATTGCATTAAATAACAACATATCAAACCAGGTGTAATCTCTAAACAACTGTAATCACAGGTGTAATTTATCACATTCATTCTGGACAAATCTGTTTGACAGACAGAAATTGTCAGTACCTTTTACAAACCCTATATACAGTATGTCATTTTAAAATGTGAAACCTAGTCCATAAACATATTGTGTATGTTGCCATATATGAACACATTTGTAAATTATAGTTGGTATATTTGAGCATATAAGCACATCTCCCTATCTGTCACTCACTCGATGTTGTTTGGAAGACCCATTTGCGACCAAACTTTAACTTCCTGGCTGATGTCTTGAGATGTTGCTTCAATATATCCACATCATTTTCCTTCCTCATGATGTCATCTATTTTGTGAAGTGCACCAGTCCCTCTTGCAGCTAAGCACCCCCACAACATGATGCTGCCACCCCCATGCTTCACATTTGACAATACAATTTAAATAAATGTTTCAAATATCAAACAAATTCTTCAACCAAAAGCCAACCTGAAACACTTGGGTCATCAGCTGGATGCATTTCACTTACCCATGTATTCTTGTTGTTCAGGTCTCGGTCCTGCAACATGGGGTAGTACAGGACTATTCTCTTTGCCATAGCTGTCATTTCTAGTTTTGACGGATATCTGTATTGCGATCATTCTGGTCATGGTGTTTCGGATGAGCTGGCATCTGAGGTCCTTCGACATTTGGCAGTTGCGCTCTTCACCTTTCTTCGCCAACTCAAAGTATTGTTTTCGGACTTGCTCTAGTTCAGTGACAGTGTGCAATTCATATTCTGGGAAGGATATCTTCACAACCTTTTCAGGTATTGTGTACTTTGCAGGACATCTTTTAACAGGAATGGATGTCTGCGATAGGGTTGACACATTAATAGGAGTGGAACTGCCCATTGATTTTTGAGTCTTCTCTGCCAGATTCCTGTAAAATAAAAGACAATGACTTACTTGTAAAATCAACATTTCATTTTTACTGTGTTAACACAAATTGCAATGCAGCATTGACAGCATTTCACAACTATGCAATCCGTTTCATTTTGGAGGTTGAATCTCTTGCATCAACTAACTGAACAACTATCAATGAATCTCTAAACCAGTATTTATTTCTTGAAAGATAAATTGTTCATAACAATTTTAAAAATGTTGAAAAATCTCATAAAACTTCATCACAAAAGCATGAAAAATGGTATGCACACATACCAAATTCACGACCAGGTTTATTTGGTGTGCTTTTATGACAGACATGCATTTTGGAACTGACAGCTACCATGAATCAATGCAAGTAAATGGACAGAGACTAGTCCCTAACAAACCAATCTCCAAGGCACTCATTCATAAAACATAAACTATTTAAGTAGGGACTAGCCCTAGGGCCATTCAATTATTCCCTTTTCAATCTAGCTGTCCGGGAAGCTAGCGCTGGACTCCCATCTGAAAGGTCATGGGTTCAAACCCCAGGTTTGGCCTACCTGTAAGCATCCTTGAGCAAGATGCCTAATCCCTTATCTGCTCCTAGTAAATGCACACATCGTAAGCCGCTTTGGATAAAATTGTCTGCTAAATGTCATAATTGTAATTGAATCATGAGCATTGACTAGAATGGAAGCGATTACCTATGGTGGCCATAGTGTACGCCGCCGGTGGAATTTGAGGGTAATGGTGATGCTATTCAAGATTTGCAAGAATAATAAGTAATATGAAGTTTAATAATGTTAAGCTATATAAACATTGAAACACTCAATAACAACCTATTGTAATGGGAAATGAGACATAAAAAGGGCATTGCTGGAGTTTGTTATGTGGGTGTGCATGTGCGCTTCCAGTAGCCTCTATGACGCTCCACTTCATTGAGCCTACAAGTTATTGACTACATCAAATATGGTGGAGGCTAAAACAAATCTGATTTATGGAAAATTAATTCTGCAAGTCAGTTCCGTTACAGAAACCTATTATAAATAGAGTTCAGTGACTACAACAACATCTGTATCTGTTTAGTCAGAAAAATTAACTGAATACGTAACGTAAATGGTTTAGACCAGAATTGGATGTGTCTACCACCACAACTCTGGCAATATATCCCTGAAGTGGTGCTTTATAAAAAAATAAAAAAAATAGAGGAACACCATTAGGCTAATACATCTAGAGGATACATGGTGTCAGGAAATAATAACAACAATACTGATTGATAATGGATTTTGTTAATATTCTCCTTTTAGTAATATAATAAATCAATAAGGGAAGGTTTGGTCATTGTCTTATGGTGTTATAGCCTAAAAAATTATGACTAAACAAACAGAAAAGGAATAAATGACTAAATCAACAAACATGTAAATCTAAACATGATGTAACAATTGAACACACCTGTATGTTACCATTTCTCTTTGCTAGTTAATACTGTGTCATTGAGAAACTGGCCTCCTCCGAAACACCATGTCAAGTACACCAGACCGCTTTTCTCTGCAAGAAGTTTTCTGGGCCTGGGAAAAATCCTGCAAGTCTTCACGATATAGGGTGCTCATCATTTCCTCACTGATGTGACATATTGGAAGACACACATGGCAAGATGAATTAGTGCCGTAAAACAGCCAAACTGCATGAAACTAGTAAAAGTTGTCACTTGGTTCAGAATAGCTAGCTAGTGCTAACTAGTTTAGTGCATTAACAGTAGTTTTAGTATAGAACTGAGTATATCCACCCCCAGTAACTAGGTATAATTGAAAGAAGTAACCAGTATCATGCTCAATTTGTACAGCTTATAATAAACTCAATTTCATAAAAATGTAATTAGGGAAGGAGGAGGGATGCCTGTCGCAGAGTCCTCGACACTGCCGTCCACCCTGGGGAGCGCTGCTGCCATCTGCCAGGTGACGGAGTAGCGGGGCGAGTGGGGACTGGATTCCCCGACCTCCTGGAGTGATGAAGCCGCTGCCAGGGGTGGAGGAGTGCCCTGCCGTCCCCCAGAAACGCGGAGGGGTCGAGTGAAGACCGCCGTCCACGAGGGGATGAGGGAAGTAACTCCCCGATCACCTAGAGCGGTAGGGCCGCTGCCAGGGGCGGAGGAATGTCCCCAGGTGCCGCCAGAAAAGCGGAGGGGCGTTCTGTCCGCTGGGGGTCGGAGATTTGACTCCGGTTCACCCGGAGAGGAGCGGCTGTCGTCCGCCAGAGAGTGTGGAGGAGTGTTCGAGGACCACGCGATGGTACATCAGAGAACCGGTGAGTGAGCTTTTTCTCTCTCTCCTCTCTCTCTCTCTCTTTCGCACCGTGTTGGCCTTTTCTCTCGCCTATTTTGTTTTTGTTGTTTTTTCCCCTCCTGTCTCCTCCCAGGTCGAGGAAGGCAGGGATGACCACACAGGATGCAAGATACACCCCGCCCCAGGGATGGGGGAGATGTACGTCATGCCGGTGGCACCCCGGACTGAGATAACGCCGGGAGGAGTGTGGAGCAGAGGGGGGTGGGGCCGGGTTGGAATATCGCGCGCCCGGTCCCCAATCGGCCTGATGAGGCGCGCGAGGGATAAAGGCGGCCGGTGACGATGGTTCGAGAGAGAGAGAATTACGGGCATGTCCGTCATGTGTGTGTTGATGTTTGTGCTTTAAGTTTTCATTAAATTATAATTTATATTGACAAGCCGGTTCTCGCCTCCTCCTTGCCCATCCTTAACTGTGTTACAGATATATATCGTATGTATGACAATCACTAAGTTTGAAAATAGTATTTGACTACATTACCTCTTAAAATCGACACCGCAACATCATCCAGTTTGTCCATGCTGTTAGCTGTCTTAGCTAGCAAGTTAACTCACAACAGCATACACAATTAATATACATTGAAACATGAAAAACGTTTAAAAAAACATTGTATAACATGAAATATTGGATACAACTTACTTGCAATGAAACACTAATCCAAATGTCTTAGTAAAGGTAGCTTTCCTGCACGTTTTTTCGGCTCACGTTCCTAGTCTATGATCAGGACTGCGCAAGATGGCTCACTCCTTAGCTACTAGTGAAGGCATTCTGGCTCTTCTGAACAACATAATACGTTGGCTCCTGTCAATCAGACAGGAACCTGTTGTTCCTGTCTGATTTACAGGAACAACAGGTGAGGCTATTATTCTGAGCAGACAGTCAGAACAAATGTGTGTGTGCTTGAGCATTTAGGCCTATATTATTTTATTTCTTTTTTCGTTCTTTGAATTAGTTAATTCTATTCATTTAAATCTTTTGATTGTGCATATCATAATCTCTTAGAGCCGACTCATTCGCGAACGACCCATCACTATTAGCTACTTCGGGTGATTTGATTTTGACTGTTATCAGGCTATTTTGAATATTCTCTAGCTGGATGTAACGTGCTGCACTCGGTCTAAACATTTTGAACTTTGCTCTTCTAAGATGATTTGCCGTTGTTTCATATGCTACATTTTTGTGGCATTGACTCTGAAAAAACTATTGAGTCACATTAACTCTTTGCACAGTCACAGCCCTGACTTTCGCGTGGTTTGTGGCATTGATGGCTGTATGAGTGACTATAGGGTGTATAACTCCTATTACTATTACGTAAAGTGAATGCACATGCATCATCTTCTGGTGCCGAGGAGGAAGGATCTACTCCCCATGGCTCACCAGGAACACGTGTGAGGACAGCCACAAACAACCAAACTAATGTGAGCCCTGTGGCTGAGGTCTGTGCAATGCAGCAAAGTTCTTCAGAGGCTGAAGAGGGTTCAAGCATCGTCACTCAAACGGTACATATTTATTTATGGTATTCAGGTAGGCTAGTGTCATATTGTCTGGTGCCAACACAAAATGCCAACATTTTCCCTGTTTTAATAGAGATGTTAATCTGTTTCAGAGTGGATTTCAAGAAGGTGGAGAGGGTTGTGTGAACGTTGACCTTTTCAAACATGGAACTGTATTTCTTCTTCAAGCCAGAGGAACCCATCGACTGACACAGGTAATTTATCCCATTGTTTTCCAATGAATGGCATTTCATTGTTAGTAGCTTGACTAAAAAGGGCAATTTTATACAAAATACACTTTTTCATGTCTTCAACAGAAATACCCTAAAAATATGAGATAAAATATTAGTCTCTATTTCTCTCCGGCGCCATCTTTCAGTAAATGTGTATGCAGACATGACATTTACAATTGGCTCCCCTTATTAGATAACATGCAGGAACATTAACTGTTGTAACCATAGTAGACTCCCAGAATGCTCAATGTTTCAGACAGAGGATGAACTGAGGGGCTCTATAAAGGGTCAGCATAAGATAAATAAGGATTTTTGGGAATTCTGAATCATCCAAAGCTACTATAGTGGAGTCCCAGAGAAAAAATATAGAGGTGGAAAGGAGCATAATGAGGCCTTCATATGTGAGTATGTTGTAGAAGTTGGAATTGAGCTGAATGGAATGTTAGAATAGAATGATTAGTTGTTAGTTTAGCTGATTCCTAGGATGGTTGATGTAGTCAGTTTAAGCACAGAATTAGAAGTCTATACATTTTAATTTATCTGGTCTTTACTGATGTATCACAACAGTGAAGACTAAATAAATTAAACTAGGCTAGATTTTGAATTTGGTGGAGAAGACCAAATACTTAAACCACCTAAGGAAACAGCAGACATATAGCATATACTAGCATTCCATTCAGCCTTGTTCATTTTCCTCTCATTTGTTTTATTTGTATTTATGTTGTTTTTCCCCCTCTCCAGAGAGCTGTTAACCAGATGGTCAATGGAGTCCAGCAATACCAGGCGGCATTACTGCAGCACCTAAAACATCAAATTAGTAACGTGATTGAGATTTATTCTGGGGACTTGGATCAGCTGAAGGGTGATGCAATGGGAATATTTGACCAGCTTACTGACCCTTTCAGTCAAATTGCTACTAGTCATTTTCAGGATAAGACAAGCAAAGAACTGTTACATCCAGTTGAACCAGAGTTTATTATGTCCAAAAATATGGCATGTTATGTGAAAAGTGGAGACTCCAGAGTCCTTACCATTAAAAACCATTACTTTTATTAATCACCATTGGTAAAAAGTTTGGAGCAGATGTTATTCCATCCAAGATTTCTTGCAATGATTGAAGATGGGCCACAGCCATGCAAGAATGGATTTTTTCATGATTTAATTGGAGATATTTTTAAATCGCACCCACTGTTTTTTAAAGTTCTCACAGCATTGCAGTTAATTTTATATACAGATGAAATGTAATTGTGCAATCCTCTTGGATCTCAGGCAAACAAAAACAAGTTATTATTGATTTATTACACCTTATGTAACATCAAACCTAAATACAGATCTAGACCTGCTGCCATTCGTCTGCTTGCCATGGTAAAATCAAAAGATATTTCTGATTGTGGTATTGATAAGATATTTGAGAAGATTAACCATGAATTATATGGGCTGTATGATGGTGATTAAAGTTGTCACTGCAAACGTTGAGAAGACAATTTTTGGGGTGCTTATGTCTGTGTGTGGAGACACTCTAGCTCAACATGAAGTGGCTTGATTTAACCCTCTGGGGTCGACGGACGTGCCGGCGCGTCCTGCTGGATATTTTCGTCATTACAGCAGAAACAACTTAAAATACTCCGTCATTTTTGGGTATACAGATAAGTGTAAGACATCATTAGTGAACTGAAACATAACTGAAACTCCGCGAATACTTAACAGACAAACAGGAAACACATGTCTAAAGAAAGCTTAAAATGAAAAACTTTAAAATAAAACAAATAAAACATTAAAACTTTGAAATAAAACAATTCAAATTTAAAACAAATATTCTCCTGCAATGCAATCTGTTTGAAACAAAGCGATGTACAGTTTTTACCGGTCCATCTCATTATCTGTAATATGATCCCACGCACCAGCAGAGTGCGCCATTCATACGCTAATGTGCTGAGACTATCAACGCAAATGTACACGTCCCAGACTCTGAGGTTGTAAACACTTTTCATTAATTTTTCTGCGCGTTTGCAACAATACACAGATGAGAAAGAAGAAGAGCAGGAGTCCGATGAACATTTGTATTTTGAAGAGAGATTTGATCCAGACGAGGATACAATTTCAGACGAGTAAGTCAATTAGTTTTCATTAGTTGACATGCTATTGTATATAAACATGTTGGTGTTTGTTATATAAACTAGTGGGACTGTTTCCAGACTTGCCAGCAAGGATTCAGAGTATTGACATTTTAAATATGTCCTAATAAGTACATTTTAGTTACATTTAAAATGTTGTTTAGGCTAAAGCAGGAATTAAAATTGTATGCTGAATGATAAAATTATGATATGTAATATGGTATAAAAATAATATGAATGTTTAGATTATATTTTAACTAGTGTTTATGCTGCCTCATTATCATCAACAATGCTTGTGCTTGCAAATATCTGTTCAGATTAAATGACTAAAATGCACTTTAAATATGCCCATATTAGAAAATCAGCATATTTTAATGATTTCTAATGGATCATGTGACACTGAAGACTGCAGTAATGGTGCTGAAAATTCAGCTTTGATCACAAATTACATTTTACAATATATTTAAATAGAAAACTGTTCTTTTAAATTGTAAAAATAGTTCAGAATATCAATGTTGTTTCTGTATTTTGGATCAAATATATCCAGTCTTGGTGAGCAGAAGAGACTTCTTTTAACGGTAGTATACGTCTAAAATTAAGTAAAGTCTTTATGTAAAGAAAATATATAGTCAGATTACTTCTTTTAGCTTAAAACTTGATTTGGATCATGAAGTCTCCTCACATTCATTCTCTATCTCTCACTGATAGACCCAGGGGAGGGGTCTTTGTGTCCTCAGGTGTGAAATACATCCATATTCAAGATAGTTCACGCCTCATCGCATATTACCATTCAACACTAAAATTGTCTTACAAAAGTTAAACTCTAGGCTACAAGATCCAGTTTTCAAAAGTCATGTGGACAAATGTTTAGTATGTGTTATATGACCTTATTTCAGTGACTTAAAATGTTAGTTTTTTCAAAAACCATGCATAAACATTATTTTCTCAAAAATACAAACATGTACACACGTGTTGCTCACATATTATTGTAGCCCAGTTTGTGATGAATACAGTGTTATCAGACTTTAGCCATTAATATGTTTTTAAGCAACTGAAAAAAGTACAAATGTCAAGGCATGTCAAAACTTCTCCAGGGCCCAAAATACCCTCAGATCCCAGAGGGTTCAGGAAGGAGTAGGGTTTGTCTTCAGTAAATGCAGACACTGTGAATGCAACATTGAAGACATGCAGGAACAAATTAATGAAGATTTGTTTTTAAAAGGATCGTGGCAAGTCACATCAGGCAATGTAGTGACAGCGAAAAGGCAAGCACTGGCTTTCTGAAAGAAAATCTAAAAACGACATATGGTATAAATAGGAGAAGAAAATTAACAGATTTTCCTCACTTTGATGTAATCACTCAAACCCCATGAGGCAACATCCATGTTATTCTTGAAGGTGTTGAACCATATGAAATCAAATGTGTTTTAAAGTATCTTGTGCTTTCAGGGCATATGGAGTTAGACACATTCAACAGTGCAATTATTGGTTTCCCTTATTCTCCTGTGGATGCAAGGGATAAGCCAATACACTGTCATCAAATGACAATAAACTGAAACAGTCAGCTGGAAAGATGCTGGTTTTGTTAAAGATCCTGCCATTTCTCATTGACACAATTGAAGAAAATGATTACACACAAATGCTGCTTAAGTTACTAGAGATTCTGTTTTCACTTATTATAGCTCTCCCAACTCTTTCAAGGCTGAAGCTTTTAATAGAGCAACATTTGAAAGATTACAAACAACTGTTTCCAGATACAAGCATCATACCTAAACAGCATTACCTTCTGCATCTTCCTTCTCAGATTAAGGCACTTGGTCCTGTGGGGAGGCATATCTGTATGCGCTTTGAGTCAAAGCATTGCTTTTTCAAGCAGTGGGCTTTGAAAAGTAGTTATTAGTAGAATATTTGTAAATCTCTTGTGAAGCTTAACCAACTATATGAATGTAGTCAGAATGTGCATGAGAAACATCCAGTTTTTTCAAGTGAAGTTGAAATGGGCCCAGTCTCTGAGGTTAAAAATGTTCACTATGTAGAAGGAAAGATTAAAGACTTCTTAGGAATAGAGCAAGTTCAACATGTAGTTTCTGTAAAGTGGATTATGCAACATGGAAATAAGTTTACATGTGAGAAAACTTTGGTTATTCCTAATGTCATCAATAGTACTCCAGAGTTTGGAATTGTGAAAAATATCTACATAGTAAATTTGTCAGTGTGTTGTTTTGAATGCCAACCTCTCTTTATAACTGAGTGGAATAATCATTATTTAGCTAACTAGGTGGAAGTTCCCTACCTAGCTCAAGCCGATATTTTTGTGGTTGCTGAAAAACTTGTGTAATCTCACAGACATCAATGAACATCACTCCCTTTGACTTTCTAGGGAGCATTTTATATAACTTTTTTTTCCTCTCACAATTGAATCATTTAGATAAGGCTAGTGTGTATGAGATACTTTAATAAGGAACTGATTTATTAAAGTATATGTTCATGGGGTTCCAATGTATTAAGGCCATTATGGTGTTCAGTGAATACTTTGGAATAATGCTCAAATAGAGTGGCTGTTAAATCTAATTTAAGCAATGACATTCACTTTTTACTGTTCAAGTCATATGACTTGAACAGTAAAAAGTGAATGTCATTGTATACATTGTATACAGTTTATTTAGACTTTCAAATGTGGAGATTGTTTTTTTTTTTGTAACTGAACATTGAAAACTTTGTTGGCCTTTTGGCTGTTTTTGCTTTTGCCACTATGTGCATCATTGTATTTTTTGATATTTTATTCAATTTTGTTGGAATTCTGGAATAGCTAAACTTTCTGGGAATCCATAGAGTCTTGTGATTACTGTGAGGTTGACAGGCAAGCAGCAGAGACTCCAGAAAGTCACTAACTGATGTATGAGTTTTGGGCAAAATCTGTTGAACTTGAGGGTTTCCAATAAAGCAGATTTATTTTTTTTAAATCAAGTAAGTCTAATTCTTGAAACAAGATGTGTCTACTTGATTCCAGCTATTGGTTGTACTTTACTATGAACTAAGTCGTAGAAGCCCCTCCTCCTGTCCTTTTCTGGAAGAGAAGGGGGAATACACGCGCAAACACACATTTATAAACTCACGTGAAATATTTAGCGCATGGTATGTGAACGCACCATAAGTCTCGAGCCCCGTCAAGCATGCTAACTGACACATAAGACAAAAGTGTCATAGAAGGTATTGCTTCAGAAAATGTGCTTTCCATGTCGCATTTGCTTTTAGGACTCTATCGGTTAAGTTGAGGTGTCGATTAAGGGTAAGAATTTATATTTTGTTCACCTCTCATTTGATTTTAAGACACTATTGGCTAGATTTAGGTTAAAGTTTTAGTTTAGGGTGGTTTGTTCATCAAAACCTCAATCTCACATTCACCTTAAAAACCTTGTCTGATTATGATAGCATTTTTATTCGCTTTTGGCTCCTTCTGCTGGTCATTTAACTGGGAAACGTATCTTGAACCCCGTAATTTTAAATGGCAAAAATGTTGCCACGCTCAAGCAATATTAATGAGATCAGGCTGTATTTCCAGTTCAGATGTAATGTGCAACATAAACATTTCTAAAATGTAAGTGTTGGAAGAAGTAGCCTGCAGTGGTGGCTGATGGCTTCCGGGAGGGACCTAAAATGTTTTGAGCCTCTCTAATCAACACTGATCTTTTGCACCTTGATTTGAAATGTGTAGGTATCTGCCATAGAATCTCATTGAAGCACATATTCACTAACGCTCTATGGGCTGTGCATCCACAGACTTCTCTGGATATATTTAAGTGGAAACAAGCTAATTGTGTTACTTGAACAAAGTGTGATAGTTTATTCACAAAAAATTGGAAATTTACAAAGAGTAAACTTAAATTAATTTTTGAATATGTTAAACATGTCATTGCCACATTCATTCTGAAATTGTAGGGGAAGCCGTACAGGGGTGTGTTTACCTAAAGCATTATTAGACATATATGGTCACAAATTCCAACCAATGATTTGGTGTTTCCAAATCGTAGTTCCAACGAACAATCACAAACAGCATCGCAAAGTTGTGTGGTTGGAATTACAGCTCTTTATCTAAATGGTCTGCTATTATATAGTGCCTTTTTAACCTTAGCAGTATTCAAAGCGCTTTACACTGAGTCTCATTCACTCATTCACACACACATTCACACACCAATGATGGCAGAGCTGCCATGCAAGGCGCTAACCTGCCATTGAGAGCAACTTGGGGTTCAGTGTCTTGCCCAAGGACACTTCGGCATGTGGAGTCGTGTGGGCCGGGAATCGAACCACCAACCCTGCGATTAGTGGCCGACCCGCTCTACCACCTGAGCCACAGGTGGTTAGAGGCATAGTTACTTGTGTGTACATAACTTGACTTCGCTTAGGCTACTATATCTTTCATTCTGTCAACACTTTGACCACATTTACATTCATTTATGAAAATTACTTATTCTGGGTCATGATGTTCTGAAACATCATGTAAATGCCAATACAGCCGTTTAAGGGATTAAAGGTTATTAAGAGAAAACACACAAGGCTTCAGCTAGAGAGCACAGATTTTATGTGTTTCTGTTAATGCATAAATGGTGTTTATATGTTTTTGAAGGGTGCATATGTGCTTGAATGTACAATAAAGGGAAACGTCTTGATTACAAACGTAACCTTGGTTCCATGAGAGAGAACAAGATGTTGTGTAATGACGCAATTGGGACTAAATCAATGAGTCATGTAGACTGAAGTCTGTATACAATCACTTCATTGACTTATGGCACTTAAGCTACACCCATAGGGAGCCACGTCACAGAATCCATATAGGTGGACACTTGGCGCCATTTCACCAGAGTTTCTACAAAAGGCACAAACCTATGCAGCTACTAGAGAGTATGGCCGCTACGCAATGTTAGCATACTCTTAGAGAGCCAAGGTTTTGTTCGTAACCGAGACATTTCCTTTTGAAGAAACATCAATGTTGCATAATGATGCAATTGGGACAAGATACCATCACGCCATGCGAACAGTAGCTGCCATATCTCTAATCCCGTGTGGCAAGTTTACAGCGGCGCACAAGCGAGCTAAAGAAATAAAAAACCTCAAGAACTTACTCCTGATCTAACAGAGAGAACTTGGGAGTCAAACTCTCATCCAAATTATAAAATCAAAAAGTATTTGGAGAGGACAATCCTACTGTCATACAAATGTATTCCAAGGACGTACCTCTAGCCAGTGCCCATGAGGATGCCAGGCTCCTCATAGAATGGGCTTGAATACCCAGAAACTAAAGCAAACCATATGCCTCGTAAGCACTCGAAATTGCCTCCACAATGCTTGTACACTGAAACGCCGCTGTGGTCAACACAAACACACGAAGCCCACACTGGGCATAGCATACTGTATGTAGCCTTTTACGCTCCGACTAAAATTTTGGAGAATAAAAGGACTGCAAGTTAACAATCAGTGAACGAAAGGACATAGAGACTACTTTAGGAACATTGCCCAACCGAGGTCTAAGTAGGACTTTAGATAACCCTAGCAAAAATTCCATACACAAGGGATTGATCGGCAGGGCATGCAAGTCACTAAACCACTTAAACGATGCCAATACTAATAACAGTGGCATTTTATGAGTCAGAAATGTATCAGATATATTTATTCTCTTGCATTTAAAATGGTATCGACCACAGTGGGGGATAAACCATCTTTCAAAAGAGGGTCCCTTTGAGGGGCCAAACCCACAATTTCCATTGATCGGGCGGGGGTGTGCAAAATGCTGCCCCGTGCTTGAGACGATATTGTGACTGGAATCTCCTAAGGCATTCTCTCCAGGAGAGAGACCAGAGTCGAAAACCACACTTGAGATGGCCAATTCGGAACAGAAACTGAACATGATCCTCCTGAACCTTCTGCAGAACAGAGTGCAGTAGGTTGATGTTTGTAAACGTGTAAAGATGCACTGTCGGCCACTGATAGGCCAATGCACATAAATGCACACCTCAGTGGTTGAAGTCCCTTTATGGAGTTCATCCAACACTGAAAAGGTCTCACATGCAACTTGCCCAGGAAAATGACAGCAGATGCGATCAAAAGCCAGAAAAGCCTGTGAAACGTTCTCGGAGGGAGAATGTGACCCACTTTGAACATTGATAGACACTGGTGGAATGACAGAACGTAAGCCAGAGACAGGCGTGCCTGCATTGTTCAGGAGTGCCGGCAGCACTCATGACATTATTCTGTAAAACAACAACAACAACATCAAAAATTCTCTCTCATTCAGATTACCCAATTTGGAGCACCTTGTGACTGCTGCCTTGCCAAAATCTGCAGACAGATGAATTAGTGCATGATTCCTTATTGCAGCATAACAAGTACCCACTATATTGTACTCTTGGCTTATCTTTGGTGAGCTCCTTGCTATCAGCGGCACAGTGGAGGGAAGCCATACAATGTTTGCCTTTATTGTATTTAGGCATAATGACTGCCATCCTGAAGTGTGTTTACAGCAGGAACGTTTTCAGAAAAAAATATTTCCTGGTGTTTTGAATTGGACAGTTTGTGTAAACTTTGGGGAAGAGCACTTGTAATTATTGTACATTGTTTTCTGCTATGCCTGTCCCGATGCCTGACCCTCGGCCATGGGGACAGAGGCCAAATTCGACCAGACAATTATAAAAAGAGGTCACTCTGAATGTATTTACATTAGAGGGCGCCAGATAACCATCTTCCCTTGCATAGAATGGGGAAGAATGTGCGAAAATGAAGGGAATTGAGAGCAAGCAGGTTTGCCACAACGGCCCCAGCATTTATTATGGGGGAACAGCATGTGACATTTATGAGAGTGTGATTAGTGAACACTTGTGCTTAATTATACATTGAATTCCATTATGCCTGTCCCGAGTACCTTGCCCATGATTACAGAGGCCGAATTCGATCAGGCAAGCATAAAAGATGGGTCACTCTGAATTTATTTGGAGCAGAGAATGCCAGAAAACCCATCTTTCCTAGTATTAGAACGGGGAAGAATGTTTGAACACTGGAAAGAAATAAACAGAGGCTGAATTTGGAATGAGAGGTTGAAACTATAATCAATTCTATTAAAAAATGATGACATTCTTGGTCATCCATACACAAATAATGACCAACTTGATCACCCATAAACACTAAATTTTGAGTGTCCAACGCATATCAAATGGCAGACGAGGAGTAGTAAGATTGTTGCTGAAAACTCAAAACACAACTTAACAACGGAAAGACTGCAAATTTAGAGAGTGCAGAACAAACACATCTTAAAAGGAGTGAGGAGCATGAAGTATGTGCCACCACTGAACAGGGATAGAGACAGCATTTGCGTCTCTTCTCCCTTCAATGAAAAGAGGGCTGCGCAACAGTTTCACAGCCTCACTATCTCCTGGGACCCAGGGAGAATAGTATCGCTGACATAGAACTGCGCATCAGCTAACAATATTGTATTGGAGAAAAATGCCTCTTAAGTCCCCGGGCCTTAGTACGATCACATAGGTGCTCGCCCACCGCGCTACAGCGCTTCATAAACAGGCGAGAAAGAAAGAGAGGCTGGGGCCACACCCCGCACTGCCTCATTATGTTTTTGTGAACACTTTAGGGTGACAAAATTTAAACATTTTAACATTTTAAACAAATGCCTACCTTTTCCAACATTCCCATGATGAAACATCTACAATCCAGCATTTCCTGATGGAAAACGGCCTGCGTGTCGCATAACTAGGCATGACTCGATGGCCAGAGAGAAACACAAGAAAAAGTCCAGTGCCCATCCTCAATCCTTCTTCTTTTGACAAAAGCAGGAGCCTCAGTTTCAGAGACCACATGGTTTGACCGAGCCTCGATGAAGTGCCATCGGGGCTGATGCGATGCGGTTGAACCCACACATAAACTTCTAATTTCCAACGACTTCCTCACGGGCATAGACAAATTCATGCACTGAAGTAAGAAAATCTGGCAAATGGCGCCAAGCCTCTGCCTACATGGATTCCGTGACGCAGCACCCTATAGGTGTCGCTTAATAAATTGGCATAATTGTATACAGGCTTCAGACCGCGTGACACACTGACGTAGTCCTAAACTAATCAATACACAATGTCGATGTTTCTTCAAAAGGGAACCCCACTATGTCAGCGCAATGTACAGGTGAAAATCGAAAAATTAGAATATCGTGCAAAAGTTCATTAATTTCAGTAATTCAACTTAAAAGGTGAAACTAATGTATTATATAGACTCCTTACAAGCAAAGTAAGATATTTCAAGCCTTTATTTGATATAATTTTTATGATTATGGCTTACAGCTTATGAAAACCCCAAATTCAGAATCTCAGAAAATTAGAATATTACATGAAATCAATAAAAAAAAGGATTTTAAATACAGAAATGTCGGCCCTCTGAAAAGTATAATCATGCATATGTACTCAGTACTTGGTTTGGGCCCCTTTTGCATTAATTACTGCCTCAATGCGGCGTGGCATGGATGCTATCAGCCTGTGGCACTGCTGAGGTGTTATGGAAGACCAAGATGCTTCAATAGTGGCCTTCAGCTCTTCTGCATTGTTTGGTCTCATGACTCTCATCTTTCTCTTGGCAATGCCCCATAGATTCTCTATGGGGTTCAGGTCAGACGAGTTTGCTGGCCAATCAAGCACAGTAATACCATGGTCATTGAACCAGGTTTTGGTACTTTTGGCAGTGTGGGCAGGTGCCAAGTCCTGCTGGAAAATGAAGTCAGCATCTCCATAAAGCTTGTCTGCTGAAGGAAGCATGAAGTGCTCTAAAATGTCCCGGTAGGCGGCTGCGTTGACTCTGGACTTAATAAAGCACAGTGGACCAACACCAGCCGATGACATGGCTCCCCAAACCAACACAGACTGTGGAAACTTCACACTGGACTTCAAGCATCTTGGATTGTGTGCCTCTCCATTCTTCCTCCAGACTCTGGGACCTTGGTTTCCAAATGAGATGCAAAATTTGCTCTCATCAGAAAAGAGGACTTTGGACCACTGAGCAACAGACCAGTTCTTTTTTCTTTAGCCCAGGTAAGACGCTTCTGACGTTGTTTGTTGTTCAGGAGCGGCTTGACAAGAGGAATAAGACATTTGAAGCCTCAGTCCACTCCTTGTGAAGCTCCCCACACATTTGAATGGCCTTTTCCTGACAATCCTCTCCAGGCTACGGTCATCCCTGCTGCTTGTGCACCTTTTTCTTCCACACTTTTCCCTTCCACTTAACTTTCTATTAATGTGCTTTGATACAGCACTTTGAGAACATCCAACTTCTTTTGCAATTACCTTTTGAGGCTTTCCCTCCTTGTGGAGGGTGTCAATGATGGTTTTCTGCACAACTGTCAGGTCAGCAGTCTTCCCCATGATTGTGAATTCAACTGAACCAGACTGAGAGACCATTTAAAGGCTCAGGAACCCTTTGCAGGTGTTTAGCTGATTAGATTCATAAGCTGTAAGCCATAATCATAAAAATTATATCAAATAAAGGCTTGAAATATCTTACTTTGCTTGTAATGAGTCTATATAATATATTAGTTTCACCCTTTAAGTTGAATTACGATATTCTAATTTTTCGAGTTTCACCTGTATCTGCCGCATTACACAGTGCATGCAGCTTGTTTCAGCATGGAACAGCTTCCTGGTGTACATGTTAATGAGTTAAAATGCCTCCGCCTGTGTAATGTCATTTAAGACAGCTTTATTGTTCAACCAATGTGGTTCGAACCATGGAACCATGGAAACAGTCATGACTACAGTAGCTAGTTCATTTCTCCAATGATGGTGGTTCAGCAGTGAGTTACGTTGTTGTAAGGGAAACGCACCCTTGGTTAATATACATCCGTGTATTAATACACATTGCGTTCAGCAGATCTTTGGGCTGCAGTGTTGATTAGAGTGATTTCATCCTAGCAGAACATTTCCTCTCTCTACAGTAGCTGTGCGCCGCTGCACATTGATTAACCTTCCACCCTATGAAGAAAACATTTGTAAGGACACTGAGTAGCTGCCGATGCTTTAACATCAGGCTTTGTCATCTCATTCTAATGGCATACTGAATCATTTCCATGTGAACAAAGAGCCACATTTCCCTCATCATGGAATAAATATTTATGAAGCCTATAAATTTATGTGTACAGGGAAAAGTCTACCACTTACATAACGCGCTTAGCTGCTATTAGCATTCTTCGTTCTTTTTGTTGTTCGTCCGACTGCAGTTTTGAATTTTGATGTCATCATATGTGTTTTTCTCCAAAAAGAAAACAACTGTGCTGAATTTGACAGGTATGAAATATTCTTAATGTGTAATTTTGAATGCAACACTGCTTTCAGGGATTCGCATACACACTGAAAAAAAATGATTTTGGCCCTAATTAAATTCAACATTATTACATTTTGCTCATTTAATTAATTTAAATTTAGTTTTCGAATTTAATAAAAAAATATCATAAATTTTTATACATATCATATGTGTTTTGAACCAAACTATGTGAATTAATTAAAGTCAGTTAGAAAAAAATAAGATGGTTTAATTTGAGGTCCTCTCTGTGCGTGCATGACACATATGACACATGCGCAGATTCCTTGGCGCCAAAGGGGAATTTCCAGTACCACTCATTGCGAATGGAAGACATTTTCCCTCCAGTCCAGGAGTTTTATTATTCGATTTGCACGGTAAGTAAGATATATGTCATATTATGCAGTACCGTTCATTACAAGAAACGGTCTGTTGACTGATTTAAAGAATTGTGGGGATTGCGCATACTATAATTAGCTAAACGTTAAAGCATTCACATTGTAGGTTACGTTTTTTGCAGTAGTGAACATTGCACGTGAAGTTGCTCGTATTCTAGCACATTAAGACAACCGTTACGGTTTAACCGAAACACTTTTAAGACTTGTGTGGCGAGTGTGCATGATCTTGCAATACTGTACTTTGTCAGTCAATGTGTGTGTGCGCGCGCGCTGTAATATTTTTTTTTAACTCTTTGGCGAATTTACACTGTGTGAAATAATTAATGCTTCTCAACAACTTCTCTGGTGATGTAATGTGGAATAATGAAGGCCTCTTTTAAACTTCTTTTGTTGGGGGTAACTGCAGCTGCTCACTGTTCTAAAGATGTTCTAAGGAATGTGTATTTTTGTCTCTATTCTCACGTTTCACACGTAGCTCAAACATGTATGTCACCCCATATAAGGTAAAGAACTATTTCATTGGTGGGGGTCCAGTGGAATGTGGTTTTCTGGACCATATAGCAGAATGCTGAACAAATAAACGTTGAAGTGGGATTTGATACCATTGAGTCTTTTCTTTCTTCCCTCAGCTGAGCCGTATCGAGACGGTGATTGCAGATCAACAAAATAAATTAAATACTTTGGATGACAAAATTATCTAACACACTGTTTTTTCACATCGGTAAAGTTCATAATATAGTGTTGGGATTTTTTTATCTATTCAGTGACACAACAAGTTCACAATAGGGATTCTGTCATTTACGTGCATTAAAGAAAACTGCTTTACTGCAAAAAGATCCCCTCTTTTCACTAGCTTTTATGGTGTAGTATATGAATATATCTCAAACTAACAATAATAAACATTGTGTGCTCACTTGCTGTGTTCTGTCTTTCTCTTAGGGTGGATCCTAAGCTTTTGGTAAGATACTTTACAGTTACACATGTTAAAAAGTAATCAATATGTTTGTTTGTTTTCCACACGTGATCACTTACAGAGTAACTTATTTACATTTAAGTAAGATCTGGATGCTCATTTTTGTCTCTGTAACATCTATTAATTTGCAATGTTTTTTTTTTGTATTTTGTGTTTGTCAGTTCAATGTATCAGTGTAAAAATGGTGGCATTCAAGTTATAAGGCAATCAGAAATTCTCAAACACTAACACAAACTTAAGCATGGTCACTTTGGGCATGGTCATTGCTTTAAATGTATTCACCCTGGCTGCCCTTGTGTTTTCAAAACTTGGAATTCACTTTTGGCTCATTTGTCTAGGAATCACACTAATATCTCTAAGCAACCTGAGACTGTGTTTTAATTTTCTTGTGATTTATGTTCTTTCTGTGAGCAGAAAAATTCTTGATTTAAGAAGAGAGTTGCGAGAAAGGTGACTGACCACAATGTGTTATCACTGTCTTTGTCTAGATCTATACTTCAATGTATAATAGATTGGTGCTGAATTCAGGCGCATTACTACCATCCCCCTTGAAAACCCCTTTATGGGACAATTGGACAAATATCTTCCACAACTCACTGCTGTCCTCCAGAAAAAGGTGTTTCTGGACAGAAAATGGACAAATATTTCAGGACTTTACAGGAGGATTGTATACTTGTGCTGAGTATCATTTATTATTATTATAATTTTTTTTTTTTTTCAAAAGGTACCATTAATCAACACAGCGATGTCAAATATATACTTAAGATAGTTGATAATTAGTGAGTTCTTTCAAATTTTCCTTATGCCAGCACCGTGTATGGATTGTATGCTTGAAGGTAAAGTAATACTCAAATTTGTAATATTTACAGACAAGTGATGTCCATCTTACCGTGCATTCAGACCAGAGGCGACGAGAACGTCAAAATTCGCTCTGGCTGCCCTGCCAACAACGCTATCGAAAATTCGTGGATGCCCACACCGCCCAAGACTCGCCACGCCGCCGAGAGACGCTGGCTGTCATAGAAAATGAATGACTTCCGGTCGATTTGACGCTCTTGCCGCCTCTGGTCTGAACACACGGTTAAGAAAGAAGCTATCATCAAAGCTCTTTGCATCTACCTTGGTGAGGACGAGGGATGCCTAGTGAATGAGTACATGGTGAGTCTGCATGAACTGTGTATCTTTAAGGAATAGTCCACCTAAAATTAAAACTTCTGTCATCATTTACTCATCCTCATGTTATTCCAAACCCGTATGTGTTCTTCCGAACACAAATGAACATATTTGAAGAAAGTTGTCTGCCGTTTGTTTCCATTCAATGAAGGTGAATGGTGACCAACAGTTTGACGCTACAAAAAGATATAAAGTCATCGTCAGTGTAATCCATGTGACTAATGTGGTTTAATCAAAGTCTTCTTGGGCGGTTTGATTCCTTTGGGTGTTATAAAAAACAATGGAATTGAAACACCTAAGAAGAATTTGATTAAGCCACACAAGTCACGTGGATTACACTGACGATGCCTTTATATCTTTTCTGGAGCATCAAAGTTTTGGTCCCCATTACCCTTGATTGTATGGACACAAACAGCTGATAACTTTCTTCAAATATCTTCATTTATGTCCCAAAGATGAACAAAAGTCATACAGGTTTGGAAAGACATGAGGGTGAGTAAATGATGACATCATTTTAATTTTGGGGAAGAAAATTCCTTTAAAGGCAATGTTTGTGTATGTCAGGGGATTATCTGAAAATACTTTTTTTTTCTTGTAGCCTGTTCCTGTATTGAAGACCCAAGGAAAACAAAATTGTAAAAAATAAAAAAACTCCTATGCTAAAGATAATGCTAAAAGAGATACTGTTTGACCCTCACTGCTCTTTCAACAGTGCAGCCCAATCCACAGAGAACCCTCACATCGGTAACAAGAATTTGTCAAAATTTGCATCCTTAGGGGAGATCTTTCCTTGTGACATCCCTTTGTTGGAGACACCTTGTCCCAAAAAAAGAGGGGGAAAAAATGAATTTTGTAAGCAAATAATGGGAACCACAATAAAATGTTTTGTAGCTTATCAATTTAAAATCGTCAGCCAATTACCAAAATGTCTAATAACAGTTTCTTTTAAATATAGGACATCCAAGGAGATGATGTCTTGAAAGACCTGGCAAACACCACCATGGCCATTTATGTCATCTGAAAGGAAGGCGGTGATCTAGGACACTATGAGAACATTGGAATTGTTGTTGATGTGGTCATCATTCTGGAGCACATAAGATCTGTAGCACAAGCCTGTGCAGTGATGCTGGGTACAATCTGTGTGCTTAATTTGGCATACCCAAAAGAGCTCAAATACTTCTATGAATTCATAGAGGATGTCCTTATGCAAATGGCTTCTGAAAGACTCTCCTCTAAAGTCCAAGGATTGAAAAACAAAAGTGTAAGGCAGTAGTTTTGCTACAGGCACAGATGTTAATGCTCATATTGAGAATTCAGTTCAGATGATTGTCACAACCTGGAACATTGCACATTTTCTTTTCAAGAACCGTATGGTTATAGTTCAAGCACTTTTATAATTACCATATAAATATCTGTTACTTGAAATGTCAGCACTTTAACTGTTGCATTATAAAATGTTATTGTGGCTGGTTACTTGTAATTGTAACAATAGCCTATAAAATTGTGTTTTAAAATTTCCACATATGCTGGAAGAGTTTTATTACCCACAAAGGTGATTGTTTTTGGACATGTTGTTCAGCATTACATCTGAAGACACTGTTGCAGTTTTAGCACTGTTGTTTTAATGATGCCCAAACAAGTGTTATGCGGCCAATTGTAACAATGGAAGTTTTCAAGTCTGTAAAATTTGCCTTTTAAAATGTGTTTTAACATTTCTACAGATGTTGGAACATTTTTACCAACAAAGGTGATTGTTGTTCACTACATTTGATGACAATAAAGTCGTTAAAGTTATGTTATTGTGTCATTTATGTGTAGGGTATTTGGCCTCTCATACTGTTAATTAAATACCACTATAACTAGTAGATTAAGTTAGATAATTTACCATACATTTTATTAGAATTAACATGATTAAATAAGGGTGGAATTACTGAATTTAATACACTCAAATCAACTCAATTTAATTGAGCTAATGCAACTAAAAACTATTGACTAAGTTCAACTAAATATATTTATCTAAATTTAGATAATTACATTTTGTGCAACCACTTACCTTAAAAAATGTTTATTAATTCAACGAATCATTTTTTTCAGTGCAATGTAGTTTTATGATGTGTATGATAGGATGATTAGATAATCGCATGGATAAGTAGGTGTACTGTACAGGTCTTCCTAAAGTGCTTGGTGAGTGTATGTATTATGTATATGTATAAATGATGTATATTTTTATAAATAAAATATGAAAGAACAACTTAATATCACTACCAAAACTAATAAGTCAATACCAAAACAGCCATATCTTTTTCAGTTCAAGCTAATCTTTATATAAAAATGTCAGCAAACAGTCGAATTCTAGACATCATTCATTTCAAAAGAGGAAAGTCACAAAACATATGTCATTTTTAGATAGATAGATAGATAGATAGATAGATAGATAGATAGATAGATAGATAGGTTCTTGCGTTTGCACAGTGCATTGCAACTGTAATTCTAGCTTTGGCCACTGGGAGGGGCAGTTCAGACATTTGAAAAGCATACACCGATTTTAGCAGACAAAACTTTCAACCGCCTTTTGCCGTTGTTTTTTGGTGTGTGTGTGTTCGCGATATCCATCTGATGAACATGGATGACAGAATTACCAAAATCAGTTAATCAGTCATGCCAACATGATCTCATGAGTATTAGTAGGTATTCCTAAAACCCCATTTTAAGTCTTTATTTGCTGATCATTGTCCCCATTCGCTTTAGGAGCCGTAACACTGAAATCCTGCACTCATTTAAACAATCATTAAAAGATTGCTGCCTCAAGAAGTGTTACAACACAGGTTTTACTGCAGCGATGTCTAAAGCTCATTGGCTCTCGCATGTCTCGTGATTGCTACGTGCCATATACAGTGTATTGTATTTTATTTTAATGAGATGGGTCAAGAGTTGGATGGTTGAATGTTTCACTGAGTGGATCAAGAGAATATTTTCAGTGATTAACAACTTCAGTTCTACTCTCTACATCACACAAAGCTATTGAATGCCACGAGGGAGCACACTGGATGCTACACATTGTTGTTTGGACTACTTTTCTACCACATTTCGCCATTTTTTGAGTAAATTGTTAATAATGTATCTGCCTTGTAAACTTTTCAAATTGTTAGAACTGGTCAGTGTTAGGTTTAGGGGTTGGGGTGGGATTAGCAGCACAAAAATATCCATATAATATTATGTTATAATTAAAATAATTGTCACTGTACATTTATCTGCATATTATTGTTTCATATGTTGTTGAAAAATGGTGGTATTTAGTGTTTGGGTGTGATCAGTGGATCTTAAATAATAAATCAAATAATAAAATGTTACTATCCAAAGATATTTATAATATAAAGGATTCATAAATATGTTTATGTTTCTAAAGGTGTAAATATGTACAGAATTTTTGTTGCAGATTCTGTCAATACATCCATATTGTCTATTAATAATAATAATAATATCTAATTTATTATATAATAATCAGGCTGGTCATGCCAATAATCCAAAATGGCCAAATGTTGGCCAATTAAATGTTCTGGCCGATATCCCTAAATTCTAATACAACATTTGGCCCAGTGTTTGTTTCATGCACAACCATACTTCTGCTGTTTTTTATTCATTTACAAAATTATATATTTTCCAATTCAGGATATGTCCTCTGAATAATTTTGCATATTGTTGGTGCTAAGCTGTTCATTGTAATATTAATGCATTTTGTTGTTTGATTTTAAGGTGACTCACAAGAGTGAGTTCACTCTAATGTCATTTTCTTTCTTAAATGTACTGTATAAACAAAGAAAAGCCACTGGTGGTAACTCCTCATGTCTCGAGCCTGAAATAGCTTTACTGTGACACTACAGCTGTCACCCTCTCAAAATCCACCATTATCCACTGTTATATTTAGCCTAGAAGAGATGCTTGCTTTAAAAAGACACAGGTAACCATTTGTGTGTAATTAATGTTGAAAAAGTGTCAAATCAAAATGAAGAATTACATGTTTGGTGGTAGGTAAAAATAACACATGAGAAAATCACATGTCAGGAGCTTTAAAATCATACAAACGTTTCCTTAGCCAGAATTGTTATAGAAGCATGTATATAGAGAAAAACAAAACACTTTTACTATTGCATTTAATATGCAAAAGGAGTTTAAATTATATACTTCAACTAGATCCAAATTTGTAGAAATATAGCCTTAATCTTGGGGACATACTGTAGATGGTGTATGTTGTTCCTGTTAACAAGCATCCCAATAAAAAAAATATATATATATATATATATATATATATATATATATATATATATATATATATATATATATATATATATATATATATATATATATATATTATAATAGTTTAAATAAATAAATACTCTAACTTTTGGATTACAAGCATAATTTTGGTGATATTTTTGGTAAAAAGTCAAATGTCATTAAAAATGGTTAAAAGCACAATTTAATAGGAACTGAACAAAGGTCACTTATTTTCTTCCATTGCAGCACACAGGATGCTCTTTTGAAATATTGCCAATCAGTTTTTTTCAAGACATTTTTAAAATCATATTAATTGAACTTTCGGACAAATGGTTGATTCAAGAGAAAAACAAAACACAATTTTCAACAAGCAGCCTTTTGCTTTGGACCCCACAGTATGTGACGTTGTCCTTGTATAAACACAATGGGGTCAAAGCATCACTTCTGAATGAGTTATGTGGTCCATGTAAACCCAAAGCAGCAGGAAAAGCTTTGATAGGAGTCTCTCTGTCACTATCAGTCACAGCAGCTGGGAACAATAGCTCATTGTTGATGCAATTGCCACACAGGTCTATTTTGGATTTCTTCCTTTTATAGTTTGTTACAGGACTTGGCTGTCAGTCTGATCTCTCCTCCCTGGGACCAAATGATATAAAAGCTTTAACAGACAATCTGCCTCTTTGTACAGATCAGCTCATTCCCATTCGGTCTGCAATTTCCCTGCTCGTCCAGGAAGGTCTTCCCATCAGCACCATGGCTCCCAAGAAAGTCGAACCCAAGAAGCCGGAGCCCAAGAAGCCTGAACCCAAGAAGGAAGCTGCTCCGGCCCCAGCAGCCCCCAAAATGGCTCCACCGCCAGAACCCGAAGCTCCAAAAGAACCAGACTTTGATCCCAAGAGCATCACTCTGGAGTACACTGCAGACCAGATCGAAGAGTTCAAAGAGGCCTTTCAGCTGTTTGACCGCACAATGAAAGGAGAAATGAAGATCACGTACGCCCAGTGTGGGGACGTGATGCGAGCATTGGGTCAGAACCCGACCAACTCTGAAGTACTGAAGGTCCTGGGAAAACCCAGACCAGAAGAGATGAGCACCAAGCTGGTGGACTTTGAGACCTTCTTGCCGATGCTGCAGCACATCTCCCGCTCGAAGGATCAGGGCAACTTTGAGGACTTTGTGGAGGGTCTGAGGGTTTTTGACAAAGAAGGTAATGGAACCATCATGGGGGCTGAGTTGCGACACGTTCTGGCCACGCTTGGCGAACGCATGACAGAAGATGAGGTGGAGCGACTGATGGCAGGACAGGAGGACGCCAATGGCTGTATCAACTATTCTTCATTTGTCAAACACATTCTTTCAGGATAGACTGGATTTATAGGCTTAATGGATCAAGTAGAGTGTACACTGAAATTAAAAAAATCAATCCACTACAATTACTGCCTTAAAGTACAATTAAAGGGGTGCCAAATTGACAACCATAAATCAGTGCGCCTCTTCAACAACTGAAGAAAATCAAGCTGAAGCTTTGAGTTGAAATTACAGAAATTGTGTTATATGCTTAAAAACAAAGTTGTTGTTATAATCAGTAAAATAATTTTACCATACAAAAAATTATATACAAAAAAAGTATTCATTTTAAATGTACATTATTTGGACTTACATGAAACTTAAAAGCATTACTTAATTTGTTTGCAATTAATTTTGCTCACATATTCTAACTTTAATTCAGTCACAAATGTGCAAAAAAAAAAGTTTTCTTGGCATGGACTTCCCTTTGTTCTGTCACCTGAATCAGTTTCAAAAGTGCAATCGTGAAATAGAGACTGACAGAGCTGGACGTTCAGCGGCATACTCCAGCCAGGTATACTTGTAGAGACTGAATAGAAGCAAGAAAACTTCAGTATTCAATATGTTTTATCTGTATCTGTATGTATACTGTCTGATAACGTATTGGCAATGTACACTTAAGTTTCACTTGCCAATAAAGTTAAATATGAATTGAATCTGCCTGATCATATTATTAAAGAAATTATGACTAACCAATTTCTTGCAAGTTCTATGAGACATATCTAAAAATAATTGTGCGATTAATTTATTAATATAATTTATTTATACCGTTCGGGCCATTGAAGAGACTGTAAGTAAAGATGGCACTCGCGTAAATAAGGTCTATTCTGTATAACGTTCCTCCTGTTGTGTTGAGTTTTGCCAAGTCCATATATATATATATATATATATATATATATATATATATATATATATATATATATTAATCCATTCACAGCCCTAGTATTTTAAGTATAACTTAATTTGTTATTTTTTTGGCAATGCACAGCTAATCCTTTTTTTTTGTTTCAAATATTCCAACTTTAGTTCATTTTACATTTTATTCAATGGCAAATGTGTTCAGTCACAAACATGCAAACAATACAAATTAGACTGGCATGGACTTGGCAAAACTCAACACAACAGGAGGGACGTTATACAGAATAGACCTTATTTACGCGAGTGCCATCTTTACTTACAGTCTCTTCAATGGCCAGAACGGTATAAAGCTCCTAGATCACATCTGATTTTCCACAACTCATGTTGTCTAGGTTTTTGTATGCTGGGTGTTCTTGGACAAATATTGTATCAATGTTTTGTACGCAAAATGATCCAAAAACACTTTAAACTGCAGGAAAGCCCATTGAAGAGACTGTATATCTATCCCGCACAGCCTCATTATCATTTCCATTAGAAATCAAAGATGGCGCTAGCGTGAATAATGTCCTTAGCAGCATGAATATTCTTTCAAAATTTCTTCTTATGAAAACATGAGTCTGGAACATCAAGAGAGTAAATAATAACAATTTTTAAACAACTTTGAGGAAAATCAAGTTGAACTTTGAAAAAAAAAATAGAATAGATATGACACATTATTGCAAGTTAAATGGATGAAAACAAATATGCTGTTATAACAATGATTAAAACATTTTTACAGTATTGGCAAATCAATGTTGGTACATAAAGCTATTTTAAAGAGAAAGTTCACCCAAAAAGGAAAATTCTTGCATCAGTTACTCACCCTCATGCCATCCCAGATGTGACCTTCTTTCTTCACCAGAACACAAATTATAGAATATTTGGGTCATTCCTGGGATTCGGTAATATTTCAGTCCCCTAGATTTTTGAAAGTGGTGGTTCACCAAAATTAAATGTTAAAAGATTTTCACAATACTTTGGTATCTCCTTTATAATGAATACAAATAATTATTGAATTTAAATAATTTTTATCATTAAAAAAAATATTATTTCTGTCTTACAGCAAGCATTTTGTCATGTCCCTGAGGTTCTTCACAGAATTTGTACTTTGAAAATAATTAATAAAATGTGCACAGTGTCTATAATTTTTGGCAATAATGCAAGTATTTATGTGTGTTCTTTGCTTTTGAAAAGAAAAATAATAAAAAAATGCAAAATATTTGATAAAAAACAACTTATAAAGTTACGTCCCTCAGTCTGAACTCAACCCCGTCACGCCAACCATTCTCCGCCCATAATAATTTAGACTCCACCCATATGTGACATCATTCACAGGAAGTTGCATCATTCAGCTCTCTTCAACAGCATGGTGCAGAAGAAGGTGAGTGATATCACACTTTTTATTCATTTTTTGAGGTGTATTATAGTCAGGGAGGGTACTGTCAGGCTTAACAACTCGACCCCATCACATACAATTAAGATGGAAAATGATGACTTTTCAAAATTTTATTTTAATCCATAAAAATCTAAAATATACTTATATCATTGGCTGCCATGTGGCCCACTCTTCTACACCACATTAAGAGCAGTGGCCATTTTGAGCAAAAAAACTCAACCCCGTCACATATGTCATTGTTTCGGGGTTGTAAACTTTGTGACAGGGTTGAGTTATTCACTTAATTTAATTAATGATTTCAATTTAAAAGTTTAATTTCAGTAAATATATTATTACCAACTCATATTTTAACTCATATTTTTGTTATAGATAAAATATTTGATGTAAAATTTCCACTTAAACTTCAACAGGCATCCTAGTCAGAAATGGCACCCACATCAACAGCAGAGAGGCAAAGGCAGTTTTGTGCACGCAGAGATGCTGACCCAGAAAAAAGGGCACAGTACCTTGAGAGAGAGAAGCAGAGATGGAGAAGGAATGTTGAGGCAGGAAACAAAAAAACAATTAGTGACCTAAGTGAGAGAGCACAGCGTCAGAGGAGTAAAAAATGGAGAGCAGCTTACACAAGAAGCAAGGAAAGAAGAGAAGCATTAAGAAACATAAGCACTCCACCACAAAGTCCTGAACATATGCCAGAGCTGCCACGACAGCCACTGTCAAAGTGAAGTGCAACAGGCAGAAGAATCATAAGTTGAGAGTAGAAAATTAGTTTAGAGCATGTGTAATTGTCTAATGCACGGTTCCCCAAACTGTGGTTTTTAAACCCATGGGGTATGTGAAGGAACTGCAGGGGGTTCGAGTTGATGAATAGCTAATAATTTATAAAATCGTAAAATTTAAATAAATCACTTGCTAAAAGTATTTAAATATTTTATTTGTTTATCTGTATGCCATGTGACTATTAACCAACATCAGAGAATTGGGGGGT